>NC_087067.1:27123957-27390784 GCF_963678635.1 Symsagittifera roscoffensis | reverse complement strand
AAGGACAGTCCTTCACTCGATGTCTATTGAGATTGGATATTTCCTCAGAATATATTCTCAGTGGCAAATCGTAGCCAAGTTTTCTTCCGCAATGGATTGAAACGGGCATGTCCAGTGTAAATTACAAAAACACTCACACATTGCCCATTTAGTGTGACGGAACAGCTTTCGCCTAAAATCAGTGAACCAGGCAAGCTTGCTACTTTAGCTCAAGGGTTTCATTTTTCACGTCTTGAAAGTCATTACGACTTTCTTCCTAGACTTTAATTCTACATTTCCTTCTTTAAAAATGAGATTTTGTTTTCATTCGTTTTTATCCTTTTTAATGGTCGCTTAAAATAATTCCTCCATGTGTTCTTACTCTTATCAGTCCCTATCAGCCCATCAAAAATCCTGCCTAAAGCACACCCTAAATTGAGCTGATCTGAGTCGTCCATGCTTTCAACTCCAAAAAACTTTATCCAAAAGTTCTTCTTTGCCATCTGGGGTACTGTTATTGGAGTTGTTCCTGCCAAATCAACGCCCCGTGATTGGTGGTTGCCAATCTCAGATCTCAGTTTCGTGGGTCTTAGACCATTCCTGATGCAACCATCTCTCTTTCATGTTTTGATCGGTATTACACTGATCAATGCTCCTGTGACTCCGGTGACTCCCGTCTTCTCCCGTCTGTGTCTAGCTAGATGTGCAGCCATATCTGCCTCGTATCCAATGTACCGCTAACTTTTCCATCATGGCGTCGTGACCATTACTACGGATCTTCAGCTCTTCTTGACCGAAGTATATCTGCCCGATCTGCTCTTTGTCTGTTTTCAAATATGTCATAGTGTAAATGTTGTTACCATCTACGTTGAGCATTACTTGATATGTTCCGTAAACTTACACGTAATGCCCCCTGAATTTCATGGTCTAAGTGCCACCTGTCAATAACAAGGCTCGCGCAGCCTTCATTGAACCGTGCGGCTCTGCTTGTCTCAGATAGTACGAATAAAAGTTCAGGTGCATCATGGTGAACTCCGAGCGTTCACTGAGATTTCTGATTATCTGATGCTCCGCTTTCGAGATTATGCACTGTATCTTGCTGCACTGAGGCACCATTCCAAATGTCTGACCGGAGAAAAAATCAGTTTCGTGCTCAAGCTATTTGGTGCCTAAGTCTCTTCTACTGTTGATGCTTCGGGGACATTGAGTTGGTCTTGAGCCCTCTCATTCCTCAGTTCAAGCTTGTTTCTCTGTTCAATCTCCTTCTTTGCCAAATTTTAAGCTCCATCTCGTTAAACCTTGTTCAAGGCATCCCTTGCTGCCGCCTTCTAATCGATTGTAGCTGTCTCGGTTTCCGCTCCGATTGTTTTCTCCAACAGGCTTGCATCTCCTTTGTGGCCAGTCCTTGAGACTTCTCCTTACTCTGAGCTTCCGTTTTACTCAACAGACGTGCCTTGCTAGCTTTATCACCTGATGAAGCCTCTTCGTAGTTTCCGCAACGGCATACCAAAATTGTAAACAGTCCGATTTAAAATGACCCTCCAGGTTACAAAAGAAACGACTGGGGCCAAATTTTGAGGTTAATATCCTTATAGTTCGTTCATGATCAGTGTCCGATGCATCGTCTTCTTCTAAGCAAAACTCGATTGTCTGATGCCTGGTTTGTATGTCAGACAAGCTGATACATGATGATTCGTGGAACTGCAATTTGTACAAAGAACTGCAATTTGTCCCTAGGATTGCACCAACTGTTGCCTTGGTTTGCATATCCATTTTTAAATTGCCATTTTTGTTCATGTAAATTCGTGGAACTGCAATTTGTCCCTAGGATTGCACCAACTGTTGCCTTGGTTTGCATATCCATTTTTAAATTGCCATTTTTGTTCATGTAAATTTCAGTTTCAACAGACAGCACAACTAGAGATGAAACTGGAAGTAAATGACGATCATTGAGTATTCATTGATATGTCAAACGACCTTTAGTTCCGCGAGAACGAGGATTAGAGTGAGCCACATCAAGACAACATGCTTCAGAAAAAGGAGCTCGATTAGAGGCCTTGGTTTTGAGAACGAAACTGAAGGAAAACAAGTGGTTGCATTTGACTCCTCGAGTTGCTGCATTGTTTTTGATTGTTTTCGATAAAGGTCTGTCGAAAATCGCCAAAATGCACAGTTATATCCTGAAGGAGAAGGATTTGACTCTGGCGGAAGAAGAAGGCGAGAAAACTGTTAAATTTTTGGATAGGGTGAAAATAACTACGCAGGAAACGTTCTGGCAGAGAATGTACGAAGAGAAAGAGGCTACACAAGAACGGATAGCTTGCTAGAAGGATTGGGAGTAGAATTGACCGGTTCCTTCAAGGCGAACACTTACTCTTGACTTTCTACGTACCTGGCACGAAAATTGGTCAAGGCAGTCACCGCCTTGTCAACTGTGCTCATCCGGGTTATATTCGTGACATTTGGAGCAGAGATCTTCCGCCGTGCTATTGAGAGAGGGAGTAATAAGTTTCCGACTGGATGGTCTACTGACGCTAATCGCCATGACCTACTGCGGAAAGTTCAAAACCCTAAGACAATGTTCAGAGCAGATGCGAGAGAATGTAAAGAAGTTCGATCTGCAAAGAGCCACAGCCTTCTGGACAAACATGAGAGATCCGGGAGATACGTTGACCCAATATCTCCTACAACAGAGTGATTTTGAAGCGGAAGAGGATGAAATAATTAAAAAAGATGAGGATGTGCAATGCAATGTGGTCGGCAGGCCACCACTCATAGACTTGTGCCTAGCTTTGAGGATCAGAGAAGATTACAGGGAGTCAGTTAATTTATGACAATTGTGTACGGTTCGACCATGACATTTGCAATTCCTGGCCTTAAAAAAAAGAAACACAGAGGTCAGTGCTGCACTTGAACTTAATCTCAATGGATAATTGAAGCATTTTCAATTGTTGTGCGCAGAATGTCCTGCGTGAAGCCCTGAGCGAGAACTTTTTATTCGGAAGAGTCGGTGAAATCCGAAATGACAGCCATCAACTGCAACTATCTCTTCCGTAATAGAAAATTTGACATCGAAAGAGGACTTAACGAAATATATCCGAAGTTATGGACTCTTGTACCATACGACAAGTCAAGCGGGGAATTAACACGAATCCCCAGATTGCTATTTTGGTTCCAGATAGTAAGAAAAGAGACTGAGCACTGGGATGACTTCAAGAACCTGTCTGAAGAAATACCTCAACATCCTCTTATCCGAAAATTTTACTGAGAGCAGACTCCGTAGTTCAAGCACACGGATTGAGAACGTGCGGAGCTTTGGAGAGAAGGATGGGGAGATTCTCTGACTCAACGGATCCATGTTTTTAGGCAGAAAAGATGCCTTACTGCAATACACCCAGTTTGCATACTTGAAGGAATTGACTAGGAGCAGGATGAGCGATGACGCAACTCCCAAGCCCGGAAAACTGAACAAAGATTGGGCTAAGTTGATCCTTGCGGCAACCATTATGACTGAAAAATTAATCTTTGAGAAGCGGCGCTAATTGTTCTAAATGTCAGAGCAATTTGAAAGATTCTGGACTAGAGATGCTCTAGCACCCCTTGGCTGTGAAGAAGTCGTCATAATGGAGGATGAGCAAGAAGACAAGTCGGCTGGCGAGTGGGTTGGGCCGAACTGCCTGTTGAAGAGAAAGAAGTTGCCGAGCAAAGACCTTCAGGATCAAAGCCCATTGGCAAGGGAGGGTTAAGATCAGAGGCATCTTCGAATGGAAGAACTGATGGATTAAGGTCCACTTCAAACGGGAAAACACGCCCAAGACAAGGTCTCAGTAGGTGGAGCGTCAAATCTGGTTTTTAACTTTCTCGGCAAAGACGACGGATTGGAGACTCTGGCTTCAACGAATGAGCTAGTGGAAGATGAATCTTCCACGCTGGTATCTCCCTTAGCCTCACTGAACACAATTCATAGTGAGTCGAAGAGTAGCTCTCCTTTTAAAATAAAAACAAGGGCTCAGCAAACAACTAAATTTGGATGTAGTAAGTTTGCAGCCCATAACACCTTTTCAAGATCACCCTTCTTTTTCTCAGCCATGTTCTTTTTGTGTTTGCCCTCGCTGATGATCTTTTCAAGGGCATGCGACGCCACCAGCGACGACCAACTTTTCGGATATTGGTTATCCAACCACTGATCACTGTTGATTTTCATGGCTTTATCATTTTCTTCACGTTGACGTACTGCGGAAAACCCGGTGAACAGTTCCTTTAATCACACTTCTCGTGTACTGAAAAAAATTTAGTATGTTACCTGTATTTGTTGGTTTTTGATACTACCCACAGTTACTTTTCCTGTTTTTGTAATTTGTAAATCCAAAAATGCCAGTTTTCCGTTTTTGTTAAGTGTCTCTAAAGTGAATTGTAAATTTGGATGTAGTAAGTTTGCAGCCCGTAGCACCTTTTCAGAATCACTCTTCTTTTGAGAAGTAACTTAGCTTGCTGCACTTTTTTCTGTCTTATCTTGATGCATTTTCTACAGTACCAGACGATTTCACTTATATTTCGATACTCATCATCTGATATATATCACCGCATTTTACGAGATAATTTCAGGCTAACATGTAAGTTAGTTCAAAATTTTTTGTTTTAGCCAGAGTGTAACTATAGCCTTAGTGTCAGCTCTCTACTTCTAAACTCGTTGATTGAGAAAAATTCAAATGAGCAACCAAGCTAACTAAGCTTGAAATTGAATTGTGATGAAAAAAACTTAAGTTGTTTTGAGTCATTATTTTTTTATGTATATATATTTTTAAAATAGTAAATTTTAAAAGGGGCCCTTCCGTTTAGGTACGGTCGTGCACAAGCTGGATAGCGCCCATACCAGTATTATATAAATACATCAATAAGCAATATTGCAGGAATTAAGTCAAGTCAGCATTTAATGCATTGTCATTTGAGTTATTATTGGTGCAATTATAAATTTGCGTTGTCATTTCGTGAGTGTTCTTTGTAATACTTACTATTTAGGGAGGAGATTTAAAGTTAATGTCAAACGTCAAGAGAGCAACGACGAAGTAGTGTATCTAACGAGGACGTAAAAAAAGTCAAGGCGCGCTGAAAATTAATGGTCGAATTTCAAATCAACGACATTCAAATGAAATTGGGCAGCAACGGAAGTCTAAAAAAAAAAGTTGGATCCCTAACCTGCAGCATGGACTACTAATTTAGCAGTAAAAGAAAGCGAATGGAAGATTCCTATGATATAGTACAAGACGATGACAGGTGCAAAGGCATCTCGAAGATGGCAGACATAACGATGGTCTCGTCCATCCTTATGGCAGGATTAAGACCTGCCAGTTATAAGACCAAAAAGAGTTACCGCAGATTTACGCGAGCCATAGAGGGAGCGACGGCAGCTAGACAAAAAGCAGAAAAAAAAACAGAAGCTCACATAGGAACCTTAGTCTTGAGAAAAAAAACTGGGGCATACAATTGGCTGTACTTGATTCCTCGAGTTGCAGCAAAAGCCATGGACGCTTTTGAACGAGATCCAACAATAATTGCCCAAATCCAGAAAAATATCATGAAGGAGTTGAATCTTGCGAAAGAAAAAGACGAGAAGCCTACTAAATTTGTTGACAAGACAATCAGAACTAAGCTGCAAACGTTCTGGACAGAGAATGTTTGAAGAGAAGAAGACTATAAGAGAACGGAGAGCATGTAAGAAGGATTGAGAGCAGGATTGATTGCGTCCTTACTGGTGAAAACTGTCCCAAGACTATCTCGCTGCCTGATACAAAAATTCTTCAAGTGGTCACTGTCTAGTCAAATGTGGTGATCCTGAGGCTATTCATGATTTTGGAGCAGAAACTTTCAAAAGGGACCTTCCGTGCTATTGACAGAGGGAGTAAGAAATCTCGGAATGGATTGTCTGCTGACGCTAATCGCCACAATTTACAGCAGACTGGGAAAAATCAAAACCATAACACGATGTTCAGAGCAGATTTGAGAGAACGTAAAAAAGTTCGATCTGCAAACAGCCACAACCTACTGGACGAAATTGGGAGTTCTGAGGCACACGCTGATACAGTAACTCGTGCAGCAAAATTGATTCGGAACGGGAGAGGATGAGAGAATCGAAAGAGACGAGGATGTGCGGTGCAATGTGGTCGAAATACCACTGCTGGTTGATTTGTGCTCGGCTGTGAGGATCAGAGAGGATCACAGGGTATCAAGTGATTTTGAGACAGTTATATACCATCCTACATTGACATTTGCAATTCCTGGCCCGAAAAAAAAAGAAACATGTAGAAGGTCAGTGCTGCATCTACACCTCATTTCAGTAGTCGATTGAAGCAAATTGTATTGGTGTGCGCAGAACTTTTTGCAAGGACAATGAGCAAGGAAGTTCAATTCGAAAGAATAGCTGAACCCGAAAGGACAGCCATCATTTTCAACAAATACTTCCGTGATAGAATGGTTGACGTCGAAAGAGTACTTGAAGAAACATATCCTAAATCATGGAATCTCAGACCTTACGACATAACAACCGGGCAAATAACAAAAAACCCCAGAATTTTAATGGTCTACCAAAAGGTGAGGAAGGAGACAGAGCGCTGGGATGACTTCAAGAAATTGTCTTAAAAACTACTTGAATATCCTCTTATCCGATATTTTTTTTGCACAGATTAGACTCCATAGTTCATGCACTCAGCTTGAGAATCTACAAAATTTTTGAGAGAAGGATTGCGAGATTCTCAGACTCGAGGAGTCCATGTTTTGTTGGCAGAAAAACAAACCATTAAAACATAATGGAAAAAGGAGACCTCGAAAACAATAGATTAAACCAGGAAATTTTCCAAAGAAGAGCTCAGACTGACCAAGGAATCTATGGAAGACTGATGTCCAGTGTTTACTGTGGACAAATAAATAAGAAGTTTTACCATTACATGTCGGGAATCGTTGGAATGACTACAACCTTTTCATTAATGAAGATATACGTGATTGCTACTTTGATTACGAGCAAGCAGTGTTACTAAAAATTTGCGAGCCTAGAAAATCAGAGATGATAATTATTACAAGTAAAAAAATCGAGCTATTACTTGTATTGGAAGAAAAAGTGGTTGCACCTTCCATACCAAAATGAGATAGTAAAATGAAATTCGGATTGGTATTCTCGGATGAATCAATGATCGCCAAAATCCAGAAAAATCTTCTGAAGGAGTTGAACCTCGCGAAGAAGAAGACGAGAAACCTACTAAATTTGTTGACAAGATAAACAGAACTAAGCTGCAAACGTTCTGGACAGAGGATGTTTGAAGAGAATAAGGCTATAAGAGAACGGAGAGCATGTAAGAAGGGTTGAAAGCAGGATTGATTGCGTCCTTACTGGTGAAAACTGACCCTGGACTATCTCGCTGCCTGATACAAAAATTCTTCAAGTGATCATTGTCTAGTCAAATGTGGTGATCCTGAGGCTATTCATGATTTTGGAACAGAAACTTTCAAAATGGACCTGCCGTGTTTTTGACAGAGGGAGTAAGGAATCTCCGAATGGATTGTCTGCTGAAGCTAATCGCCATGATTTACAGCAGACTGGGAAAGTTCAAAACCATAACACGATGTTCAGAGCAGATTCGAGAGAACGTAAAAAAATTCGATCTGCAAACAGACACAACAAACTGGACGAAAATGGGAGTTCTGAGGCACACGCTGATACAGTAACTCATGCAGCAAAATTGATTCGGAACGGAAGAGGATGAGAGAATCGAAAGAGATGAGGAGGTGCGATGCAATGTGGTCGAAATACCACTGCTGATTGATTTGTGCTCGGCTATGAGGATCAGAGAGGGTCACAGGGGATTAAGTGATTTTGAGACAGCTATATACCATCCGGCATTGACATTTGCAATTCCTGGCCCGAAAAAAGGAAACATGTAGAAGGTCAGTGCTGCATCTAAACCTCATTTCTGTAGTCGATTGAAGCGAATTCAATTGATGTGCGCAGAACATTTTGCGAGGACAATGAGCAAGGAAGTTCAATTCGAAAGAATAGCTGAACGCGAAAGGACAGCCATCATTTTCAACAAATATTCCGTGATAGAATGGTTGAGGTCGAAAGAGTATTCGAAGAAACATATCCGAAATTATGGAATCTCAGACCTTACGACATAACAACCGGGCAAATAACAAAAAGCCATAGAATTTTAATGGCGTAGGAAGGAGACAGAGCGCTGGGATGACTTCAAGAAGTTGTCTTAAAAACTACGTGAATATCCTTTTATCCGATATTTTTTTGCACCGATCAGACTCCATATTTCATGCACCCAGCTTGAGAATCTACAAAACTTTTGAGAGAAGGATTGCGAGATTCTCAGACTCGAGGAGTCCATGTTTCGTTGGAACATGGAAAAAGGAGACCTCCAAAAAAGATAGATGAAACCAGGAAATTTTCCAAAGAAGAGGTCAGACTGACCAAGGAATCTATGGTAAGACTTAGTTCCAGTGGTTACTCTGGACAAATAAATAAGAATTTTTACCATTACATGTCGGGAATCGTTGGAATGACTACAACCTTTTCACTAATGAAGATATACGTGATTGCTACTTTGATTACGAGCAAGCATTGTTACTAAAAATTTGCGCTCCTAGAAAATCAAAGATGATAACTATTACAAGTCAAAAAAACGAGCTATTACTTGTATCGGAAGAAAAGGTGGTTGCACCTTCCATACCAAAGATAGTAGAATGAAACTCGGATTGGGATTCTCGGATGAATTAATGAGATCAAGTTTAATGGCTGCAGTGGAACTGATGGAGCCATTAGGATGCCCGAGTCCCAAAACCGATATGATATTGAGAGAGAACTAAGGAAGAACGGGAACGGATATTTGGGGAGAAGCTTATAAGATACGCCAGTTGAAACATAAGCATTTTCGAGAGACCGAAGTAGAGAGGTTCAACAGTGACGGATTGCTATGAAAAAGGCGGAAGTTGAAAAATCCAACGAATAATGATGGAAGTGGAACCACTGCTAGAAGTGTCGTTATCATTTAACGCACGATGAAATCCGATGCCACTGTTTTTTTTACAAATATGGTGGTACATCTCACGTAGTAACCCAGTGTTGATCTGGGATTCTTGTTAGCTGCCCTCTATGAGTTTGCCAGATTCATCGCAACCAGTGACGATAATAATAGTCGGGGTAATGGAGATTAGACAGATAGAAGCTCATGTTAGAGCAAAAAACAGACATGAAGCATCGACGAAAGAGCAGTTGGAAGAACCTAGCTGTCGGAAAGATATAAATCTGTTTGAGACAGTGCCTAAAATCTTGAACTAACCGATAAAAAGGAAGAAGTTTTGGGCTAAAAGTCGATTTTTGTCATGGTTCAGAGCCAACAGCACTGCCTGGTTGTACGAGTATGCTAAAAAAAATGTGTCGAAGCAAAGCAGAATCTACAGTTCGTATTAGCTGCACGAAGGCTCAGAAGCTTTCAAGCGAGCTTTCGCGACACATCGGATTGCGGTAGCCACAGGAGTGACAAGAACCTTGAAGAGCATTATATATGATTGAAGAGAAAAAGGAGCGGTGTTGAAAATTGATCTGGAGAGAAATGAGACCTCTACAACAGCATCTGCAAAAACAAAATCTACTGTAGAACCTTCAACTTCTTGTAAACAGAGGATAGAAAAGCTAAGTTGTTGGAGGAATGCCTCCAACAGCGTGAGTATGGCCACCGATGTGTTGCAGGGCACTGATATCGAGTTTGCAGATTCCAGGTCGCAGTAAGAGAAGACGAGGCATTCACAACAGCCGAACTCCTTGACGCAAAATACCATTAGAAAATTTAGAAGTTTTAGAAATCCCAAAAGATAAAAAATAAAGAGAAGGTAGGAAACTCAAAACTAATTTGTGTTAAAAAAATCAAATCCGCCACCAAGTTAACTAAATCGGATAATGAAAAAAATTGAAAAAAAAACGAATTCGGTGAAATGAAAAGATAATTTTATTAGAATGTCTCGAAAACTTAAGTTAGATGATTTAATCATGATCTAATTTTGTAGCGAATTTCAAATTTGCGCAAACTTTTGATTGGATGATTTTTATTATTTTGGAAAACATGGGAAAATTTCAACATGGGAAAATTTTGAACACGCATTGGAGAACTATCGGAAACAATGGATTGAAAATCAATATTTGAAATTTTGGTCGGACAGGGTAGTGTTTGAAACTCCTAGAAATTTACATGAAATTTACATGAAAATGTTATTAATGCAATTTATTATGTAATAACAGTTGTTTAAGTTTGATTGGTCAAAAAGTTTTAGAGTATACTTAGTCATGCTTCTCATTTTTCAGATCTTTGATCGTTTTGTAACCATTGTAAAAAAATTTTAATCCTGATGATGCACAAAATGTGCAAAAACTTTTGAATTAACATTTTAAATTTTTTTATGTGTTATTTTGTATAACAGATTTATTGATGATGTTTTTTTTCTGGTCGTCAACCTTTTTCCAGAATTCATAAACGACAAAGAATACAGAGAAGAATTGAAACTCTGAATTGTTTTGTGTTAGAGAAACTCAATTGAGCAACCAAGCTAACTAAATCGGAAAACCAAATAAATCGAAAAAAAAAACAAATTCAATTGAAAAAAAAGATAAATTTAATAGAATGTCTTAGAAACTTAGGTTACATGATTTAATCATGATCTAGTTTTGGATCGAATTTTAATTTTGCGCAAACTTTAGATTGTTTGGTTTTTATTTTTTTGTAAAACCGATGTTTTTATGATCGATAATCATTTTCAAGAACTTCTAAACGACAAAGAATACTCTGAGAATGCTTTAAAATTGTAATTTCAAACAAATGTTTTCGCACATTTTTATGCACTTTTAGGTTTTAAAACTCTAAACTATCTGTACAAAATGATCAAAGATCATAAAAAATGTCATACACATCATTATTTTAAAATTTAAAAAAAATCAACCAATCACAACTTTACAAGTATTACTGAAATTATGTAACAACTAATATGTAACTATTTCAAATATTTAGTCAGAATATTCTGAGAGTTTTCACTTTTTTTGTTTTTACAATTTTGTTTTGTCGCTAGCTTCATGCTAACATCTTAGTTATTTCCAATTTTTTAGCAAGAATGTTTTGATACTGGAACTATAGCCTTAGTGTCAGCTCCCTACTTCTAAACTCGCTAATTGCCGGTCTCTTTTTCCTAACGTGCAGCGCCTCTATGTAAAAAAATTAATGCTGCTGGACGGCCTTTTTCCGTTTGTGTTAGGTGCCTCTAAGGTGAACTGTAAATTTGGATGTAGTAAGTTTGCAGCCCATAACACCTTTTCAAGATCACCCTTCTCTTTCTCAGCCATGTTCTTTTTGTGTTTGCCCTCGCTGATGATCTTTTCAAGGGCATGCAACGCCACCAGCGACGACCAACTTTTCGGATATTGGTTATCCAACCACTGATCACTGTTGATTTTCATGGCTTTATGATTTTCTTCACGTTGACGTACTGCGGAAAACCCGGTGAACAGTTCCTTCAATCACACTTCTCGTGTACTGAATAAAATTTAGTATGTTACCTGTATCTGTTGGTTTTTGATACTACCCACAGTTACTCTTCCTGTTTTTGTAATTTGTAAATCCAAAAATGCCAGTTTTCCGTTTTTGTTAAGTGTCTCTAAAATGAACTGTAAATTTGGATGTAGTAAGTTTGCAGCCCGTAGCACTTTTTCAGAATCACCCTTCTTTTGAGAAGTAACTTAGCTTGCTGCACTTTTTTCTGTCTTATATTGATGCATTTTCTACAGTACCAGACGATTTCACTTATATTTCGATACTCATCATCTGATATATATCACCGCATTTTACGAGATAATTTCAGGCTAACATGTAAGTTAGTTCAAAATTTTTTGTTTTAGCCAGAGTGTAACTATAGCCTTAGTGTCAGCTCTCTACTTCTAAACTCGTTGATTGAGAAAAATTCAAATGAGCAACCAAGCTAACTAAGCTTGAAATTGAATTGTGATGAAAAAAACTTAAGTTGTTTTGAGTCATTATTTTTTTATGTATATATTTTTTTAAAATAGTAAATTTTAAAAGGGGCCCTTCCGTTTAGGTACGGTCGTGCACAAGCTGGATAGCGCCCATACCAGTATTATATAAATACATCAATAAGCAATATTGCAGGAATTAAGTCAAGTCAGCATTTAATGCATTGTCATTTGAGTTATTATTGGTGCAATTATAAATTTGCGTTGTCATTTCATGAGTGTTCTTTGTAATACTTACTATTTAGGGAGGAGATTTAAAGTTAATGTCAAACGTCAAGAGAGCAACGACGAAGTAGTGTATCTAACGAGGACGTAAAAAACGTCAAGGCGCGCTGAAAATTAATGGTCGAATTTCAAATCAACGACATTCAAATGAAATTGGGCAGCAACGGAAGTCTAAAAAAAAACAAAGTTGGATCCCTAACCTGCAGCATGGAATACTAATTTAGCAGTAAAAGAAAGCGAATGGAAGATTCCTATGATATAGTACAAGGCGATGACAGGTGCAAAGGCATCTCGAAGATGGCAGACATAACGATGGTCTCGTCCATCCTTATGGCAGGATTAAGACCTGCCAGTTAAAAGACCAAAAAGAGTGACAGCAGATTTACGCGAGCCAGAGAGGGAGCGACAGCGAGACAAAAAGCAGAAAAAAAACAGAAGCTCACATAGGAACCTTAGTCTTGAGAAAAAAACCGGGGCATACAATTGGCTGTACTTGATTCCTCGAGTTGCAGCATAAGGCATGGACGCTTTTGAATCCAACAATAATCGCCAAAATCCAGAAAAATATCCTGAAGGAGTTGAACCTTGCGAAGGAAGAAGACGAGAAACCTACTAAATTTGTTGACAGGACAAACAGAACTAAGCTGCAATTGGTCTGGACAGAGACGTTTGAAGAGAAGAAGGCTATAAGAGAACGGAGAGCATGTAAGAAGGATTGAGAGCAGGATCGATTGCGTCCTTCCTGGTGAAAACTGACCCTGGACTATTTTGCTGCCTGATACAAAAGTTCTTCAAGTGGTCACTGTCTAGTCAAATGTGGTCATCCTGAGGCTATTCATGATTTTGGAGCAAAGACTTTCAAAAGGGACCTGCCGTGCTATTGACAGAGGGAGTAAGGAATCTCCGAAGAATGGATTGTCTGCTGACTCTAGTCGCCACGATTTACAGCAGACTGGGAAAGTTCAAAATCATAACACGATGTTCAGAGCAGATTCGAGAGAACGTAAAAAAGTTCGATCTGCAAACAGCCACAACCTACTGGACGAAAATGGGAGTTCTGAGACACAGGCTGATAGAGTAACTCATGCAGCAAAACCGATTCGGAACGGGAGAGGATGAGAAAATCGAAAGAGATGAGAATGTGCGATGCAAGGTGGTCGAAATACCACTGCTGATTGATTTGTGCTCGGCTATGAGGATCAGAGAGGATCACAGGGGATTAAGTGCTTTTGAGACAATCATATACCATCCGGCATTTATATTTGCAATTCCTGGCCCAAAACAAAACATGTAGAAGGTCAGTGCTGCATCTAAACCTCATCTCAGTAGTCGATTGAAGCAAATTAAATTGGTGTGCGCAGAATTTTTTGCGAGGACAATGAGCAAGGAAGTTCAATTCGAAAGGATAGCTGAACCCGGAAGGGATGCCATCATTTTCAACAAATACTTCGGTGATAGAATAGTTGAGGTCAAAAGAGTACACAAAAAAAAACATATCCGAAATTATGGAATCTCAGACCTTACGACATAACAACCGGGCAAATAACAAAAAGACCCAGAATTTTAATGGCGTACCAAAAGGTGAGGAAAAAGACAGAGCGCTTGGATGACTTCAGGAAATTGTCTTAAAAACTACTTGAATATCCTCTTATCCAATATATTTTTTGCAAAGATCAGTTTCCATAATTCATGCACCCAGCTTGAGAATGTACAAAATGTTTGAGGGAAGGATGGCGAGATTCTCAGACTCGAAGAGTCCATGTTTTGTTGGCAGAAAAACAAACCATTAAAACAAACATGGAAAAAGGAGACCTCGAAAAAAATAGATGAAACCAGGAGATTTTCAAAAGAAGAGCTCAGGCTGGCCAAGGAATCTATGGTAAGACTTAAGTCCAGTGGTTACTGTGAACCAATAAGTAAGAAGTCTGACCATTACATGTCGGGATGTGTTGGAATGACTACAACCCTTTCATCAATGAAGATATACTTGATTGCTACTTTGATTACAAGCAAGCAGTGTTACTAAGAATTTGCGGGCCTAGAAAATCAGAGATGATAACTATTACAAGTCAAAAAAACGAGCTATTACTTGTATCGGAAGAAAAGGTGGTTGCACCTTCCATACCAAAGATAGTAGAATGAAACTCGGATTGGGATTCTCGGATGAATTAATGAGATCAAGTTTAATGGCTGTAGTGGAACTGATGGAGCCATTATGGTGCCCGAGTCCCAATACCGATATGATAATGCGAGCAACAAAAGATGTTCAAAAGGTCTTAAATGCTGATTGCAATTTGCGCGACCTAAAAACATAAACAACTTGATGACCGCAGCTTCTAGGAGCGCTCGAGAGAAGATTGTGACGTTGCCTGGCTGGGAGCCGGAAGACTGCGTGGAACTTGGCAGCTGCCTGGTGAAAGTCTGTTGACTGAATTGTCACATATGTGTAGTTCTGGACTGCATGAAAACACTTGCAAAGCAGCACGAGCAATTTGTGATATTTTTTAGAAATATAGTGAAAAAAATGAAAACGGTAACCGAATTAGTAGCAGAATGTCATGGTGAAACCGAAATGAATCTATTGAATGCACTAAAACTCTACAGTATGTTTGGTTTTATCGAGTCATATTTGAATTTGGAACAAAAGCATGAGATCTGGAATAAGGGCCTTCAGTCTAGAAGTGTTTACAAAAAACTTTCAAGCCTAGCAGAAATATATCGAAAAATGGAGAGAAGCAATCGGAATTGAATTGAACAATAACTGTGGAAGTGAAGAGCACGAAGACAAAAAAACCAACCTATCTCAGCGTCAAAGTGTTAAGACTTGTCAGAATGGCAGAAAGATCTTACGAGCTGTTTTTTGAGATATTTGCCGCAGCTCAAGAGAGAACTAAGGAAGAACGGGAAATGATATTTGGGAAGAAGTACATGAGATACGCCAGTTGAAACATCAGCATTTTTGAGAGACCGAAGTAGAGAGGTTCAACAGCGACGGATTGCTATGCAAAAGACGGAAGTTGAAAAATCCAACGAATAACGATGGAAGTGGAACCACTGCTAGAAGTGTCGTTGCAACCAAATTGAAGGATTATCATTTTAACGCACAATGAAATCCGATGCCACTGTTTTTTTTTTACAAATATGGTGGTACATCTCACGTAGTAATCCGGTGTTGATCTGGGATTCTTGTTAGCTGCCCTGTATGAGTTTACCAGACTCATCGCCACCAGTGACGATAATAATAGTCGGGGTAATGGAGATTAGACCAATAGACGCTCATGTTAGAGCAAAAAACAGACATGAAGCATCGACGAAAGAGCAGTTGGAAGAACTTAGCTGTCGGAAAAATTAAGATCTGTTTGAGACAATGCCAAAAATGTTGAACTAACCCCGATAAATGTGAAAAAGTTTTGGGCTAAAAGTCGAAATTTGTCATGGTTCATAGCCAACAGCACTGCCTGGTTGTTCGAGTATGCTGAAAAAAAAATGTGTCGAAGCAAAGCAGAAGGTACAGTTCGTATTAGCTGCACAAGGCTCAGAAGCTTTCAAGCGAGCTTTCGTGATTCATCGGATTACGGTAGCCACAGGAGTGAAGAGAACCTTGAAGACTATTAATTATGATTGAAGAGAAAAAAGAGTGGTGTTGAAGATTGATCTGGAGAGAAATGAGACGTTGTGCCTCTACAACCGCTTCTGCAAGAACAAATATACTACTGTAAAACCTCCAACTTCTTGTAAACAGAGGATAAAAAAGCTAAGTTGTTGAAGGAATGCCATCAACAGCGTGAGTATGGCCACTGATGTGTTGCAGGGCACTGATATCGAGATTGCAGATTCGAGGTCGCAGTAAGAAAAAATGAGGCATTCATAACAACCAAAATCCTTGAAGCAAAAGACCATTAGAAAATTTAGAAGTTTTAGAATTTCTACAGAATAAAGAATAAAGAGAAGGTAGGAAACTCAAAACTAATTTGTGCTAAGAAAATCGAATCCGCCACCAAGTTAACTAAATCGGATAATCAAACAAACCGAAAAAAACGAACTCGTTGAAATGAAAAGATATTTTTATTAGAATGTCTCGAAAATTTAAGTTAGATTACTTAATCATGATCTAATTTTGTAGCAATTTCAAATTTGCGCAAACTTTTGATTGGATAATTTTTATTATTTTGGAAAACATGGAAAAATTTCAATATTCGAAACTTTGAACACGCATTGGAAAAAAATCGGAAGCAATGGATTGAAAATCAATATCTGAAAACTTGGTCGGACAGGGTAGTGTTTGAAAAGTTGTTTAAGTTTGATTGGTCAAAAAGTTTTAGAGTATATTAAGTCATGCTTCTCATTTTTCAGATCTTTGATAATTTTGTAACCATTGTAAAAAAACTTTAATCCTGATGATGCACAAAATGTGCAAAAACTTTTGAATTAACATTTTAAAATTTTTTTATGTGTTATTTTGTATAACAGATTTATTGATGATGTTTTTTTTCTGGTCGTCAATCATTTTCCAGATTTCATAAACGACAAAGAATACAGAGAAGAATTGAAACTCTGAATTGTTTTCTGTTAGAGAAACTCAATTGAGCAACCAAGCTAACTAAATCGGAAAATCAATTAAATCAAAAAAAAATTTAATTGAAAAAAAGATAAATTTAGTAGACAGACATGAAGCATCGACGAAAGAGCAGTTGGAAGAACCTAGCTGTCGGAAAGATATAAATCTGTTTGAGACAGTGCCTAAAATCTTGAACTAACCGATAAAAAGGAAGAAGTTTTGGGCTAAAAGTCGATTTTTGTCATGGTTCAGAGCCAACAGCACTGCCTGGTTGTACGAGTATGCTAAAAAAAATCTGTCGAAGCAAAGCAGAATCTACAGTTCGTATTAGCTGCACAAAGGCTCAGAAGCTTTCAAGCGAGTTTTCGCGACACATCGGATTGCGGTAGCCACAGGAGTGACAAGAACCTTGAAGAGCATTATATATGATTGAAGAGAAAAAGGAGCGGTGTTGAAAATTGATCTGGAGAGAAATGAGACCTCTACAACAGCATCTGCAAAAACAAAATCTACTGTAGAACCTTCAACTTCTTGTAAACAGAGGATAGAAAAGCTAAGTTGTTGGAGGAATGCCTCCAACAGCGTGAGTATGGCCACCGATGTGTTGCAGGGCACTGATATCGAGTTTGCAGATTCCAGGTCGCAGTAAGAGAAGATGAGGCATTCACAACAGCCGAACTCCTTGACGCAAAATACCATTAGAAAATTTAGAAGTTTTAGAAATCCTAAAAGATAAAGAATAAAGAGAAGGTAGGAAACTCAAAACTAATTTGTGTTAAAAAAATCAAATCCGCCACCAAGTTAACTAAATCGGATAATGAAAAAAATCGAAAAAAAAAACGAATTCGTTGAAATGAAAAGATAATTTTTTTAGAATGTCTCGAAAACTTAAGTTAGATGATTTAATCATGATCTAATTTTGTAGCGAATTTCAAATTTGCGCAAACTTTTGATTGGATGATTTTTATTATTTTGGAAAACATGGGAAAATTTCAACATGGGAAAATTTTGAACACGCATTGAAAAACTATCGGAAACGATGGATTGAAAATCAATATTTGAAATTTTGGTCGGACAGGGTAGTGTTTGAAACTCCTAGAAATTTACATGAAATTTACATGAAAATGTTATTAATGCAATTTATTATGTAATCACAGTTGTTTAAGTTTGATTGGTCAAAAAATTTTAGAGTATACTTAGTCATGCTTCTCATTTTTCAGATCTTTGATCGTTTTGTAACCATTGTAAAAAAATTTTAATCCTGATGATGCACAAAATGTGCAAAAACTTTTGAATTAACATTTTAAATTTTTTTATGTGTAATTTTGTATAACAGATTTATTGATGATGTTTTTTTTCTGGTCGTCAATCTTTTTCAAAATTCATAAACGATAAAGAATACATAGAAGAATTGAAACTCTGAATTGTTTTGTGTTAGAGAAACTCAATTGAGCAACCAAGCTAACTAAATCGGAAAACCAAATAAATCGAAAAAAAAAAACAAATTCAATTGAAAAAAAGATAAATTTAATAGAATGTCTTAGAAACTTAGGTTACATGATTTAATCATGATCTAGTTTTGGATCGAATTTTAATTTTGCGCAAACTTTAGATTGTTTGGTTTTTATTTTTTGTAAAACCGATGTTTTTATGATCGATAATCATTTTCAAGAACTTCTAAACGACAAAGAATACTCTGAGAATGCTTTAAAATTGTAATTTCAAACAAATGTTTTCGCACATTTTTATGCACTTTCAGGTTTTAAAACTCTAAACTATCTGTACAAAATGATCAAAGATCATAAAAAATGTCATACACATCATTATTTTAAAATTTAAAAAAAACCAACTAATCACAACTTTACAAGTATTACTGAAATTATGTAACAACTAATATGTAACTATTTCAATTATTTAGTCAGAATATTCTGAGAGTTTTCACTTTTTTTGTTTTTACAATTTTGTTTTGTCGCTAGTTTCATGCTAACATCTTAGTTATTTCCAATTTTTTAGCAAGAATGTTTTGATACTGGAACTATAGCCTTAGTGTCAGCTCCCTACTTCTAAACTCGCTAATTGCCGGTCTCTTTTTCCTAACGTGCAGCGCCTCTATGTAAAAAAATTAATGCTGCTGGACGGCCTTTTTCCGTTTGTGTTAGGTGCCTCTAAGGTGAACTGTAAATTTGGATGTAGTAAGTTTGCAGCCCATAACACCTTTTCAAGATCACCCTTCTCTTTCTCAGCCATGTTCTTTTTGTGTTTGCCCTCGCTGATGATCTTTTCAAGGGCATGCGACGCCACCAGTGACGACCAACTTTTCGGATATTGGTTATCCAACCACTGATCACTGTTGATTTTCATGGCTTTATCATTTTCTTCACGTTGACGTACTGCGGAAAACCCGGTGAACAGTTCCTTCAATCACACTTGTTGTGTACTGAATAAAATTTAGTATGTTACCTGTATCTGTTGGTTTTTGATACTACCCACAGTTACTTTTCCTGTTTTTGTAATTTGTAAATCCAAACCGTTTTTGTTAAGTGTCTCTAAAGTGAACTGTAAATTTGGATGTAGTAAGTTTGCAGCCCGTAGCACTTTTTCAGAATCACCCTTCTTTTGAGAAGTAACTTAGCTTGCTGCACTTTTTTCTGTCTTATATTGATGCATTTTCTACAGTACCAGACGATTTCACTTATATTTCGATACTCATCATCTGATATATATCACCGCATTTTACGAGATAATTTCAGGCTAACATGTAAGTTAGTTCAAAATTTTTTGTTTTAGCCAGAGTGTAACTATAGCCTTAGTGTCAGCTCTCTACTTCTAAACTCGTTGATTGAGAAAAATTCAAATGAGCAACCAAGCTAACTAAGCTTGAAATTGAATTGTGATGAAAAAAACTTAAGTTGTTTTGAGTCATTATTTTTTTATGTATATATTTTTTTAAAATAGTAAAATTTAAAAGGGGCCCTTCCGTTTAAGTACGGTCGTGCATAAGCTGGATAGCGCCCATACCAGTATTATATAAATACATCAATAAGCAATATTGCAGGAATTAAGTCAAGTCAGCATTTAATGCATTGTCATTTGAGTTATTATTGGTGCAATTATAAATTTGCGTTGTCATTTCGTGAGTGTTCTTTGTAATACTTACTATTTAGGGAGGAGATTTAAAGTTAAGAACTAAGCTGCAATTGGTCTGGACAGAGAACGTTTGAAGAGAAGAAGGCTATAAGAGAACGGAGAGCATGTAAGAAGGATTGAGAGCAGGATTGATTGCGTCCTTCCTGGTGAAAACTGACCCTGGACTATTTCGCTGCCTGATACAAAAGTTCTTCAAGTGGTCACTGTCTAGTCAAATGTGGTCATCCTGAGGCTATTCATGATTTTGGAGCAAAGACTTTCAAAAGGGACCTGCCGTGCTATTGACAGAGGGAGTAAGGAATCTCCGAATGGATTGTCTGCTGACTCTAGTCGCCACGATTTACAGCAGACTGGGAAAGTTCAAAATCATAACACGATGTTCAGAGCAGATTCGAGAGAACGTAAAAAAGTTCGATCTGCAAACAGCCACAACCTACTGGACGAAAATGGGAGTTCTGAGGCACAGGCTGATAGAGTAACTCATGCAGCAAAACCGATTCGGAACGGGAGAGGATGAGAAAATCGAAAGAGATGAGAATGTGCGATGCAAGGTGGTCGAAATACCACTGCTGATTGATTTGTGCTCGGCTATGAGGATCAGAGAGGATCACAGGGGATTAAGTGATTTTGAGACAGTCATATACCATCCGGCATTTATATTTGCAATTCCTGGCCCAAAACAAAACATGTAGAAGGTCAGTGCTGCATCTAAACCTCATCTCAGTAGTCGATTGAAGCAAATTAAATTGGTGTGCGCAGAATTTTTTGCGAGGACAATGAGCAAGGAAGTTCAATTCGAAAGGATAGCTGAACCCGGAAGGAATGCCATCATTTTCAACAAATACTTCGGTGATAGAATAGTTGAGGTCAAAAGAGTACACAAAAAAAACATATCCGAAATTATGGAATCTCAGACCTTACGACATAACAACCGGGCAAATAACAAAAAGACCCAGAATTTTAATGGCGTACCAAAAGGTGAGGAAAAAGACAGAGCGCTTGGATGACTTCAGGAAATTGTCTTAAAAACTACTTGAATATCCTCTTATCCAATATATTTTTTGGAAAGATCAGTTTCCATAATTCATGCACCCAGCTTGAGAATGTACAAAATGTTTGAGGGAAGGATGGCGAGATTCTCAGACTCGAAGAGTCCATGTTTTGTTGGCAGAAAAACAAACCATTAAAACAAACATGGAAAAAGGAGACCTCGAAAAAAATAGATGAAACCAGGAGATTTTCAAAAGAAGAGCTCAGGCTGGCCAAGGAATCTATGATAAGACTTAAGTCCAGTGGTTACTGTGAACCAATAAGTAAGAAGTCTGACCATTACATGTCGGGATGTGTTGGAATGACTACAACCCTTTCATCAATGAAGATATACTTGATTGCTACTTTTATTACAAGCAAGCAGTGTTACTAAGAATTTGCGGGCCTAGAAAATCAGAGATGATAACTATTACAAGTCAAAAAAACTAGCTATTACTTGTATCGGAAGAAAAGGTGGTTGCACCTTCCATACCAAAGATAGTAGAATGAAACTCGGATTGGGATTCTCGGATGAATTAATGAGATCAAGTTTAATGGCTGTAGTGGAACTGATGGAGCCATTATGGTGCCCGAGTCCCAATACCGATATGATAATGCGAGCAACAAAAGATGTTCAAAAGGTCTTAAATGCTGATTGCAATTTGCGCGACCTAAAAACATAAACAACTTGATGACCGCAGCTTCTAGGAGCGCTCGAGAGAAGATTGTGGCGTTGCCTGGCTGGGAGCCGGAAGGCTGCGTGGAACTTGGCAGCTGCCTGGTGAAAGTCTGTTGACTGAATTGTCACATATGTGTAGTTCTGGACTGCATGAAAACACTTGCAAAGCAGCACGAGCAATTTGTGATATTTTTTAGAAATATAGTGAAAAAAATGAAAACGGTAACCGAATTAGTAGCAGAATGTCATGGTGAAACCGAAATGAATCTATTGAATGCACTAAAATTCTACAGTATGTTTGGTTTTATCGAGTCATATTTGAATTTGGAACAAAAGCATGAGATCTGGAATAAGGGCCTTCAGTCTAGAAGTGTTTACAAAAAACTTACAAGCCTAGCAGAAATATATCGAAAAATGGAGAGAAGCAATCGGAATTGAATTGAACAATAACTGTGGAAGTGAAGAGCACGAAGACAAAAAAACCAACCTATCTCAGCGTCAAAGTGTTAAGACTTGTCAGAATGGCAGAAAGATCTTACGAGCTGTTTTTTGAGATATTTGCCGCAGCTCAAGAGAGAACTAAGGAAGAACGGGAAATGATATTTGGGAAGAAGTACATGAGATACGCCAGTTGAAACATCAGCATTTTTGAGAGACCGAAGTAGAGAGGTTCAACAGCGACGGATTGCTATGCAAAAGACGGAAGTTGAAAAATCCAACGAATAACGATGGAAGTGGAACCACTGCTAGAAGTGTCGTTGCAACCAAATTGAAGGATTATCATTTTAACGCACAATGAAATCCGATGCCACTGTTTTTTTTTACAAATATGGTGGTACATCTCACGTAGTAATCCGGTGTTGATCTGGGATTCTTGTTAGCTGCCCTGTATGAGTTTACCAGACTCATCGCCACCAGTGACGATAATAATAGTCAGGGTAATGGAGATTAGACCAATAGACGCTCATGTTAGAGCAAAAAACAGACATGAAGCATCGACGAAAGAGCAGTTGGAAGAACTTAGCTGTCGGAAAGATTAAGATCTGTTTGAGACAATGCCAAAAATGTTGAACTAACCCCGATAAATGTGAAAAAGTTTTGGGCTAAAAGTCGAAATTTGTCATGGTTCATAGCCAACAGCACTGCCTGGTTGTACGAGTATGCTGAAAAAATAATGTGTCGAAGCAAAGCAGAAGCTACAGTTCGTATTAGCTGCACAAGGCTCAGAAGCTTTCAAGCGAGCTTTCGTGATTCATCGGATTACGGTAGCCACAGGAGTGAAGAGAACCTTGAAGACTATTAATTATGATTGAAGAGAAAAAAGAGTGGTGTTGAAGATTGATCTGGAGAGAAATGAGACGTTGTGCCTCTACAACCGCTTCTGCAAGAACAAATATACTACTGTAAAACCTCCAACTTCTTGTAAACAGAGGATAAAAAAGCTAAGTTGTTGAAGGAATGCCATCAACAGCGTGAGTATGGCCACTGATGTGTTGCAGGGCACTGATATCGAGATTGCAGATTCGAGGTCGCAGTAAGAGAAAATGAGGCATTCATAACAACCAAAATCCTTGAAGCAAAAGACCATTAGAAAATTTAGAAGTTTTAGAATTTCTACAGAATAAAGAATAAAGAGAAGGTAGGAAACTCAAAACTAATTTGTGTTAAGAAAATCGAATCCGCCACCAAATTAACTAAATTGGATAATCAAACAAACCGAAAAAAACGAACTCGTTGAAATGAAAAGATATTTTTATTAGAATGTCTCGAAAATTTAAGTTAGATTACTTAATCATGATCTAATTTTGTAGCAATTTCAAATTTGCGCAAACTTTTGATTGGATAATTTTTATTATTTTGGAAAACATGGAAAAATTTCAATATTCGAAACTTTGAACACGCATTGGAAAAAAATCGGAAGCAATGGATTGAAAATCAATATCTGAAAACTTGGTCGGACAGGGTAGTGTTTGAAAAGTTGTTTAAGTTTGATTGGTCAAAAAGTTTTAGAGTATATTAAGTCATGCTTCTCATTTTTCAGATCTTTGATAATTTTGTAACCATTGTAAAAAAACTTTAATCCTGATGATGCACAAAATGTGCAAAAACTTTTGAATTTAAATTTTAAATTTTTTTATGTGTTATTTTGTAAAAACAGATTTATTGATGATGTTTTTTTTCTGGTCGTCAATCATTTTCCAGATTTCATAATTGACAAAGAATACAGAGAAGAATTGAAACTCTGAATTGTTTTCTGTTAGAGAAACTCAATTGAGCAACCAAGCTAACTAAATCGGAAAATCAAATAAATCAAAAAAAAATTTAATTGAAAAAAAGATAAATTTAGTAGAATGTCACAGAAACTAAGGTTAGATGATTTAATCATGATCTAGTTTTGGATCGAATTTTGTATTTGCGCAGTTTTTTGATTGTTTGCTTTTCATTTTTTTGTGGAGCCGATTTTTTATGATCGATAACCATTTTCAAGAAATTCTAAACGACCAAAAATACTCGAAGAATGCTTTAAAATTGTAAATTCAAACAAACGTTTTCGCACATTTTTATGCATCTTTAGGTTTTAAAACTCTAAACTATCTGTACAAAATGATCAAAGTTCATAAAAAGTGTCATACACATCATTGTTTCATAATTGAAAAAAATCAACCAATCACAAATTTACAAGTATTACAGAAATCATGTAACAACTTTTATGTAACAATTTCATTTATTTAGTCACAATAATCTGAGAGTTTTCACCATTCTTGATTTTACAATTTCGTTTTGTCGCTAACTTCATGCTATCATGTAAGTTATTTCCAATTTTTTTTTGCAAGAATTTTTTGATACTGGAACTATAGCCTTAGTGTCAGCTCCCTGCAGGACGGCTTTTTTCCGTTTGTGTTAGGTGTCTTAATATGAACTGTAAATTTGGATGTAGTAAGTTTGCAGCCCATAGCACCCTTTCAAGATCACCCTTCTTTTTCTCAGCCATGTTCTTTTTGTGTTTGCCCTCGCTGATAATGTTTTCAAGGACATGCAACGCAACCAGCGACGACCAACTTTTCGGATATTGGTTATCCAACCACTGATCACTGTTGATTTTCATGGCTTCATCATTTTCTTCACGTGTTGGCTTACTGCGGAAAACCCGGTGAACAGTTCCTTCAATCACACTTCTCGTTTACTGAATAAAATTTAGTATGGTACCTGTATCTATTGGTTTTTGATACCATCCACAGTTACTTTTCCTGTTTTTGTAATTTTTAAATCCAAAAATGCCAATTTTCCGTTTTTGTTAGCTCTCTAATGTGAACTGTAAATTTGGATGTAGTAAGTTTGCAGCCCGTAGCACCTTTTCAGAATCACCCTTCATTGTCACTATATCGTTAACGTAACGGAGAAATAACTCAGCTTGCTGCACTGACTTATTTTTCTGTCTTATCGCGATGCATGTTCTACAGTACCAGACTATTTCACTTATATTTCGATACTCATCATCTGATATATATATCACCGCATTTTACGTGATGATTTCAGGCTAACATGTAAGTTTTTTCAAAATTTTTTGTTTTAGCCAGAATTTTTTTGATTCTGGAACTATAGCCTTAGTGTCAGCTCTCTACTTCTAAACTCATTGTTTGAGAAAAATTCAAATGAGCAACCAAGCAAACTAAGCTTGAAATTGAATTGTGATAAAAAACTTAAGTTGTTTTGAGTCATTATTTTTTTATATATATATATTTAAAAAATTGTAAATTATAAAAGGGGGTCTTCAGTTTAGGTACGGTCGTGCACAAGCTGGACGTGATATACTTGGACTTCAAAAAAGCCTTCGATTCGGTACCACACAAAAGACTAATCGGAGTTCTTAGACAGTATGGAGTAACAGGAAGAACCTTGAACTGGATGACAGACTTTCTTTCGGGACGTCAACAGAGAGTGGTAATCAACGACTCAAAATCCTTGTGGCAGCCAGTAAAAAGTGGGAAACTCCAGGGTTCAGTACTCGGCCCAGTACTGTTTTTGATATACATAAACACAATGCCAGACAAAATAGCGTCAAAAATATATCTGTTTGCTGACGATGCGAAACTATACCGTCAAATTGAAGACAAATTGGATGTAACACGCATACATGAAGATTTACAATCACTAGAAACTTGGTCAGGCCAAAGTTTTTTGTCCTTTAATATCAACAAATGTGTTCACATGACAATAGGAAACAAGAAATTGGATATGGAGAGGATTTATAAAATCAATGGCGAAAACATTAAAGAAGTGCAACTCGAAAAAGACCTGGGTATCTGGCTTGACAACAAACTGACATTCGAAACACACATCACTAAAAAAGCCAATAAGGCAAACGGCATTATCGCAGTAATTAAGAAAAGCTTCTCTAAAGTCACGAAACAAGTATTTTTAAACATCTACAAATGCTTGATACGGCCATAACTTGAATTTGCGAACTTAATCTGGCACCTAAGACTGATCAAAAGATCTTAGAAAACGTACAAATAAGAGCGACGCGTCTAGTAAGTGTTATGAAAAGTCTATCCTATTACGAACGCCTTAAAGAACTAAATCTATCATCGCTGGAATACAGAAGGAGAAGAGGGAGAATGATAGAAATGTATAAAATCTGCTATGGTTTGTATGATAGGAATGCCACTGCGGGACTATTCGAGCGGAATGATAGGGATTCTAGAGGTAACGCATGTAAAGTAGTAGTACGTAAAGCAAATCTAGAAATGCAAAAAAATTTCTTCACGATTAGAGCACCTCTCGACTGGAACAATCTGCCACAAGAAACAGTGCAAATCAAGACCATCGACGAATTCAAGTGGAAACTAGACAAACATTGGAAAGCGATTGGAATTGACATTGTGCCATTCTGCCAGATGGCACAGCGCAACCTTCCGACGAAACACGAATCAGAGAGAAAAGGCCTTAACAGCAAAAAAGTGCTTGAAAGGAGGGTCGAATTATTCTGAAATTTTCTATTTTTAAAATTTCGATTTTCAAGTTGATATTTCTCAGAAATACGAAAAACGGCCATTTTGACCAAAAAAAGCTGAGAAAATCAGAACAACGACAAATATTGTGAAAAACAGTCGTGCAAGAGACGGAGAATACGAAGCCTCTTATCGTGGCAGCAACGCACGATAAGACCCTTATCAGCAGATATTAGTGGACAAGGAAGCTTCGGTGGGGAAGGAATATTCCACGGAACCCTCCCGGGACGCAAATTAGAAGAGATAAGAGCGTTATCGCAGGAATATTACGGGAGCGGAGGCTTAGTCCCCCAGAGACTGTTTTATGTGAAGGGACTGTATAAAACTGACTGTATAGCTACTTGGATGTCGTGAAACTTTAATTCAACACCGGTGTAACTTGATATTTTAGAATATGAGTAGCTAGAAAGAGGAAAGGGTCAATCCATCTCCAATGGATTTAATATAGAACTGTCACACAAAAACATATTAAAATAGGTTGTTCGAGCCGTGTTTTTAATGACAATCACGTAGTCTGAGGATCCGAGACTCAGCTATGTGGTTGTGTTCGCATGTAAACGAAAGCTGATCAAAAGTCGTTTGACTGATGGCCTAAAAATGGTAACTTTTTACTTTGCCCTAAACAGACCCGAAAATCAACTGGCAAGGTCGAGACGGTGAAAAACGAGTAGGATTAAGGTAACTGACGCCTGCCAGTCGTTAATAGGTACTTTTTCTACGCTCCGTCGCTGTGTAGTATTTGGGCGAATGTTACATAGACGTTTTTATGGCGCTCCTGGGTGGGCATGTCAAAGGCATAAGACCATCATGATCAGCAAGCGTTTCAGCGACGAACCCTCCGCTCCGGGCGTAAGCCCGAGGTAGAAGCCTTAATGACCGTTGTTGTACTGGGGGGAAGGTGCGTACCCTCCGTCCAGTACTATTTAGCTATTTAACTTAGTTAACACCGAAAATTCCGGGGGCCGGAGGGTTAGGTGGGAAGTCATGAACCCGCTTGTCCCGAGGTCCCGGGACCAAAAACAATTAAAGCGAAAGCGTAAAACCAAACAAAAATAGTGTATAACCAAGAAAAAGCCAAAAATAAATTTATTTGAAAACAAAAAAGTACAAAAAACAGTAAAAAATCCAACAAAGACCAAAAACAGTAAAAAACATAAAGTGACAGTTTATATTTTATTTCCGGACGAGAAGTGATCTGACCTTCCAATTTGTTGTTGTTTCAGGTTGATTTATATCGTTTCTGATAGAAAGTTTGTGTGTTTTGGTGAAGGGTTGGATACCCTCCCTCGAGTGTAATTTGAGTGTTTAAGCACGTTAATGGTGATTTTGCCGGTGACCGGAGGGTAGAGTGGCAAGCTGATCAACGTGTTCCACACTCAACAGGGACATCAGGGACAACATCCGCAACGACTGTTGGGTATCGTTGAAGCAATTTTAGTATCGTTCGGCTACTATTTCATTAAAACTTAAGTGGTGGGGGGCACGATTGGCGCGGTCCGATTGTACCCTCCATCGATTACAAATTTCCGAGTTAAGGTTCTTAATTCGGGTATTTTGGTGCAAAGGAGGGTATAGTACTATTCATTAACGACTACTAATAGGTTATTATCCCTATTACAAATTACTTATCTCCTCAATTAGACCCAAAAAACACCCAATTTTGTCGAAAATCATCGATTTTCGATCAAACTGTAGACCCCCAAATTTTTGGATATCCGAGCTTTTCCGAACAACAAAAGCTTTTATATAGGGAGTAGCTACGTAGTTCGATCCCCCTAACTAAAGAAACCGCGTGAGAAAAGACTCAGTAGAAGTTGGAAAAAAACCAAAATTTTTCGGTCAAAATTTCGATAATTTTCTGAATTTTGTCAATCTGTTTTGGGGATCGAGTTTTTGAGTTTTTAGAGTTAGAGCAATAAAATTTTTTGCGTTAGGATTGTGCTAGCATAACGTGCTCGGTTACTAGAGAAATTTTTGAGTAACCCTCCGATTGGCTCCTTGGATAGAGCTAACGACTTAAGGATTGGAAAAGGAAGGGACCGGAGGGTCCAAATTTGATAGTTATGGGCCAAATTTTTGTCTCCAAACCAATTTTGATCCGGTTTTTTGCACTGTTCCAGTGCCTTACAGGGCTACTACGCTCGTTTCAATTATTTTTAGGCACTTTCGATAGGAATTGCGGAAAAAGTTTCTCAGAACCTATATAGGTGGTAAAAAAAAGGCCATTTGGACAAACACGTTTTTGGCAGTTTCTCAAAGACTAGTCATCCGATCGGGGTAATTTTAGTACCATAAGTCGACGTTTTGGACCAATTTTCCGGACCGCAACCGTTTTTGGGTTGATAATCTCGGAAAAGAAAAATTTTTAGAATTTGTTGGTTCGGAGGGTCCAAATCACAGGTACCCTCCGAAGTAACCCTCCGGAGCATATTAAGCATCTTATTGACCCTCCTTAGTAAATTTAGGGGGACCCTCCGAAGTGACATGGGTGATTAAGGTACCCTCCGAAGTAGGCTAAGTGTCTTAACAAACCTCCGAAGTAACCCTCCGGAGTGTCTTAAGCCTTCTAAACAACCTTCCTTGTTAGAAACTTGAGGAAATCTTCCGTGGCGATTTGGGAAACGGAAAATATCAATTTAATCAAAATCATTTTAGGATATTAGGCGCTTATTAGGATCATAGGAGCCCATTTTGACCCGGAATTTCGTGATCAACTTTGGATTCTAGATCGGGTGTATCAGAAGTACCCGAACAAAATTTTTTTTTTTTTTAATTGTGATTTTGGTTGTGCGGTTGCCTTGAGCTAATTAATAGGAAAATTCGGGCAATCCGGGAACAAATAAAAGAAGACCTCGGTGAGTGTATTAGGCAAATACACACTCACTTGAGAAGAAAAGTTGTTCCCTGCTCTCGTGCACTTGGAGCGTTCCGGGTGTGGGGGAGCTTTTTCATAGACTTTAGAAGTTTTCGATCAGAGGTTGCCTTGAGCCACTTGATAGGACAGCTCAGGTAATCGCGGGGCACCTAAAAGAAGACCTCGGTGGGTGTATTAGGCAAATACACACCCACTTGAGAAGACTGTGTCCTGGGCTTTGTTCTTTCGGATCGTTCCGATTGGGGGAAGTCTTTTTCTTTAAGACTAAGTTTTATTGATCTGTTTCTGAATCATCACTGCTTTTTATCAAAGATTGTTTAATTTTAACAAAGCAGTGACTTGATAAATTGTGTGGCGATAAATTGATACTGACAAAAGGTCGCTGTCACCTGTAGGATATTCTTACCTGATTATCTATTGTGTTTTGTGTGTTGATTATATCTTGTGAAAATCTTGTGATACTGTTTTACTGTACGACAGGGTTGAGTTAGTATTATATCAATACTAAGCAGGCCCTGTGTGTGTGTGTAACTCTAGCTGAGTCACTAAGTTTGTCATTGAGAAACCTAAGAGATTAATACTGACTTTTCGACATACGAATATTGTTTTTTTTTGTGTCACAAAGTATGCAGCGCAGGGACTCGTTAGGATCGACTACTAAGATTCCCAGGCTGAGCAAGGGCAGCACGCTAAATTTTAAAACTAGGCGTAGCCAGTCCTCGTTTAGCAGCGCCTCCGACGTGTTTGATGAAAACGAATCGACTAAAGGTCAACCTGATCTTTCAGTGAGCGAAATGAGATTGAGGAGCGAGAAAAACCTCGATGGCGATCAAAGGCGGAGCGCCGAAGCCGGAACCGCGAGCGAAACGCTTGTGGACCCCTTTGACTAGGGAGAACAGACGCTCATTCGACCCGACTTTGAGCCGAGCGAGGACCTCGAGCGGGAGGAAGTCGAGAGGACAGAGGAGACCTCGGAGCGTTCCGAGGTCGAGCCGCGAGAGGAAGTATTATTCAAGGGGATGTCCAAATCGGAGACCAAAAGTCACAGGTGGAGGGGAGAATACTCACATTCGGCTAGTACCCACTCATCTCTGGCCAAGCAGAGCAACAACGCGATGATGTCGAGTATAAGCCCGAGTGAAGAACAAAGGGGTTCGAAGGCCAAGAAGAGTTGGAAGTCTTTGTACGACGAACGCATGGCGTCACTACCAACTGTAGGTTTGACTTCCAGTGATGACTACCCGGAGATAACCCATCCGGATGTGAACTTCACACCGTGCCCAAGGAACGATATGAGCAGGAAGGCGTCGTCAACCTCGCCGACCAGGCCCATGTCAGATGGGATAACGATGGGAGCGTCATCAACATTCGACAGATTAATGACGTCGATGAGCAAGCAAAAAAGCGGTGCGTCATCAAGCACCAAGCTGCAGCCGCAGTTGACCTCATCTTCTCTGGGACTAACCCCGTCATATGGCGCCACTGGCGACATAAGTGACATGTTCGCTGGCGTAATGAATGGTCTAGATGAACTGAGGCGGGACATGACTAAAAGAATAGATCAGGTTGATGAGAGAGCTCACAAAGGTCAAAAAAATCTGAGAGACGAACTAACGCATGTGAAGTCGCAGGCGAGGGTTGATCAGGCTCAGTTGATTCGCAACACCGATCAATGCCTGGCGGAGAGCCTGGCACAGGCAAACAAGGAGTCATACGAAAGAGAGGCTAGGATGACCAGGGAGATCGAACGATTGTTGAACGATCATGATAGTACCTACGCCCACACGATGACTAGCCTGGAGAAAAGGTTAGATGCAAAATCTGACTTAATGATGCGGAAGCTTGACGCGATCCTGAATGGGAGCAATTGGCAGGAGCGTTCCAACCCAAGGGAGCGCTCACGCCATGCAAAGGATGGAGATGGTACGGGCAGCAATGCCAGAGCCCAGCAAGGCTCGAGAACGAACTACGAACCCAGAAACAAGGAGCGGCCAAGGGCAGCCCCGTCGAGGCCTGGCTGGACGAATCCAGTCCCGCCGGAGGCAGATGCCACCCCGGAGACAAGGTTGCCAACTGTGCCACAAGTCAGTTCAGTACCAGATCTGACTACAGTCTCACAGGACACAACGATGCATGCCTCGATGTTTGAGCCTCTGAACAGATCTCTCGAAACATTCATCACCAAGCTCTCGAAGTCAACCGAGAGAGGAGAGAGGTCAAGAAGGACACTGAAAAAGCCGAAGTCATATAAAGACGAGTCAGACGGCTGCATTGATACTTGGATAGAGGTGATGAAGTTACACTTTGAGGAAGAGAATCTCTCCAAGAAACAAGAGTGCAGCGCGCTGACGAGCAATCTGGAGGGTACTGCATTAAGTTGTGTAATGGCGAAAAGAGCCAATGAGAGAGACAGCGCTCGCAAGATATTCGACATCCTGCTGAATCGTTTCGGCTCTGGAGTACAAGGGCACCAGGCTATGGTGAAGTTCGAAAAGAGGCGTCAAAGAGATGACGAATCCATAGATAAATTCTTGGACGACCTTGAATTGCTTAGGAGGAGAAGCAACCCAGATGAGAAAATATCCGAGCGAAACTTGGCGATTGCTTCGAAGTTCATGGACGGAGTAAGGAGTGAGGAGTTGTAGACGATGTTGGCCACTCACTTCACCCTGTCGCTTGACCAGGTACCCACGCCCGACGACTTGCGTATGAAGTCACGCGAGTATTTACTCATAAAACCGAGGGCGCAAAACCGTTACAGCAATTATGGTAACTATAGCGGGACAAAGCCTGGTGCGAATTCCAGTTGGTACAAACCTCGCGATGACATGGATAAGAGGAGGTCGTGTGCGAATTGTGGTTCGATGGACCATCACGTTTCCGCGTGTTCTGCATACAAACAGCACATGAAGGCCATAGGCTACTTTCTCGAGGACGCCGACGCGACCGACGAGGATCATGAAGAGTACGTCAGAGGGCTCATCATGAAATATGGTCCGAGGTGTTTCTTCTGTAATTTGGAGGGACACTTCAAGTCGGATTGTACTCAGTTTTGGGATGCAGTAGCGGACGCGAAACATCCCCGCCACGAAGAGGCGCTTTCGGGTGTCAAGGCCTGTCGAGCACGTCTGATGAACGAGGCTGAATCTCGGAGAAAGGAGACGACACCGAGCACCTTTACGACTAAGAAGGTGAAGACACTGCCTGACGAGGTGGTAGCCTCGAACCTGGAGGCAGAGTCGTCTAGCCCACTCAAGGTGGATTACGGCCTGGCGGCAAGGACAGCGCTGCAGAATGTCAAACAGGACCTAGCCACGAAAGAAGTGGAGCAATGGGTAAGGTCGGAGCTGGAGAGCACAGATCTTCGGGAAAGTTTTAATATTCTGGGTAAAACGACGAAAGTAGAAGAAAAAGAGGAGCCCAGGAAACAGGGACTAAAACTGAAAATTATATCTGGGAGAACCTTCGACATGACGAAGGAGGGGACGAAAATAATATCCATTATCTCAGTTGCAGGGCACCAGGTGGTCAAGAATTTGAGTGAACCATCTGAGATTACACTAGTCCACCTGGACATCTATGCCGACTACCTGAAGGAGAAAGATCCCAAACTGGAGTCCAGGGCAGTGCGAGCGCTGCTCACAGCAGGAGGCCCGAGGCTGATGAAAGTGGATGGACATTATATCGATGTCCATGGCCCTTACCCGATCCTAATGAATGTGGATGGCATCAACATCTACACAAAAGCTCACATAACTGATGCGAACGATCAGATTGGCCGGATATACATTGGTCAAGAGGAGCTGAAGGTTAGACGAATCGGACACAACGCGATGCTCGAACAAGATGCGGTGCACATAGGTTGCGAGGCCGATCTGGCCGCACACGTGCTGGACGTGCAAGGCAGACAACTTTCAGTAACGGGACTGCTAGACACGGAGGCAGTGGTTAGTGTCATGCCAGTCAAAACTTGGACCGACATGGGTTTCGAAAGGTCGGATCTCATACCGACAAACATCAGGTTGGCAGCTGCCAATCAGGGAGCGATCTATGTGACTGGACGAACCCCGATCATTTCACTGCAGCTCGGAGAAAGACATCTTTGGATGAGCTTCCTAGTAGTGGACGAATCTGATCAGTTCATCTTTGGAAGGGATTTCGTGCGCAACTTTGATGTCACGATCGTTCTCAATGACGGGTTGATTAGGATCACGGATCCTGAGAGAAAGTATGAAAAGAGACCCTTTAATAAGATCTTAATTAACCAGGCCAAGGTGCCGATTTTTCTGGATCGAAAAGTTAGATTAAAACCAAACCAAGCCGTAGTAGCGACGTTTAGGATGAGGAACTTGAATGAACTCAGCAATGACAGACAGGTGTGTCTGGTACCAAATCCAAACAGTAAAAGCTCGGCTATTTTAGGAAGAAGCTTCTCACTCACTCAGAGCGGACTGTGTGTGAGAGTGTTATTGAACACAGAAGCAACAACAGTGACAATACAGAGGGGAAAGAAACTTGGCTATGCTTTGCCTCTGAACACAAATTTTCAGAGTGTGGAGAACTTGAAAAAGTTTGATGTAACTAAATGTCCATTGCATGCGAACCAAGAATGTATAATGAAGAGAGCGAATGAATTAAAATCTTCTAGGAAAGTGTTTTCAGTCGAAGTCCCCATCGGCTTGTGGCGTGGTCATGGCGAAAAAGAAAGGGGGACAACTCAGATTTTGTTATGATTTCCGTTATCTGAACGCAGTGACTATAAAGGACGCATACCCGATTCCCCGCATCGATGAGAGCCTATCCAAGCTGGGAGACGCGAAGTTCTTCACGACGTTGGATTTGGGCTCTGCGTTCTGGCAAGTGCCACTCAGGAAGCAAGATCGAGAGAAAACAGGCTTCGCGTGTGAGCTGGGATTGTTCCAGTGGAAGAGGATGCCATTCGGATTGTGCAACGCGACGGCCACATTCCAGCGACTGGTGGCCCAGGCACTCACGAGCGTCACTAAGAAATACGGGAATCTCATCATGTGTTATGTCGATGATGTCGTGATTGCAACACCAACCTTAGAAGACCACATAGAGAGGTTGGAGGAGGTGTTTTCTTGCATGAAGCAGGCGGGTCTGAAATGAAAACCCTCTAAGTGTGAAATCCTCAGGGATTCCATAAAGTATCTGGGCCGCCTAGTTGACAAACATGGAGTGAGACCAGATCCCGAAGCGGTTGAAGTGGTGCTGACCTGGAAGGCACCTAAGACAGATACACAGCTGATGAGTTTTTTGGGATTCGCTAATTATTATCGAGAGTTCATCAAGGGGTATGCTGACAAAATATACCCCATGCAGAGGTTGATGAGAAACAAGGGCAAAAAGTTCACCTGGACTGATGAGGCGCAAGTTTCATTTGAAAACATCAAACGTGAACTTTGCGAGGCACCGGTCCTCGGCATGCCGACAGAGAAGGGGATGTTCGTGCTGGACACGGATGCATCAGTGGTTGCGATATCGGGCATACTTCACCAGGAGCAGGAGTGGAACGGGAGAACGGTTCTTCGTCCGATAGCCTACGGGAGTAAAGTCCTGAGTGATACTGAATTGAAGTACGGCGCACCAAAAGCGGAGATGTTTGCGGTAATCACTTTCGTGGAAAAATACAGGGCCTACTTGGGGAGTGCTCCCTTCAAGTTACGGGTGGATAATCGTGCCCTTGCCTGGCTGAAAACCTATTCGATGGACCAAAGTTATATTGGTCGTTGGATCGTGCGCCTGGATGGATACCACATGATCATAGAGCACCGTACTCGTGACAAGCATCAGAACGCAGATAGCCTCAGTAAAAAGACAGAATTTTATGAGCGCCTCGAGGATAAACAGGCTAACCAATCAGAGATCAAAGACGGGTTTTCCTTTCTGGACAAAGAAACCTACGACGAACTGCCACTTACTAGGTGGTTAGACAAGTCAGGGCATCCTATACCCGGACACCCTGACCTTCCAGTGGAGACGGCCGCGGAGATAAAGCTTTTAGCCAGAGGCGAGCCCGTTCCGTTGGATCTGCTAGCTCGACCCAACTTGGTGCAGCAAGAACTTACCAGATTAGGTATAAACAGCATGGCTCTATTGAACAGGACGGTTAACGTGGCGCCGGACGTCATGGGAAAGCTCCGTGACTTGTTGGACAGGGAAGTGGATAGGCATGATCGTGAATGGATGGAGACCATGCAGCGGTTGACTGTCACCGAGAGAACAGAGAAGAGGCCAGGGTCCATTCGCAGCCGAGGCGTTGAACGGGATTGCAGGTCGATTGTCAACCAGCTGGTGAGCTCGATGCCGAAGGAGGTCTTGTTGAGAACTTCGTTCACTGAATATGGAACACTGAATCAGAACCAAACTACTGAGGAAGTCAGGATCAGGTCGAAATCTAGCTTCACGAGGAGAGTGCATTTCACGGAAGCAAAAGAAGAATACGAGCCGAGCCCAGATTGTTCGTCCGTGGACGAGACATTGTCCGGGGAGTCTGATACCTTCGAGCCAGTCAAGGACGACTCGTCTGAGGAGTCAGACACCTTTGAGCCCGTGCAGGACGACTTGTCCGGGGAGAGGTTGACGAGACCACCTAGGGACAGAATTTTGTCCGGGGAGTCGAGAAACATCTCAGACAACTTGGAATATGATGTTGAGGAATCAGTCGACTCAAGTGTTGACTCGAGGCCTCAGTCCTGGGACAACACGTCTGAAACAACTTCCAATTCCGATATGTCAGAGATCGCAATCCACTCCTTATTGGTAGACTGGAAGCAGCGTGGGCTGGACCGAGAAACACATCAGGATCCAGACAGGGACAGATACACCTCAGATGAAGAGGGCACTGTGGTAGATAATGCCGCAGACGAGCTCGAGCTGATAGCAGTTTCGAAACGCCCAACCAGATTGCTGCCACATGGTACGGTCGTCCGTACCAATCTGGAACCATCTGTGCAGGAAGCGACGCCTTTGAAAAAGATATGGTGTGTTAAGTTGATGGACGATGCTCATGCTCCGGAGATAATGAGTGGGCAAATGAACGTGGTAAAGACGTATTTGAAAGCCAGGTGCAGGCTGTCGGATCTCCTAAGGGCTCAACAAAATGATAGAATGACGAGCAGTCTGAAGAAATGGATCGAGAATGGAGCACCTGACAAGGGAGACTTGGAAGAAGACAGCTACAAGATCTTGAAGCAATTCTACCTGAAGCGAAACGACTTGTTGTACCTGAATAAGGACGGAATCGTTGCCTGCAAGCGAAAAGAGGAGGACAAGGTCCTCTATAAATACAATTCAATAGTGTTACCACAGTTGTACCAGACCGAATTGCTCTTTCGCTCACATGATCAGATGGGCCATCAAGGCGTGGACAAAGTGTATAACAGGATATAGAAACAATTCGAATGGCCGGGATTGAAAAAGGCTTGTGAGAAGTGGATCGCCGCATGCCTGTCATGTCAGCAGGCGAAGGATCCCAGGAAACTAAGGTTCCCCCTACAGTCAATAGAGTCGTCAGGTTTCAACGAAGTGGTGCAAATTGATCATCAGAAAATCTGCATGACAGCAACGGGCTATAATCAGGTGCTGGTAATGATCGACCATTTTACGAAGTATGCGGAAGCAGCACTCTGCATGACAGCATCGGCGGAAGAAACATGTGATCATTTGATAAATGTGTGGGTGAGTCCTACCCCCATGGGTTCTCGTGAAATCTAGCTTCACGAGTAGAGTGCATTTCACGGATGCAAAATAAGAATACGAGCCGAGCCCAGATTGTTCGTCCGTGGACAAGACAATGTCCGGGGAGTCTGATACCTTCGAGCCAGTCAAGGACGACTCGTCTGAGGAGTCAGACACCTTTGAGCCCGTGCAGGACGACTTGTCCGGGGAGAGGTTGACGAGACCACCTAGGGACAGAATTTTGTCCGGGGAGTCGAGAAACATCTCAGACAACTTGGAATATGATCTTGAGGAATCAGTCGACTCAAGTGTTGACTCGAGGCCCCAGTCCTGGGACAACACGTCTGAAACAACTTCCAATTCCGATATGTCAGAGATCGCAATCCACTCCTTATTGGTAGACTGGAAGCAGCGTGGGCTGGACCGAGAAACACATCAGGATCCAGACAGGGACAGATACACCTCAGATGAAGAGGGCACTGTGGTAGATAATGCCGCAGACGAGCTCGAGCTGATAGCAGTTTCGAAACGCCCAACCAGATTGCTGCCACATGGTACGGTCGTCCGTACCAATCTGGAACCATCTGTGCGGGAAGCGTCGCCTTTGAAAAAGATATGGTGTGTTAAGTTGATGGACGATGTTCATGCTCCGGAGATAATGAGTGGGCAAATGAACGTGGTAAAGACGTATTTGAAAGCCAGGTACAGGCTGTCGGATCTCCTAAGGGCTCAACGAAATGATAGAATGACGAGCAGTCTGAAGAGATGGATCGAGAATGGAGCACCTGCCAAGGGAGACTTGGAAGAAGACAGCTACAAGATCTTGAAGCAATTCTACCTGAAGCGAAACGACTTGTTGTACCTGAATAAGGACGGAATCGTTGCCTGCAAGGGAAAAGAGGAGGACAAGGTCCTCTATAAATACAATTCAATAGTGTTACCACAGTTGTACCAGACCGAATTGCTCTTTCGCTCACATGATCAGATGGGCCATCAAGGCGTGGACAAAGTGTATAACAGGATACATAAACGATTCGAATGGCCGGGATTGAAAAAGGCTTGTGAGAAGTGGATCGCCGCATGCCTGTCATGTCAGCAGGCGAAGGATCCCAGGAAACTAAGGTTCCCCCTACAGTCAATAGAGTCGTCAGATTTCAACGAAGTGGTGCAAATTGATCATCAGAAAATCTGCATGACAGCAACGGGCTATAATCAGGTGCTGGTAATGATCGACCATTTTACGAAGTATGCGGAAGCAGCACCCTGCATGAAAGCATCGGCGGAAGAAACATGTGATCATTTGATAAATGTGTGGATAGCGAGGCGTGGCTGCCCCATCACGTTCCAATCGGACAATGGCAAAGCATTCGTGGGTGATCTCACGAAGGAGTTGATGAAAAGGTCGCAGGTAGCGCAGGCCCACTCGACCACTTATCACCCGCAAACGAATGGCCTAGTCGAGAGGCAAAACCGCACACTGGTATCCATGCTGAGAGTCTACTGCTCGCGTTACATGGATGACTGGGACAAGCACTTGCCGCAAGTGATGGGTGGTTACAACAGCACGGAGCATTCCACCACGGGAATAAGTCCGCACATGATGTTAACGGGTCATGAAAAAGCGCTCCCGTTGACGTTTTTCTACCCTGAATATGAGGGGAAGAGGACAGCACCGCAGACGTACGTGCGGGATGTTATTAGAAGACAGCAGGACCTCAATGACTTATGCAGGAGGAATACGCAACAGGCGCAAATTAGACAAAAAAGGAGGTTTGATAAAAGGACAGCTGATGCGAAAGCCTACTCAGTTGGCGACTACGTTTGGGTGTTCCAGGAAGTGGTTCCACCAAAAGGAACCAAGAAATTATTAAAAAAATGGCGTGGTCCATTTCAGATAACAGAAGTGCACCAAGGAGGTCGTTTTTATCGATTGAGCACTGGAAGAGCAGCTCATTATGAAAACATCAAACCACACAATGCCTCGTCAGAGGATTGGTGCATCCCAGCGGACATGCAAGAGGGAGACTATTTGATAGTGGATCCTGCTTGTGAAGTGAATGAAAGGGGTACTCGCGACAAGAACGACGGGAATGAGGTGGTGGACGATTGCGATCTACCACTGGATCTCGAGTTGACCGAGCGAGTAGAGGTGGACGATGAAACTCTACCTTATGCCGAAGAAGACTGGGACTGCCCGGAACAAACCGAAATTGACAAAGGAATACAGCCTGACTTTCCTCTCACTATGGAAACACGCCAGAGCAAGAGAGGAAAAAACGAGAAGAAATACAATCCGTACGGCGAGGATTTCGTTGTAGACAGGATAGTTGTAAGTGATGTCATAGACTCGCTGGTGGGACTGGACGAAGTGGCGAGGCTAGAAGAAATCGACCTGGTGAACGATATGGATCAAGATTGGATCGACGATCGATCAGAACCGGAAGTGGAGTTCGAACCAGAAGCGGAACAGACTCATGAGCAAGAACTAACAAACTTGCGCGGGCTCGAATGGCTCCATGATCTGCCGACAGATCCAAAAGAGACGATCCTGACGATTCAGGACGTCGATAAAGATGGCATCAAATACATCAGTCATGACAATACCGAGTCCAACTGGGTCGCCCCAGATGGTCCTCTACGTGTTCCACAATCCAACCTCGATCTCCTAGACTTTGGGCGATCGACGGGGACGTCGATGGATATTTTTGTCCGGGGAGTGGGGGTAGGACTCACCCACACCGAAAATCTGATAATAAAAAAATTGAAATCGGCAAGAGAAACCGGAGAACTAGAGACAGAGGGCGAGAATGCTAAAAAACCACCTTTTGGACGAATCTTTGAATCGTATTTTAATCTACCGAACCATTATTCGAACAATATCGTCATAACGGACAGCGATTTCATACTCACGGAACGCACGTGCGCCATAGCGATAACCGCGGACGTAAGCTTCAAAACAGCACTAGCGGCTGACTTCAAAAGAGAGTATATGAATATCGAGTTTTTATGGAAACAAAGGCCTGGTGTGGGAGCGATGATAGCGCTGCCCCCTGTTGCATCACAGATACCAGGGAAATATTTGTGTTTCCTGGTTACCAAGGCCACTGATAGGCAACACGTAGATCCAAAGAGCTTGGTATTGGCCTTGACTCGACTTAGGGATTTTTTGGTTGAGAGAGGAGTGACCTCTCTCTCGTTGCCAGTATACGATCCTAATAGGGGAAAGCTACATCCGAGAGAGTTGTACGCACTTGTACATGTGATATTTTCAGAGACTGACATAGAGGTTTACTTACATAAAAAATACTATCTGAGCATATGCTAGGAATTGCGTTTGGCGACAAGTGATTTTTATTAAGTTACTCGATGAGAATCAGTGTCAGGTTTTAGATTAGGTTAGGTTTTAGGTACAGTATTAGGGAACATGTTTTTATGTGATGGCATAGGTGTGTGATGTTTATGTGTTTATGTTTTATGTTATTGTTATGATATGTTTCATGTGATTGTTATGATGTGTCATAAAAGACCTGGGGTACTCCAGGTCATCAAGGTGACAGCGCACATTCGTGCTACTCTGACAAAGATAAAAGTGGACGATCCACCTTGGTGCTAAATTTTTAAATCAGAATTAAGAAGAGAATTTCAATGGAGAGTTTTAAAGAGTTGAATGATGTTGTATCCAAAAATGATGGTTTTAAGTCGCGACTTGTTTTTTAGATCTTGATTGATCAAAACTTGTTTATTGAATCCATTGAATCGAAACGAGACAGGAAGACACTACACGACAGCAAGAATCAACACGATAAGAAATGGGTGATACGAACGAACTCATGGAATTCCTCTCAGCGAGTCTAGGAATGACTCTAGACGAGATCTATCAGCGGCTGATCGATTGTGATTTCACACGGGAAGACCCGGGGCTGGCGATGTTTGTGGTCGCGCTCCTCAATGCATTAGGACGAGAGGGTCGAGGGAATCGCCCTACGGAAGTCGTGTTGATGTTGGCCTTCGGTGAGTCCGGGACCGCCGAGAGAGGCCGAAATTGACTGATGAGATGGAGGCGTGGAGAAATGTCTGGCCACGACCTGGCTCGTGAGCCAGGACTAGGCGAACAGAGGGACCACCGGCTAGGTGAGATGCCCTTACCAGTCCAACCGGCGCAGCCACTCATCGGAGCGAAGAGACAACGTGATGGGCCAGGCCCGTCACATTCGGTCGACTCCCCTACAGCTGCTCCTCCTTCGAAGAAAGTGAGGGTGAGTGAAATAGAGATCCAGACGTCGGAGACGATCGAGACGCTGGAATAGAAGGAGAAAGATCAGAGCGAGCTGTGTGCCAAGCTCCAGGAGTATAGGGCAATAGCTCGAGAAAGAGACGAATGGAAGAAGAAATACGAAGATCTACAGGTGGCTTATAAGGAGGATGAAATAAAGCACCTGAAGGAGCTGTATATGGCGAAGGTGAGCCAAGTGTCACCGGAAGTTCTGGCGAGCATGAGATCCTCGGAGGGACCCAACGACACACGCCCCGGGACAACAGCCCAGGAGCTGTGTGTATCCAGAGGGCCCGAGGTTCTGGATTTACGTGCATCGAGAGAGCCCGAGGCTCCTCAGCAGACACGACTGTCTGCTTCTAGTCAAAGGTTCTAACCAGACCCTTCTGACACTTACCTCGCTCCTCAGTTCCAAGAATCATTCAACCAAGTGGCGAGAGCAACAATGGAAGAGATCAACCGAACCACTGGACGGACATTGGGTAGGATCGTTCCTTCCCAGCGTCGTGATCAGTCATCTAATAGCTCGGAGTGAGCACCCCACACGATAGTGCCCTCGGGGACTGCGCATGGCAGAACCTATCAAAAGTCCCGCGTGGTAGATATTAGGAAGTATCTGATGACACGTCACCAGTTCACGCAAGTAGCTGCGGAGCATCCTCGAGCCTGCCTGAATGACATGAGCTGGAACCCTGCTACGAGCGACCAGGTATTTCCCCCAGGGAGTCGCCACTTGATCATAGGAGACAGTTTGGTGAGGGATCTGAATGAGATCTTCGTCTATGGTCAGACAACCACTCTGTCCTTTGGAGGAGCTTCAGTGGCTCAGGTCATCAAGATGATGGAATTCCAAAGCGAGGATCACCTGGATACGCTGGTGATAATGCTAGGAACTAACGACGTCTCGAGAGCCCCAGTGACTCCCGAGTGCAAGTGGGAGCCTCTGCTGGTATGCCTCCTGAATGAACTGAAAGAGAAGTATAGGCCCAGGTTTGTGGTGCTGTGCACGATACCACAAAACCCGCTGATGGGCACCACAGTGGCAGATTTCATGAACGGCAACGTGAGACACGGTGGAACGAAATGATCCGTAACTTGGTGAGAAACAACCCTGGCGAGTTGCGACTTCTGGATTTTGAAAACACGCTGCGCATGATTGATCACATTGCGCTTACCAGAGATGGGATTCATTTCAACACCCAACGAGGGAGACACTGGATGAATGATGTTTTTCAGACGCAATTGAGGGAAATGGACAGGAGTCGAGGGCGACCAGTTCTCTGGCTCGGACCAGCTCGACGACCGGAGGAAGTAGAATAAGGGCAAGCGTGCCCGAATCCCTCGTCAACCGCTTAGGGCCCTTAGCAATGGAGACGGCTGTAGCCGCACCCACCGCTTCGAGCTCAAACGTGAGAGAGAGGCTAGGGACTGCTCCTCCTCCCAGAACACAACCGCTTGAAAGCCGACTCGGCAGATCAGTGGTTCAGAACAGAAATAACTCCCAGACCGTGTCTAGGAGGAACGATCCGCCCGCCACGGCAAACCCTGCTTCACCAGCAGGACCGTCTACGAGCGCCGTGCCTGCGGAGCGAGTTGAACCAGGCAGCCTGCTGCTTTAGAACCGATCAGACCCGAGTCATTGGGGACAGTATAAGACAGACATGTCCACGAAATTGAACATGAATACCCTGACGTGTCGGGAGGACGCGATGAGAATGATTGGCGGAGAAAGTCCCACGGTGTCGCGATTATATCGGATATCAGGCGTGGATTGGCTGCTAGCAGAGCAGGAGCAGTTCAGCTCTACGACTATGCTCCGACATGCAGACTTGAACGGGTTGCCTCAGGACAATACCTTTGGACCCTTGAACACGCGGTCCCTTACGGACGTCCGACAGAGAGCCCGGGAATTGACGCCACCTGCTCGAAGGGGCAAGTTTCAGGCAGAGAACAAGCCCAATAACAAGCATCATAAGATGTACAGGCAGTTCGCTAAACCACCTGGTCAGACGCCTGGCGAGTATTCAAGGGACTACCGAACGACCACGGTAGATGGAGATGACCAGAGATATGGGAAACTGAAGGCCCCAATAGGCGACGGCCTGTTCGCAGCTTACGATCCCTTAGAGATGAAAGCTGCAAAGTATCTGATCGTAGCCAGTTCCGATTATCTCTATACGCCCCGTTCTCTCTTTTGGCCCGACGTGATTTTCTTCACGGCACCTAAATTGGATTGGGGACAGGCAATCGGCATGATGATAAGTGTACGAAGGGTGGTCAGTATGGAGCCGCAGGTGATAGTGGTTGCAGGCTCAAATGATCATCTGCAAAGCAGGGGCTTATTGTCACGTCTGACGGATGGATCGATCCCGAGCAACGAGGTCATAGGGGAGGCGATAATGACATTGCTCTCGGCGATGGCTGAGGTAGAAGCAGCAGCAAAACAACGTTTCACCCATAATGTGGTGAAGGTGGTCTTTGTGTTGTCACCAGGGTACGCTGCATTGCCAGAACCCCTTCAGTTTGTATACACAATGGTCACGACGATAGCAGAGGGGAGGTTCAACGTGATAATTCCGGCCCCGAACAGAGTAGTAGACCCAGACAATTACTACCCGTCCCGATCTGAGCTTCCCGCCGTTTGGGCTGACATTTCCAATGCCATACAGGGGCTGAGAGATTGTAGCACAACTCGGTTGGTGCTAGATGAAGTTCTGGGGTTGGAGCTGTCCAACTTTGCCAGATTGCTGAAACTAAGACCAGGGGTGGACGACGATCATCTGTTAGTACAACAGGTGGCTGACGATCTCTGGTTCAGACAGATGGATCATGCCGAGAGTGAGCAGGGTAGGACAGTCAGGAAGAACATGACATCAGCCGAAGAAGATCTCATGGCAATGGCTTTGCGCACGAAGCCGCACAACAACATATGGTTGTACTTGTCACCAAGGCTGTGCACCTTGGGTGAGGACGCGTTCGAGCATGCGCCGGCAGTGATAAAAGAGATACACGTGTATCTGAAAAAATTGTTTGATGCCCGGGAGTTAGCTGGGGGCATGATGTTGAAGCTGATGCAGGACGTAAACACGATGTCACTGGACAAGTTCCAAGCTGACGTGCTAGCCACGAGGGCACAGTACGAACGATCGGATGCTATCTTGGGTGGAATGGGAGTGGGATGGACGCCATCCTTCCTGTCGACGTGCTATCCTAGGGCATCCCGGAACTTGATCGCGAGTTTTGTCAGAGACATCAGGATATATCGATTGGCCTGGTGTTAGCCTTATACGTGACATTTGGTCACGAAAATTTCGTGAAGGGGCCGGCGAATCTCTTCACCCAAGCGTTGGCAGATTTGAGATTGGATGGACTCCTGACCCTGATTGCCATGACCTACGGTCGACTGGGTGATTTGCTTGTGCTGTTACGTTACCCTGAACAACTACAGGGACCCAGTCGTGAGTTCAATGCACAGTTGGAAACCGCCTCGCTCAAGAAGACGAAAGACTGGAGGACTCTCCTGCTCCAATATCTCTTACAGCAGAACAGAAGCGTCACGGGAGAAGATAAGGTGGCGACGGATGCGAGTGAGTGCAAGCAATAATGTGGCATGCCTTTGCTGACATATTGGGCAGTCATGATGCGGATCGATCCGTTGGGTCTGATTCACGGACTGCGGGAATTCGTCACGGTGGTGTATGGACCGGTGATGTCTTTCGTGTTCCCGGACGTGCAAGTCAAGGCATACAGGAATTCGGTGTTATACGTCAACCTGGTCTCAGTCGTGGACTGTTCCGTGCTGAACTGGGTAGAACAGAGGGAGTTGAGAGGGCTGGCCAGTGACGATAGGCTGTTCGGGAGAATAGCGGAGCCAGGTTGGATGTTGATGGATTTCAAGAACCACTTCAAGTGCCGAATGGGCCGTGAGGAACTTTCTCACATCCAGTTCAACCCGAAGCTTTGGAACTTAAGACCAGTAGTGAAGGATACGGGAGCGACTATGGGAGTGCCACTCTTACCAGAGGCCTAGGCACACGCTAAAGAGAACCAGCAAGCGTGGCTTTCCGGATCCAGGCCGCTGCCGGACCAATGCCCTCGATATCCACCGATAAGGAGGATGTTGTTGGGAGTCACATCTCCCATCATTGCCCCTCGCATCGGAGCAGCTCGCGACGCAGAGAAGAGAATGTTGAAGTGGAGTGAAGGGATGGAGCCGCGCTTCATCGGCTGGAATGTTGCAGCCGCGCACACGTTTGACTTCTCATTTCCTGATGCTTGGAGTAGGAAAAAGATCAAGGCGCTACCCTCTAGGAGACCAGAGGTCTCGGCCGAAATGTGGAACGAAGTGTATTCTCCCACAGATGATTTGTCAAGACTAAAGTGGTCAGGAGAAGTGAAAGTAGTAATGATGGAAGTGGCAAAGGAGAGCAGAGGAGGCTCATATATAGCAATAGAGGACCTGGCACCACATGGCGAGGAGTCTGTAGAATTCCTGGTGAATGATGAGTTGTTTTATCATGCAGGAGACATGACCGTACAGGCTCGGCCGGACTCGGGCATAGACTCACGACAAGGACCTTCAGGACCCAGGCCGAAACCTGATGCAGGTGATGATGAATTGATGGATCAGGACGATGACGACGACATCGAGGGAAAGAGGGGAAAACCGGGTGAGAAGGATCTGGGAGCGTTAGAGAGAGACTTGCTAGAATACCGGTTTAGTGAAGACGACGATGGGGAAGTCGATGGTAGTCTATTGCTAATGACGCCATCGTCTTTCATATCCCCTACAAAGGAGGCGTCGGCCGACTTATCCCCGATAGACCCAATAAGCTAGGCGAGAGAATGCCGAAGCAGGGATCCGCAGAAATTGCTCCATGAGTCACCAAGGAGGAGAAAAATCAAAGAATCAATGAGGGTATCCTTCCTGAGTACGCTGCCGGAAGAGGAATGGGAGAGATATCAAAGTGAGTTAGAAGGCAAGACAGGGGCAACCTGGAGCCGAGTGAATTTCATGGAAAGATCATGGGACGTGATAAGGCGATATGGGACGCAGTCCATAATGAAGGTGGGATTGAACCAACCCATCATGCGTGAGGTCTTGGAGAAAATAGTGAACTCCATGGAGTCGGATGTTCTGACCGAGTCAGTAACAGAAGACAGTGCCGATGATCAGCAGGTTGCAAAGAAATTACCTGTCAGACGAGCCAGGAAGGGGCTGAAGCGACTAAAAGGGAAAACAGGAAGTCGAGCCATGAACCCGAGAGTGGTGAAGTCGAGAGCCAGCGCAGTGGTGACCTCTCTAACGAGCGCAGGTTGTTCAGGCGAGAGCGGGCAAGGAGATAGTGCAACGCTGACAGGGGGAGAAAAAGAGAATCTGATACCCCCTATGCTCTTGGCAGGTCTGACCACGACTGCCGTAAGATCAAAGAAAACAGCACGAACCTTGGCAGACACTAAATTAGAGATGGAGATCATCAGTCAATGTGGATCTGGAGGACTTGAAGATTACAGGCCCTCGCGGACCAACATGGCTAAGTTGAAACTGGAAGGACAACTCGACGTGGTCGAGTACAGTCGAGTCACTGTGCCGGAATCAGTCCACATGGGAGATCCAGCAGGAGGGTATGTGGAGATGTTGAAAGCGAGAAACTCAGCGAGAGGGCACTTGATGGCTTGGAGCGAGAAGCGAGCCATGCAGGAATATCTGAAAGAGCTCACGGAGAATTCAAACTTAAATCGACAAGAATACGGCACGGTAATGTCCTCTGAAGCGAACGAAATTGGATTGGAAAAGCTACTAGAAATCTCCTGGAGGGCGGCCCTCCAGAGATACTTCGACGAATCGATGCATGCACCTGCTACGGTGGCAGCATACCTGGCTCATCCTTGCTTGAGAACTGATCTGCAAGTACGGTTGGCTTGGTGCCTGATGGGCATCAAGAAGGCGGAGTATGAAGCCAGTAATGATTCGAAATCACGGGAACAGGAGCTGGAGTTGATGGAAGCTCTGCGAGCATTGATTTCAAAAGACGATTCTGCGATAGCATGGGCTAAGCTTAAGGATACCCTTTGCTTTGTCAGGTTCGTGGTGGATCGTATCCCCACTCCTGTTTTGGGAGAATGTATAAGGATCATTCGGCAAAAGGGAGTTGATTGCGAAAGGAACTTCCTTAGGGCACTCCTGGAACTATATCAGAACATGCCGTTGACTGTACCAAATAAGGAGTCGAATGACATGGAGAGCTATCGCAAGTTGGAAGAAGTGAGAAGATGTTCCAACAAAGAATTGAAAGTGAGCCGGGAGTTAATTGAAGCAGTCAAAGGACAAAAAGAGTTTGCAACACTAGGGAAACTGAAGTCGTTCCAATATGTGTCTGGCATACCGGGGATGGCGTACAATCCCTTCGTGAATGAAGAAGCCAGGGAAGCGTACTTCGACTATGAGCAAGTCATAGTACTCAATTTCTGGGTTGAACGTATTAAAGAAACTGGAATGCTGATGGTGGAACAACCCAAGCTGGGAATTATCTTGGAAGAACGAGTGGTCGAACCCTCGGTTCCCGAGCTAAAGGGGCAAGTGAGTTTTGATTGTGGTTCTTGGGACGGTCCCTTGAAAACCAGTCTAGTGACGATGTGGGAACTCATGAAGCCTTCTTGGTGTCCTCATCCTAACGCCGGTTTAATCTGGGACATGACGGCGGATATCACGTTAGACCTAGATGATGACGCGAGTTTGCATGATTTGGCCATGATACATCATCTGCTGGCCATGAGGTTGACGAAGCGGAAGAGCAACCCATCCATGGAGCTGTCCGAGGAAGGTCCATCGAGCAATTGGTTGAAGCAAGGCACATGCTTGGCTCAACATAGTGGGATGGAAGGACATGTTTGTAACCTGGGACACTGCCTGGTTACGCTGAGCGAGCAGCATCGGCAACTGGCACGATTGTACGGAAGATTGAGCATGTCGGATAAGAGTGGCATGGAGTTGGTCGCGGACTGTCATGGGGTGACGGATGTAAACTTGATCACAGCCTTGGAATTTTGTAGCATGACGAGTTCGATTGAATCGGTTGAGCGCCTGGAGCGTGCCCATGAGCTAGTGACGTCCCTCAGCGTGGAAGTATTCCCTGGAGCATTGCAAACGGAGCAGAAGATCGGAGGCTGGAGAGAAGCTCTGGAGAACGAGATGAATCTGAAAGATAGTGAGGCCTATCATAAACCGACTGGTTCAAAATATCTGGTGGGTTCAAGCTCCGCGCCATATTGCAGTAGTAGATATCCTACACACATGGTGGTGATGGATGCAAGGACACAGCAGGTGTTGATTGACCAATTTTTCTCTGTGCCAAAGTGCGTGAGGTTGGCCAGAATGTCGGAGAGGTCATATGATTTGTTGGCAAAGATCTTTCAGGCAGTCCCGAAGAGATCTGAAGGCGAGTTGCAAGATGTAGTGGGTGAAGAGTTTCTGATATTGAACGAAGGTAATGTGATTGAGTTCCAGAAGCAGAAAGCGAGTGGAGCGTTACCCACTGAATTCCCCATCATAGAAGAGAAAGACGACTTACACAGAATTCTGATGGAGGTGGAACCGTTGCTGGGAGCCTCAGGGTATCGGACCCGAAGGAACATAGTGAGAACCCATGGGGAGTATCCTTGCCATTGCTTGGCGCAGACGTTGTGGTACCCCAAACGCGGGAATCTGATGCTAGTATGGGACGTGGAGGAGTTGTACTCTACGGGGTTGCCCGATCAGAATCAACAGGTGTCAATCGTGGTGGTTAGTGCCATGCTGGTAGTGAGATGGCTGGAGGCTAACGCGGACACAAGTGAACAGGAGACGGCCGTGCCGACTCCTGAGCAGCTGAGCAACGTGAAGATGAGTCGTGAATTGGATCTTTTCAGAACCACCTGCAAGGTTCTGAGAATACCTAAAGCCATTGAAAGAATATGGTCAAGGCAAAGATTGATGCCTTGGTTCCGTGCAGTGATGACATCATGGATGTATGAACGTGCGAAGCGTCACATGTCGAGGAACACGGAAGCCGTGAAACTTTAATTTAACACCGGTGTAACTTGATATTTTAGAATATGAGTAGCTAGAAAGAGGAAAGGGTCAATCCATCTCCAATGGATTTAATATAGAACTGTCACACAAAAACATATAAAAATAGGTTGTTCGAGCCGTGTTTTTAATGACAATCACGTAGTCTGAGGATCCGAGACTCAGCTATGTGGTTGTGTTCGCATGTAAACGAAAGCTGATCAAAAGTCGTTTGACTGATGGCCTAAAAATGGTAACTTTGTGCCAGTCGGTCATATTTGTAAGTTTGACCTTGAGAGAAGCAAAAAACACTTGATTTTGGAGTAAAATTTAATTTTTCAAAATTTCGAATGGAACCTGTCATGCACGATTTTCTCGCGAGAACTGAAAATCAGAAAAAAGAAATCAGAACAATTTCAGAACGATTGAGTCACACACGCGGGAAAGTTGTAAGAAAAAGCAGTAGGAAATTGCTATTCGCAATTTCCACCACTATCATAATCGAGAGTAGAGCTGTCCCATCTGTGACAGAGACGAGAGCATTCCCACGAATTGGATTATAGCGACTGGAGTATTATTCGGAACTGGACGAGAGTGAACCTTCGGTGGAAAGGTGGACAGCTTGAGTGTCCTAATGGTTCACAAGAAAACTATTGTCTAGAGTATAAACTCGTTCTCATTGTTCAAACTATAAAACATTAGACTCATTTAGTTACGTTATTTAATTCTTGAGTTAACTACCGACTGGATTATTTCCCACTTCTTGAGCGTGCTACTATGTGAGTACAAATTTAAATTCCTAGAGTGTGTTTTATAATTGTTATGTTGAGGTAAGGCGAGTTTTAGGTTGATCCTTCTGAAATGGATCAAAATTCCACTGTCTAATAAAAAAGCAACTTAACGGATTGTTCCAACCCGGTTTTTAACGGCGTTCATGTATTTTGGGTATCTAGAGACCTAAGTATGGGGACGTTTCTAATTCTAGAGTGGGGGGATATTTTAGTAGTAGCCTTTAAGCTGTAACGGGTCGTAGTCTCATGTCACAAACGAACCGAACTGGCTCCGACCGTTCTTGAGGTAGAAAAACACAAGAGATAGTGTCCCTGACCCTTGAGCCAGTGGTTATAGGGCCTATTTTTCTTAAGCCTCATGTGTGACTGCAGTAGACGAATGTTACATAGTGTTTTTATGGCGCTCCTGGGTGTTTACGACATCAAGACTACGGAGTCGAACCCACTTGAGACAGCTTCGGGCTGAATGCCCATTCTAGAGTACCGGCGGTACGGTTCGACAGGAACGTGCAAACCTTCCGGTTGTACCGTGATAGCTTTTTAAGAAAACTCGAGAAAATTTCCTGGTACGCTCTCCGAACGAGGCTTAGCTAACCGAGTAAAGGGGGGCAACTAGGGAGACAAAAACACGAGCAAAAAGACAAAAAGCAAAACAAAAAAGCCAAAAAAAGAAAAGAAAAAGGAACAAAAACCATAAAACGAAAAAAGACAGTGACTTTGACACCAGATCAGTTGGATCAAACCTTTATATTAATTAAATAGTATACCCATACTGTTTTATAAGTTCGATCGTTTCGATCAACCTAGCAATTTAACCCAGTAACCGTAATAAAGCGCCCGAGTGTGGGCGTTGTCAAGGGTTTTCAGATAGTTTGGAACTTAGCTGGACCAATAGGAGACTTCACTGGAAGAGGTGACCAGCCGAGTGGGAAAGTGGTTCAGGGACACTTGAGCTGAACCAATAGGAGACTTGACTGGAAGAGGTGACCAGCCGAGTGGGAAAGTGGTTCAGGGACACTTGAGCTGAACCAATAGGAGACTGGACTGGAACAGGTGACCAGTCGAGTGGGAAAGCAGCCAAGAAGGATTTGGCAATTCTCGAGTTCTCAAGTTGGGCAGAACGGGTATCGTTAAAATCCACATTACATTATAGGAGATAAGCGTAAAATAGGATAAGCGACATCCCCCGGTTTTGAGGAACGTTTTTACTTGAGCAGGCCTGGAGACAGGTCTACGGTTTTCTCTTGAGAGGTTTAGCACCCGGCGCTTAAGGTAATTTTAGGCTTAAGAAGGGGGGCTAAAAAGGGGGGAGGTTAGAAGGGGGGCTGGTTAAGTTAGAGGTTGGCGGTTGTAAATTGTAAAAAGGGGGAAATTAGAGTAACTAATTAGTCGACATCGTTGACTTAGTTACATTAGAAATTAACACGCGTTGGTAATATTAGGTGGAGATCGAAATTTGAACTCGAGTTAAGACTGGTACGCTGGTTGGTTTGGTAGGGGGGACCGGATATAGACAGCTTTTGTGATACCCCATAAGATCACTAGTGGGGGGAGGAAAACGCGTGGCAATTAGGTACCAGACATTTTTTTTTAGACGAAAGGTAGACATTGGTCACCTTTGAATTTCAGGTGGGCTCATTTTTCTGTTTTTATTATTTTTCTTACTTAGATTTTTGTTGCATTTTAGTGAAGATTTGTGTTTGGTTTTATACGAACAGGTGATCACAAGATACCTGCGCACCTACATTGAAATAGAAACAACCAAAAAGAAGAGGGGGGTCAACATTTGGCTTTTAAGAGAGGGTTTTTGGGAAAATTTTACTAGAGCTTGAGTGGTGGTACAAGGTACGGTGATTCAAGAAGACCCTACAACGAGGAAGACACTCCGTGACGAGTCTTGGGACAGTACCGAAGAAGTCTTGGGACAGAGCAGTCTTGGGACAGTGGTCTTGGGACAGGGTCTTGGGACAGTGGTCTTGGGACAGGGTCTTGGGACAGTGGTCTTGGGACAGGGTCTTGGGACAGTGGTCTTGGGACAGGGTCTTGGGACAGTGGTCTTGGGACAAGGGTCTTGGGACAGGGTCTTGGGAAAGGGTCTTGGGACAGTGGTCTTGGGACAGGGTCTTGGGACAGGGGTCTTGGGACAGTGGTCTTGGGACAGGGTCTTGGGACAGTGGTCTTGGGACAGGGTCTTGGGACAGTGGTCTTGGGACACTGGTCTTGGGACAGTAGTCTTGGGACACTAGTCTTGGGACACTAGCCTTGGGACACTGGTCTTGGGACACTGGTCTTGGGACAGTAGTCTTGGGACACTAGTCTTGGGACACTAGCCTTGGGACACTGGTCTTGGGACACTGGTCTTGGGACAGTGGTCTTGGGACACTACCCTTGGGACACTAGTCTTGGGACAGTAGTCTTGGGACAGTAGTCTTGGGACACTAGCCTTGGGACACTAGTCTTGGGACAGTAGTCTTGGGACACTAGTCTTGGGACAGTAGTCTTGGAACAGTGGCCTTGGTACAAGGGTCTTAGGACACTAGCGGAGAGTACTGTGATAGTGACGAATAGTCTTGGGACGGTATAAAAATTGAAGTAAAATTACAACAAGTGTGTCTTAAGACAAAATAAGACAAATCGAAATAGGTACGGTTGAGACCACATTAAGGGAAACTTTTCAAAGTTTTAGAAAGAGAGCTACAACAAGGTTTTTAACACGTTGTACAAAATTTGTTACCACAAAAATTTTTTTTTTTTGTTTTATTATTTTTTTTATTCTTAGGATAGAATCGTGTATATAATAAAATTGTAAATAAAAGCAATTGTAAATAGAAATAATGAGGCGGAGTAGGGTACCGGTGCTCGAAAAAAGGTCAAGTGGATCAAACACGAAATATAATTCATCGCTGCGCGGAACGACATCAACAGGCCCAAAGATAATAAAGAAGAACTTTTCAGTTAACATGGTCAGTACGAGGAGTGGCACCGAGAGCAAGACACGAGAAGATGTGGGGGAAAAACAGGTGGAGCCCACAATCGAAATCGACCTAGAGACACCAGACCAGAGCGTAGATGAAGTGGAGAAGAGGACAACGGAATCCACACCGATGCCCCACGTGGAAGACCAAAGTCAAAAAACCGTGGAGTTTTCACGAATAGACGCATTGGAAGACACAACAGGCAATACCCGAGAGACTGTGAAAAACGACTCTCAAGTGAAAAAGACATCCTTCACAGACAAGTTTGCAATGATGGTCGGACTCAAGTCGAAAGAAAACGTGACTGAAGAACCAAAAACAGAAAGAGCAGGAACATTTGGTACAGTGAGCACGAAAGCGACAGAAGCCGGCCAGAATGAGGAACAAGCTAAAGCAGAGGCTACGGCCGAAGAGAAACCGACGGCTGACCATGAAGAGACTACCATTGAGCTGGGCGACTTGTTGGCGAAATTAAATCAGATCGACAAAAGACTTAAGAACAGTGAAGAAGACAGAGAGGTGATAAAAAAGGAGATAAGATACAACAAGCACGAGTATCTAGACAGTTATTTTAACCTAGCTAAGGCAACAGAGGAGAGACTCAAGGAAATGTCAGATAAGGTAGAAGCCACCAATGAAGAACGAGAAAAGAACATCAAAACAGACATGCAACAGTTGAAGAACCGATATGATGATGTCAACAGCCAATTAGGGAGCCTGGAAAGGAGAATGGACACAATGAGCAAGAGTCAAGCCGAGAGTTCGTGTGCAATACAGGCGAAGTTGGATGCAATCTTGAGAGGTTCTACTCCACAAGAAAGACCGGCAGCGGATCGTACGCAAGGCACCAGAGTTGACTTTGTAGAACCACAAAGGAACAAACGGCAATCGACACCGTTGCCCTTAACCAGGGATGCGATAAGCATAGCACCAACAGCTGCGAAAACAATAATGAAGAATGGAACGTCGAATACAACGACTGGTCCGGGAGATGCAACAGCTAACAGCAACACAGGACCGGATGCTATGACATGGGCCAGCACTTGGGAGATGATGAACAGGACTCTAGAGGCCTTCGCCACGAGGAACACTGACTCGAGCGACAGGAGAGAGGGAAAAACAAGAAAGACATTCAAGAAGCCAAAAGAATTCAAGGACGACTCCGATGGATGCATTGACACTTGGGTGGAAGTGATGAGATTACATCTAGAACAAGATAACTTGAGTGACGAAAGACAAGCATGTACAGCCATACTGAGCAACTTGGAAGGAACGGCATTAAAATGCGTGGTCGCAAAGAAGGAGGAAGAACGCGACACCGCGGACAAGATCTTCGAGATATTACTGAATCGATTCGGGTCAGGCATGAAGGGTCACCAAGCGATGATGCGATTTGAAAAGAGAAGGCAGAGGGACGACGAGTCAATAGATCGGTTCCTAGATGACCTCGAGAGCTTGAGAAGGAGGAGTGACCCAGAGGAGTCGACAAATAGACGGAACTTTAGCATTGCCTCGAAGTTCATCGATGGGGTGAAAAGTGATGACTTAAGGACAATGTTAGCAACACACTACACATTGTCGAAGGACAGCGCACCCACCCCAGAAGAAATGAGACAGAAATCAAGAGAATACATGCTGATGAAACCTAAGAAGTACTCATATTCTGAAAACAGGAACACGCAAGGGGGAAGCCAACCCCAGAGGTCATCATGGTACAAACCTAGAGATGATATGGACAAGCGCAGATCATGCGCGAACTGCGGGTCAGCGGATCATCATGTGGCTGACTGCACAACGTACAAACAAGGCATGAAGAGCCTAGGTTATGCACCGGATGAAGAGGATATGAGCCAGATGGAGGAACACGAGTACTATAATGGCTTAATCATCAAGATAGGCGCCAGATGCTTCTTCTGTAACCAGGAGGGGCACTTCAGAATGGATTGTCCCTTGTTCTGGGAAGCGGTCAAGGACCAGAATCACCCCAAACATAAGTTGGCATTAGCGGCGGTGCAGAATCAACGGAACAGGCAAAACGAGTTTGAATCTAGGAACTTAGGAGCACCAAACACCGAATTGGCGACGAAGACAGTGAAAGCTGTAACACATGTTAGCGGTGCGTTAGAGTCCGCGGCCGGGAGCTCTCTAGAGATAAATTATGAGAAAGCGGCGACGGAAGCAATTGCCAAAGTGAAACAAGATCTGGCTGCGAAAGAGATAGAGCAACAACTAAAGTTGGAGATCGAAAGACAGAATTTTAACGAAGCATTAACCGGATCGAACTCAGTACCGGAGGCTAGAACGGGCTCAACAAAGAACGGGAATTGTAACACCGTGAAAATGGTGACAGGTAAACCTTTTGGAATATCGAAAATCGGAGCAAGAATAATGTCGATAATCACAGTGGGCGGCCACGAAGTAACCAGAAACTTGAGCGAGCCAAGCGACCAGACGATAATGCACATTGACGTGTATGCAGACTACTTGAGTGGAATAAGTCCACAAACGACTTCTAGAGCGCTAAGAGCACTACTCACGAGAGGGGGCAGCAAGTCGGTACGTGTTGATAATAGGTACACTGAAGCTTATGGTCCACACGAGGTGATGCTAAATATAGATGGAATCAACATCTATACCAAGACGATGATAACATGCGACGAAGACCTAATTGGACAAATCTATGTAGGGAAAGAAGAGTTGAAAGTAAGATCGATCGGACACTGTGCCATGCTTGAAGAAGATGCAATGCACATCGGGACGGAAGCAGACGTGACAGGGCACGTGCTAGACATAAATGGCAAAAAAACTCAGTTGCGTGGATTACTTGACACGGGAGCAGTCTTGAGCGTCATACCAATCGAAACATGGGAAAAGATGGGCTTTGACAAAGGTGACTTGATAGACTCGAGAATACGGCTGTCAGCTGCAAACAAAGGGGCCCTACGGGTGCTGGGCAGGACGCCGATAATAGCCCTCAATTTGGGGGAACGTAACCTGTGGATGAGCTTCATCGTGGTAGAAAACCTAGATGAATCTGACCAATTCATTTTGGGCAGAGACTTCATCAGGAATTTTGACGTAACGATAGATCTAAATAATGCAATGTTCAGGATACGGAACCCGGATAGGAGGTACGCAATCAAACCGGTAAATTTAATAATGGCAAATGAGAACAAAGCACCGGTATTCTTGAGTAGGAGAGTGAGGTTAAAAGCTAATGAAGCGGCAATCGTAAGCTTGAGGATGAAAAATTATAATGAACTAAGTGACAACAAGCAAGTGTGTATAGTTCCAAATCCTAATAGTCAAAGCGCTGCTGTTTTAGGAAGATCATTTTCGATAACGAAGAGCGGCCTCTGCGTCAGTGTCTTGTTGAATACCCTTGATATACCGATCACGATACAGAGAGGGAGGAAGCTGGGATATGCTTTACCGGTTAAAACTCGATATGAAACAATTGAAAACTCAAAACAAAATGAAGTTGTTGATTGTCCCAACCACAGGGACAAAATTTGTATCTTGAGACGATTGCAGAGAATAAAAGATTCTTCAGGTCTTATCAAATCACTTAAGTCAGAAACGGACGATGGGCTTTCGAGCTGTTCGAACTTTCCAGAGCGACCCACACCAGATGAAATGCAAACTGATAAACCGGTTCTGCCGGAGATTAAACATTTAAGGGGCAAACTGAAAGATGAACAGCTCGAAGCTATCAAGGACGTACTAGAGCGGAACGAGGAGGTTTTTTCAAGGCATAAGGCGGATATCGGGTGTTGTAATTTTGTTGAACATGAAATAGAACTTGAGGAAAACGCGGTACCACACAGGGAGGGGGCGAGGCGCATGACCCCACACAAATCGTACGCGTGTAGAAAAGAAATCGAAACGTTACTAGAGTATGACATGATAGAACCATCCAAGTCACCGTGGGCGTGTGGAGTAGTGATGGCCAAAAAGAAAGGCGACCAGTTAAGGTTTTGTTGTGACTTTCGATACCTGAACTCCGTCACGGTGAAGGATGCCTATCCCATACCTAGAATTGATGAGAGCCTCTCGAAGTTAGGTGATGCGAAATTTTTTACGACTCTTGATTTAGGCTCGGCCTTTTGGCAGGTACCATTAAGGAAGCAAGACAGGGACAAGACAGGGTTCGCCTGCGAGTTGGGTCTGTTTCAATGGAAACGGATGCCGTTTGGACTCTGCAATGCAACAGCCACGTTTCAGCGGCTGATGGCACACGCGTTGATAGGCGTGACGAAGAAGTACGGCAACCTGGTAATGTGCTACGTGGACGACGTGGTAATAGCAACGCCAACACTAGAAGACCACATCGAGAGGCTTGACGTGGTGTTCGCGTGCATGAAAAGATCGGGGCTGAAGTGTAAACCATCAAAGTGCGAGATACTCAAGGACTCGATTAAATACTTGGGCAGGATGGTAGATAAACACGGTATCAGACCTGACCCAGACGCCGTGGAAGCAGTCCTAACCTGGAAATCACCGAAGACGGAACACCAGCTGATGAGCTTCCTGGGTTTCGCCAACTATTATAGAGAATTCATCAAGGGCTATGCGGACAAGGTATACCCGATGCAACAATTAATGAGACATAAGGGCAAGAAGTTCACGGGGAACAACGCGGCAGAAGAGTCATTCCAGAGAATAAAGAAAGAGCTGTGTGAGGCACCAGTACTGGGTATGCCGACTGAGAAGAGGATGTACGTGCTAGACACGGATGCGTCAGTAGTCGCTATTTCTGGGATTCTCCATCAAGAACAAGAATGGAACGGGAAGACAGTCTTGAGACCAATAGCATACGGGAGCAAGGTCCTAAGTGACACAGAAATGAAGTACGGAGCACCGAAAGCAGAGATGTTCGCGGTGGTCACCTTTGTCGAAAAATACAGAGCATACTTAGGCAGTGAGCCCTTCAAGCTGCGAGTCGACAACCGAGCACTAAGCTGGCTGAAAACGTACTCAATGGACCAGAGCTATATTGGGAGGTGGATAGTTCGCTTGGATGGATACAACATGATAATTGAGCACAGAACACGAGATAAACATCAAAATGCTGACAGCTTGAGTAAGAAGACGGAGTTCTACGAGAGGCAAGAACAAAGAGAGGCGGACAGACCTGAGATCAAAGACGGCTTCTCCTTTATGGACAAAGAAACGTACGACAGTCTTCCACTCACGAGATGGCTGGACAAATCAGGCAAACCGATTGAAGATCATCCCGAACTGCCGAAAGAGCCTCTTGAAAAGACCATCTTGAAGAAAAGCAGAGGGATTCCGATAGGAATAATGCTCAAGTCCAAGATCGTGAGGGAAACACTCAAGGCAAAAGGTTATGATCTCATCCAGGTTGAGGAGGGAACGGTCCGAATAGATGAAGACTTAATGAGGTTGCTTGAGAAACTATCAGATGACAAGCCCGTGATCCAAGGGAAAGGTCAGGAGGCACCGGAACTAACCATACTTCGGAGAGAAGAAACAGTGAACAATACTGACGTCTCAAAAGGAAGCATCACTGATAGCAAGGAAGTTGTGCAATCACTAGTTGAAAAAATCCCCGAAAAAATTCTGGAGCAGACAAAAGTCAGGGATAAGAAAGTAACATTCAGAGAAGAAGTTGAACACCTGGGACTAGATCAAGAGTCCGGGGAGTGGTCCAGATTCATGGAAGAAGACGAAACCGGAGAAGGGAAATTGTCCGGGGAGCGTGAAGAATGGGATGAAGACTCGGATGAGAGCAGCGAAGACCAAGACAGTCTATGCATGATACTGACGGAAGAGAAGATAAGACAGCACGACAGGGAATTACAGACGGATCCATCTTCAGGGACGTACAATCTGGAAATACAAGAGGTACGAGGTGGTGAAGAGCTCGAGAAAATAGCAGTTTCAAGAAAACCACTAAGGGAACTATCGTGCAACTCAAACGTCAGAACGAATCTGGTACCAGAAGACGACATGAAAATCGTGAAAAGGATGATATGTGTGAAACTGAGCGATGACATCCACAACCCTGGTGAGATGAATGGACAGATCATGGCGCTAAAGGAGCACGTTAAGGCGAGATACAGGCTGTCCGACCTAATAAGGGCCCAGAAGAATGACAAAATGACAAGTAACCTCTCCAAATGGATCCATTCGGGAGTCAAGGAGAAGGGGGAACTTGAGGAAGACAGCTACAAGATCTTGAGCCAGTTCTACAAAGAAAAGAGAGACTTACTTTATCACACAGCTGAAGGGGTGGTAGCGTGCAAGAGAAGAGATGAGGAAAAAATATTACACAAACACAACCTCATCATACTACCACAATTGTACCAAACGGAGGTGCTTTTCAGATCACACGACCAGATGGGCCACCAGGGGATAGATAAAGTACAACAAAGGATACTTCACAGGTTTGACTGGCCGGGAATGAGAAAAGCTTGCGAGAGATGGGTGAATGCCTGCCTAGCATGCCTTCAAGTAAAAGACCCAAGGAAGATGAAGTTTCCCCTCAAGTCTGTCGAGAGTTCGGAATTCAATGAGGTAGTGCAGATAGACCATCAGAAAATCTGCATGACGGAGTCGGGTTATAACCAAATACTAGTTATAATAGATCACTTCACCAAGTTGGCGGAAGCGGTTCCGTGCCAGACAGCCTCAGCAGAGGAGACATGTGATCACCTGATAACGCATTGGATATCGCGGTATGGTTGTCCAATGACTTTCCAGTCGGACAACGGCAAGGCTTTTGTGGGGGACTTGACAAAAGAATTGATGAAGAGATCACACATTGCTCAAGCACACTCGACGACCTATCATCCACAGACCAATGGGTTGGTAGAGAGACAGAACAGGACACTGGTCAACATGCTCAGGGTGTACTGCTCGAGATACATGACGGACTGGGACAAATACCTGCCACAGGTAGTAGGAGCCTATAATAGTACTCAGCACTCAACGACGGGTATCAGTCCTTTCATGATGTTGACAGGCAGGGAAAGGGCAATGCCTATAACATTCTTCTACCCGGAGTACGAGGGGAAGAGGACGTCACCTCAAGCATACGTGAAGGAAGCGATCAAAAGACAACAAGAGCTAAACGAGCTATGTCGGAGAAACACGGCGCAAGCGCAAATGAGGCAACGCAAGAAATATGACGAAAAGATACTAAGAGCAAAGCCATACGAAGTGGGCCAATACGTGTGGGTCTTCCAAAATGTCATACCGCCCAAGGGAACAAAGAAACTACTCAAGAAATGGAGAGGACCGTTCATGATTACGGAAGTACATCAACAAGGACGGTTCTATCGCTTGAGTACAGGGCGAGCAGCACATTACGAAAATCTGAAGCCTCACGTCCCGTCCCCGGAGGACTGGTGCCTACCAAAAGACATGGAAGGTCTTGAGTACCTGGTGGTGGAACCAGCGTGCGAAGTGAATGAGAAAGGCACTAGAGAGAAAAATGATGGTAATGAGAACTTGAGTTTGGACGACAACGAAAAGATAGAAGTGGAGTCGGATGCAGGTTCATTTGTAGAAGAAGACTGGAACGACCCAGAGCAAAACGAGGTACCGAAGTGGATGGAGCCGGATCGACCAACACCACCGGAAACCAGGACTGGCAATCGTAAACGAACAGGTATGAGGTACAATAGGTACGGGGATGACTTCTTGATCGATAAGATACAGCCAGACAAGTTGGGCGATGAACTACTAAGTGCAGGCGAACTGGAAGCCGAAGAGGAATGGCAGGTCATTGACGATGGTGGACATTATCCGCAGGATGATTACTCGACGCCAGAGTTGGAGACGGATCTCGAGCAGAGTGAAATAGAAAGGAGGGAGAACACGAACTTGAGGATTCTAGAGTGGATGCGTGATGTCAAGGACGAGAGCCGCGAAGGACAAAGCATTCAGCAAATCGATGTATCAGCAGCAAATTACATGAAGACAGAGGACCCTCTTTTCGGATGGACAGCAACAGACAGGCCACTGGACATCCCTAAGGACAATTCAGACCCGACTACATCGACGGGGACGTCGATAAATATTTTTGTCCGGGGAGTGGGGGTAGGACTTACCCACACCGAAAATTTGATGATAAAGAAGCTCAAGGAAGTGAGGGAAACAAGCGGATTGGAACTGGAGGAAGAAGAACCAGAGCCTACCATAGGAAGGAATTTCAAAACGAAATTCGAAATACCCAATGAATACTCAGAGAACATCATGATAACGGATAGCGACTTCATCCTGTCAAACAGGACCAGCGCGATCTGCATCACGGCGGACATGAGTTTCAAATCAAGATTGGAGGCTGACTTCAAAAGAGAGTACCAGAACGTAGAGTTTCTGTTCAGACAGAGGCCAGGACTGGGAGGCATGGCAGCGCTTCCACCGTCAGTGGCACAAGTCCCGGGCAAATACCTCTGCTTCCTAGTAACGAGAGTCAACGACAGAAACACAATTGATCCCGAACACGCGATATTGGCACTGACAAGACTACGTGACTTCATGATTGAAAGAGGAATAGTGGAGGTCTCGATGCCGGTGTACGACCCAAACAGGGGCAAACTGAGCTCGAGGGAATTGTATGCTATCCTACATGTGGTCTTTGCAGAAACAGAGATAATGGTGCATCTTCACAAGAAGTACTACTTGAGCATCGCCTGAGTCGGGTACATGGAGGTATCAGGTCGGGTGTGAGGGAGGAGTCTTGAGTTAGGTACTGGGGTGCGGCGCAGGTAAAGGGATCTAAGATGTGATTGGCATGACAATTGAATTTTAAAAGAAAGAATTGATGGTGTTAAAACATAAAATGAATCTGCATGTTCTTAAGGGAAATCCAATCGAATTGCTTTAAGTGATATGAGAATGATAAGATTTTAACCATATGGGTAGAAGGGGGGTCTCTAGGTTAGGAACGTGACATGCTAAGTTTTAATGAGCTTTCTGTTTTCAGATCAAGTTTGAAAAACAAAGTTGAAAATCCAACTACACTCAAGCGAGAAACAGAAAGAGAGAATCTTGATTGAACACGCGATAATCCGAATCTACAGCAAATACTTGCAAGAGAACATTTCTAGAGAATACTTGAGTTGGTAAGGTAATTCTTGAGTTGGTAAGGTAATTCTTGAGCTGGTTAACATCTACTTACATACATCCCGAAGTTACAAAGAATGGCAGACCGATTCTGGAACTCCGTGCCCGCGGCCCTGAGGAAGCCCACTCTTGATGAGCTGTACAGGCGCCTGAGGGACTTGGACTATACCCAAATAGACGAGAGAATGGCGGTGATGCTGAATGCCATCCTCCAGTTGGATGACCAGGGTGAGTGCAGGGAGTCTGCAACGGAGGCTGTCTTGATGATCGGCTACACCACCGAGGGAATATCGAACCAAGAACAGACCAGATGGTTGTCTTGGAATGTGGATGGAGGAGTAAGGGGTTTTGACTTGGCAAGGAATCCTGGCCTGAATAACAATACCGAATATGGCGCAGGGGAATTCCCACTACCGACCAGGCCAACAGTAAGGTCCACCAGCCAGAGCTCGAGTAGGGTGCCATCGATGTCACGAATGCAACAGACGACCGAGGCATATCCGGATCTAGGTGTTCTAAAGAAAGAGCTCGAGAAGACGCAGAAGGAAAGGAATAAGGCGAACCTCGATCGGGATCAGGCAAATCTGGATCGGGAGAAGGTTCAGCTGGAAAGGGACCAGGCGGTCAATGAGCGAGACCAGGCTCTGAGGTTGCTTGAGATACAAAAAGCTGAGCATCAACAGGAGTTAAGGGTGCGGGAGAACGCCGCAAATCGTGATCAACTGAGGTCGGAATTAGACAGAATAGAACAACGACAACGCGAGCTTGATGCACAGAAGGGAGCCAGGCCGAAGGAGCGAGTGGTCACCAGCTCGAGGCCAGAGTCACGTATGGAGGTGGATGAGGCCCCCAGAGCAAGAGCACGCTTCAACCTTGACCGCGAGGCCCGTGAACACATGAGTGAAGGGTTGGAAGTTTGGATACCGAATGACGCAACGTCTTCCTTGCGTAGCCTAGAGACGCAACCCATACGCCCACTGATGGATGTGGAGCTGCCGGGATATACCCCAACCTCGACCTCGAGTGACGGTCAAGTGAGCGGCGGCTCATCGCGTCTGAGAGAACTGGGCGAGAGATTGCGACAAAAGAGTCGTGAGAGTTCGGCAAGACCGGAGCCTCCCCCGACGTGGAGGGAGCAGCCGGTTAGGAGTGTCGTGATCTTGAGTTATAAGAAGAATACAGAAGGGAGGTACCACAGGCACAATCGGCTGGACTGGAGTACGGAGCAGAAAGCTAGGAGAGACTGCTTTCATGATGCGGCCTGGGTGCAATACATGGCGCCACCCCGGGTACCAGAAGGTGCGGTTCATCTAATCGTAGGGGACAGCCTGGTGCGGGTGTTGACCCGGATCCGATCGCACTGGCAGACGGGAATCTTGAGTTTCGCTGGAGCTGCCACGCCACAGATGTTAGCAACGCTTGACATGCTGGGGATGACCAAAGTATACACGGTGACCCTGATGATCGGGACCAACGATGTATCAAGGGGTGAAGCAAGGAAAATAACAAGGCTGCCCGATAAGGTGAGCTGCCTTCTTGAGGAACTGAGGATTCAGATGGACCCCATCCTGTTGACGATATTTACCGTCCCCTACAACATGATGTTTGATCAGCACGCCTTGGAGATGAACGAGAAGGTGCGGAACCTAAACAAGGGGATAAGAGACATCCACCGGAAGAGTGTGCTCCCTGTCAGACTGTTGGACGTGGCAGAGCGCATGGAGAAAGAGGGATTCCCTGAAGACACCTCCAGTGATGGAATCCATTTTGATAGACCGAGGGGAGCAGAGTGGCTAAACGACGTCTTCCAAGAACACATAAATGCGCTGGAGGCGGATCTGCTAGAGACAGCCCAATTCACTTTAGGACCACCTCCGAACCCACCATTCCTGGCCTCAAGGGCCTTGTCTGGTCGCTTGGGACCGAGAGTTGTTACTAGAGACAGTTCAAGGAGCAGCCAGACCAGATTGCAGAGTGCCACGCCAATGGAGTCCGAGGAGGTGACGTCATCAACACCTCCAAGCTCGGCGATATCCTCAGTGGTAGTGGCAGAGAGCAAACGGGAAAATAAGTCTATGGAGACCGCTCGCTTGAGATATCCTGAGAAGGTGAAAGAACTGGATCTAGAGAGTTTGGAGTGCAGGCAAGAATTGGCGGAAACCCTGGGGATCGAACGAGTATCACACGAGGATTTGAATAGGCATCATTGCGTGGACTGGTTGAAAGCTCATGAGGCGCACTTCTCGAGAGCGAAGTTGATGGAGACCACAGACCTGACGGGAATTCCCACAAAAACGATCATGGGACCCATTAACTACAGACCTCTCAAGCTGCTGGGGAGTCCGGGACTTATAGCAGAACCTCCCAAGCACCGAACTAGCATCGCCAGGATCAGGTTGGCAACCCCGGCACAGTTGAAGGTGGTAGACAAGCTACTCAATCCGGGAGGAACGGGATTGCCAGATGCCGCTTACGAAGGCTCGAAGTCGGCGGAAGATCCCAGGTACGGGAAGCCCTGTGGGAGTACCCAGCTGGCCAAAACCCTGGCAGTGTATGATAGAGCAGACCCAGCTGCTGCGAGAGTAGTCATTGTGGCGGGATCAGACTTCGAAGGAACGTCTCCCAAGTTGTTCTGGCCGGAGACTTTGATATACTCTTTGCCAGGAGCTGAATTGAATCAGATGTTAACTCTGGTAGTGGCAATAAAGTCGGAGATGCCCTGTGAACCTGAGCTGCTGTTGTTTGCAGGGATGAATGATCACCTGCACGCGATGGGACTTCTTGAGCAACTAAAGGGCGATGAAATTCCGACATCGAGGAAGATATGGGAAGCCATTCAAGCGTTGTTTGCGGCGATGAATGAAGTGCAAGAGAATGTTGTCTCGAGATTCGGGTCCAAGACGAAGGTGGTGTTTACCACATCCCCTGGATACGCGAATATGCCACCCGCCCTATAGTTCGTGTACGCGGTCTTGATCCTGATAGCAGAAGGGAGTGAATGGCGGATTCTAATGGCAGCCCCCAATCGGGAGTTGGAGCCATCGAACCTGAGGCTTCGCAAGTCAGAATTGGCGGCGGCATGGGCGGACATATCTCATGCACTGAGGGGCTTTTATGGACTAGCCGACATCCTGATCGTATTAGACGAGGTGCTCTTGCTAGAGATATCGAACTTTGCCAGGCAGCTCAAGTTCAGCCCAGTCATCGGGGACGATCACCCGGCGATAAGCAAATTAACGGCCAGCCTGTGGTTTCGGAGTATGGATGTGAAGATCACGAACTCCACCAGCAAGTCTAGAGGTCCCAGTAACGAGAGAAGAAATGTGGCCGAGACGGAAAAGCAATTAGGATCGTTGAAATATCGTTTGACTCAAGAGAATGGCTGGTGGCCATTTTTGACACCAAGGCTGGAGAACGCCACGAATAAGACAAGGGAGGAAGCACCACTCCTCGTGAAGCAAGTCTGGAGTTTCCTAGAGAAGCAACTGGAGCTGGCCGAAGTAAGAGACATGACGGTGGCTAGATTTGTCTCGGCCGCCAATGAAGTGACGATCGCAGGGTTCTGGAGAGAGCACGCCAAAGGCGAATTGAAGACTCGGAGGGATTACGAGATTCTCAAGTTCTTGAGTCCTTGCTGGGAGAAGGAATTCTTGGCAGGAGTATTCGGTACCACGGCGACTATCTTTGGAGCCTTCGTGCAGGAGATACTGGGCATGCCCATCAGCCTGCTCTTGGCCCTGTATTTGGTCTACCCCAGATACTTGTTCAACATGGGTCCAGCATACATGTTTAGTCGGGGAGTGGAGACACTTCGAGTTGATGGGTACCTGGCACTAGTGCTCTTGACCCATGGGGAATTGGTGTCGTTTCATCGATTAATGGAATATGGAGAGCCTCTGTCTATGGGGAGAGTCCACACGAGCATTGAAACCAGCTCCTACAAGTGTGCCGCAGGATTGAAGACGTTGCTAGTGCAATACCTCATGATGCAAAATCGGCACATGACGGGTGAAGATGAGAATCCAACTTCGAGAGAAGAATGGAAGAAGACGAACAGAGGGATGCCTCTGCTGACGGACCTATGCCTGGCAATGAGGTCGGACCCAATGGGGATAATCCGGGGCCTAGAGGAGGTGGTGACCTGCATTTATGGTCCAGCAGTGACGTACGCGTTCCCAGACCCCCTGGTGACAACGTATCGTCACTCTGTAACGCACTTGAGCCTTATCAGTATACTGGATGGGACGGCGTTAAATTGGTGTCAGCAGGAGGTGCTCAGAGGGCGAATGAGCAACACGGTACTCTTTGGAAAGGTGAAAGATGCCGAGCTGATAGTGTACAACTTCAGGGGGCAAATGCAATGTAGAATGGGAGGCAAGCGAGAGGGTCCCATTGAAATGTATCCCAAATTCTGGAACTTGAACCCATTGATGGCGGACGGACAAGAAATCTTGAGAATTCCTGCCTGGAAGGAGTGCTTCGCACTGGTGAAGAGGGAGCTGGAGACCATAATGGAGAAAGAAATCCTCCCGGCCACCATGCCTGAGTTCCCAATAGTCAGGAGGATGACCTTAGGAATGAATAGTCCCTTGGTAGTTCCCTCCATAATGGCGAGGATGACGACGGAGGAAATGCAGAAGGATTTCACTGATGGCTGGGACCCCATGTTCATTGGCTACACGGCGGCGGTCTACTTCCATACCAGCGAGATGAAGGTAAATTCGTGGACGACGCAAGCGAAAAAGAGTAGAGGTTCGCAGCCCCCAGGGTATGAGGTGCGGAAGGTCTTGAGAACTCTTGAGAAGGAGGGACTTGAGAACATGTTACCCATATGGGATGATGGCAGGATGATCGTGATGGAGGGGCACGTCGCACTGGTGGACGACATGAAATTTGCCACGAGAAAATATAAGGCGCCCTATGGCTTGGAACAGGTGGAAATAAGACAGGAAGGAACAGAACTAGATGCAGCAGGTCAACTGCATGTAGCACTGACGGAATACAAAAAGCTGGATCCTACGACACCATCACCACTGTCCGTGGACACACCTGGAGACAAGAGGAGCGGACCCGTCGAGGACCGATTTAAGAAAATTCTCGAGAGAAGGAGACATGAGTCAGAAGAAGAGAGTATGGATGAAACTCTCAGTGAAGCCGGTGAAGACATGGAAGTGGGGAATACGCCTGAACCAGGGCCATCAGGGGAGGAGCTCACCACTCAAGAGCTGTTGAAAGATTTGAGCGAGGAGAATTGGGCAGATACTGCCACACCACCCCTGATTCCGTCTCCCCGGAAGGATCTGGAATTGCCATTGGCAGGTGAGACCTTCAATATGGGGATGTTACTCTTGAGCTCGGAGGAAAGGGAGAAGAACACGTTCGAAGGGAACAGGGACATATTCTTGGGATCTCTCGAGGATGACGCTTGGCAGGAATTCCTGGAGGAATTCAATCGAGAAGTGGGCAGCGAGACGACGCTGGACAAGTTCAAGAAGGAACTGTGGGGCGCAGTAGTGAGATTCGGGGAACCGCTCCTGATAGGAACGGGCCTGGATGAGAAAGCAAGAAAAGAGCTGCTGAACAAGCTAGTGGAGCTGAGGAACGCACGAACGAAGACTAGAAAAGAGAAATGTGAGGACAGCTCTACTCTGAAACAAAAAACTGTGGATAAAATGATTGATGATATAAAAAGGGATAAGGTTGGGACTAGTAATATGATTAAAAGTACTAATATCCTTAAGGCTCGAGCAGGGGGGAGGCAAGAGTTGGAAGGAGTGGATGGAGAGGTCGAATCAATGATGATAGCCACAACACCCTCGAGCAGAGATGTGAAGACTCGCAAGAGGAAGAGAGAAGTGGAAGGATGGGGTAGTCCTTCAGTGGATGCTGTTTCGGAAGGAAACTTGAGAGAGACGGCGCCCATCGTTTTGGCTCGATGCAAGACGGCGGCATACAAGAACAGCTCGGAGCTCAGGAAACCACTTGAAGTAGAAAAGGAAATAGAGGTTTCCGCCAGTTCGACGTCAGAAGAAGACTTCAAGCCTCAGAAGGTAAACGTGAAGAGAGGTTCAACGAACGGACAGGTAGGGGAAGTGGAGATCGGCAAAGAATGGATCTCGAAGGCACATCAGGACATGGGCAAACAAGTGACGAGTGATCCATTGGAGAGAAACAAGACGAGGAACACTTCCCGGACGTGGTGGGTGGCCCTCGAAACATTGAAGGAAATGGAGGACTGCTTGAAGAAGATGGACAGTGGAATAGCTCGCAAGCGACGCAATTGGGCCACCCAGCAAAAAGCCGAGGTTAATAAGATAGAGATGGCAAGTCATCTGAAGAGGTCCTGGCAGAGTTTGTTGAAGGATCATTTTGAAGAGGCGATGAGGACATCCTCATCAGCACCGCCACTAATGGCGAATCCCTTCGTTAGAACTGCGGGACAATTAATGTTCACCTGGAGTCTGGTGGGAATAGAGTTGGAGACATTGACCTCGTATGACAGGCTGAAGTTGGGAAGCAAGAAGCTAGAGGTGTATCAGGCACTGATGCAACACGTGGCCAGGGACAATTCAGGCTTGAGCCTGGCTAGAAGAAAAGATGCCACATGTTTCTTGAGATGGATAATGTCAATGATATCTGATAGCACCATCCTGGCATGCCACCAGAGAGCAAGTGGAAGTAAAACCATGGAGAAAAGAGTCTCAACGATCATCTTGAACATATATCAGAGTACAGGAATAGAGAAAGAAGATGGTTCCAGACTATCCTTAGAGAACCATCGAAAGCTGGACGAGGTACGGAGGTTCTCTAATAAGAAGTTCGAGGAAGAACATGATGTTCACCGTAACCTGGCCTCGTCAGAACAGTACTCGAGACTCAGTGAGAAGGGGGAATACCAATATGTGTCTGGAGTGATGGGAATAGCCTACAATCCCTTCTTAGGCTCGGAAGCTGGAGGAGCCCAGAGAAACCATGAGGTAGCGGAGCTACTGAAGTTTTGGACAGAAAGAATAATGGAAATAGACGCGGTGGAAAAAGAGGGGCCGAGCCTGGGCCTGATTCTTGAGAAAACACCAGAGGTGATAAGCATACCGCGCTCAAACAAGAGAGTTGAAGTGAACATGGGCGGTGGAAATGGCTTGTTAACCACGAACTTGGGAGTGATATGGAAGCTACTAAGACCCTCCTGGTGTCCACATCCCCATGCGAGTCTAATCGAGGAAACCACCGAGCGAGTGAGGTTAGCACCAATGGAAGATGAAGATCTGGCGAAGTTGAGTGTGCTACATAAGCTAATCACGCCCCAGATGCAAGAGCCAAGCGAAAGGACGAGCGACCCCGGGTCAGCAAAGAAATTGGAGCCGGGTAGCTGTCTGGATTCGACGTGTGGGAACGGAGAGCACATCTGCGATGGACGGTCATGCGTCAGAATACTGTCGTTTCAAAAAGAAGACCTGGTCACTTGGTTCGAAGACATCACAGAAAGGGAGAAAAGTGAAGTGCAAATAATAGCGGAATGTTACGCGAGAACCACGGTGAATATAGCGACAGCTCTCGGATTCTTCTCGAGAATGTGTGGTCTGCAGGCACTGGAGAGACTGGAATCTGAACATCATTTGGTGACGGCGTTGAGCGTAGAATCATGGCCCGGGGTGTTGCAGGTGACTCAAAAACACATCCGGAGCTGGAAGGTTGGTCTTGAGGCGGAAATGGGATTTCCCATGAGCGAAGCTTATGGCTTGCCATTGAACGCGAAATCGCTGATAGGGTCAATGATGGCCAACTTGTGCGGAAGTCACTACCCGCTACACATGGCGATGGTGGAAGTGTCCAGCCAGAAAATACTGGTGGACAAGGCCTTCTCAGTGCCCAAGTGCGTGAGGTTGGCTCGGATGTCGCATCACTCGCACAAGTTGTTGAGAATAATCAAAGGGACAGTACCAAAAGAATTGAGAGATGACTTAAGCGAAATCTGGGGAGAAGATCTTCTGAAGTTGGAAAGAGAAAACACAAGCGATCACGAGAGACAAAACGTGATCGGGAAACCTGTGGGAAGTACTCCGAACCTGGAAGACAACGACACGATGCACGAGAAAATGATGGAGCTTGAGCCTCTCTTGGAAGCCTCAGGGGAGCGTAATCTCAGGAACATTGAGATCTCTCATGGGGAATGCCCATGCCACTGTTTGGCACAAACGGTGTGGTATCCAGATCACAAGAACCTTTGCCTGGTGTGGGATGTGGAAGAGATTCGGTCGATCGGACTACCGGATCACCGGCAGAAGGTGACGCTCTTAGTAGTGAGTGCGATGTTAGCTCTGAGATGGATAGAAGAGAATATAACGAAGTATCGGGAGGCGACGACGCCAACGGCTGAGTCAATATACGCGATAGACTATAGCAGGAGACTCGAGTTGTTTGAGACTGCGTGCAAAGTATTCGCCATACCGACGGAAGTCAGGCACGTATGGAGTCGCTTGAGGTACTTTCCATAGTTTCGGGCGACACTGACGTCTTGGTTGTACATGACAACGAAAGATCACATGAGAAAACATCAAAAAGAGTATCGACAGTTCCAGGCCGAGATTGGGCCGGAAGCTTTCAAGAGACCCCTGCTAACCCATCGTAATGCGATCACGACAGGATGGAAAAGAGTGGGTAAGATGTCTAGAGACAATACCAAAGCGAGGGAGTCGATACTAGAGGAAGACCTGGCGAAGAACGTGAGCTTGAGCCTGCACAACTCCTTTTGCTTGAACCGAGAAGCTAGGGTGAAGGCACTACCCAACCAAGCAAAGAGGTTGCAGGAGCAGAGAGAATGGATGCGATCCTATGAACAGCTGAAGGCTTAGGAGGAGATTGTGATTAATTCCGATGATGAAGAGGAACTGTTGAGACAGTTTGCCGCATCTAGCACTTCAGGATGCAGTACCTCCAAGGCGAAGAGTACGAGATGAATGGGCAAATCGGATGGATCTTGAGTCTTGAGAGGGAAGGGGGGCTTGAGCGTGGATCCGAGTGAAACTTGGATTCACGAAAAAGAAATTTTAACAAAGCAAATATTGTTACTAATATACTATATTTTGTAACATTCGCCCGGAAGATACATATCGACGGATAACAAAACTAAGTCTTAAGACGACTGGCTAGCGTCTAAACAGAGCTTTGCATGTTTTTCACCGTCTCTACCAAGCCAGTACTTTTCGGTGGTCTTTCTTACATCAGGCTGACAAAAACGTTACTGTTCTCCGGCTTCGACCAGAACGCTCAAATTAACTGAATTACATGCAAAATTAGTGAGCTCATAGCTGGGTCTCAGTATCCCCAGACCACGAGGTCACTCCTAAAAACAGGGCTACTACTTATCATATTACTATTGTTTTTGTTCAGTAGATAAAAATCATCATCTCCATCGAAGATGGATCAACCCTTTCCCCCCAACTCCTAGCACCTCATCCTTGTCAAAACTAATCAAAATATCAGTTAAATTCAAGTCAGGACATGACAGGATGCTAAAAGTTTATGTGAGTTAATAAAAGTTTCCGTCCCGAGACCCTTCCGGATTCTTGAATCCGCCGAATCAAGCTCCTTACTCTTGATTTCTTGCTAATCCGGAAGGCTGGTTCTCACCCTTCACCGTTGTTGGCAACGGCCTTGCAACTATTGTAGCAGCACAATAGTTGCAACTCGGAACGTTCTCTGCTATTCTGTAGTTCGTTGTCGTTTTCCAATCTCGATTTTCGTACTGTTCGCAATCGCAGATAAAAGTTGTTCTGTTTCTTTCTGCTATTTTAGCCAAAATGGCCGTTTTAACATTTCTCAGAAATGTTACGTCATCACTTCGAAAATTTAAAATTTAGAATTCCAGAATCTTCTAGCCTTCACCGTTCGGCCAATCATTCAAATAACGTCCTTATCCGTTCTAAATCGCCAATCCGGAAGGCCCACTGCTAAAATCCTGAATTCTGCAGAGACTGCATTTTGGCCATTCTGGTCGAATGTCACATACTCCCCGGACAGTCCGGTCAATGTCCTCATTGAATCGCGCAATGTTCTAAATGGTTACAGTGTCATCGAACAGAATGCACGAAATTACTTTTACCTACGTCACATCGACTCACTGCAGAATATAAATGGCATCATACTACATCACTATAGCCTTCAAATTCTTTCATTAATCTGCACATTGAGGATATGACTTAATATAAAACATATTTTCTGACTTCCAGTGTCAATATCCCGATTGAAACTTTTTCTCCTAGATTTAAAAGGTGTTGGCTTGCAGGACAGTCCTGCCAACCAACAAGCTAAAATTATCCTACTATGCTCCTTCCCTTCGGAAATCTTGCTTGTTTATTGTCCTGAATATTAAAACCAAGAGACCTCGTGGTTAGAAAGAACAATGCAACAACCTCCCTCCTCAAGAAGTTACTCAAGTTTTTCATGTCACCACAAAGTTATCAGTCTTCCTAAGTGATTAAAAACAATCACGCAGGCTGGAATATTTAAATATACTCTTCCCTCAAGCCTTTCTAAATAAATAATAAGTGAGTGTCTCTAAAGCCACTTCAACTAAAACCAAAATGCAAATTTATAAATGCAACAATTTCAAAACTCAACAAAATGTTTCAGTTTTCAATTACAACTTGGTTGCTTGGTTTCTCACTTGAGTTTTTCACACACATAAAACAATTCTGAGTTTTAACTTTTCTTCATCATCCCTTTGTTCTCATCTTTTTTCGTCGTTTAGAAGTTCTAAAACTTCTAAATTCTTCTAATTTTCTTTCTTTTTGCCTCTTGTTTTCTCGACCATTCATCAATGCTCCATTTCCTCCTCCTGTGACGCTGACTCTGCACTCTCGGTCTCCGTGTCTTGTAGCACGTCATTGACTATCCTGACGCTGTTGGAAGCCGTCCTCCAACACTTCTGCTCTTCCACCCTCTGTTTACAGCAAGGTAGGGGATCCACGTTTGATTCTCTGTTTCTACAGAAGCTGTTGTGCAGACACAACGTCACGTTTCTCTCCAAATCTTCTTTCAGCATCTCTGCCTTCTCATTTCCACTACGCTCGCTCGTCCTGGAAATTCTTGTCACAGCGGTGGTCACTGCATTCCGATGGGTCACGAAAGCTCGCTTGAAAGCTCCTGCCCCAATGTCCAGCTGATATTCACTGTACACTCTGCCATGTTTCGACATATGCTTTTTCGCATACTCGTACAACCATGCAGTCATGTTAGCTCTGAACCATGGCATCAATCGTTTTCTTGCCCATATCTTCTTCACTTCCATCGGAATGTTTAGAACTTTGCACATTGTCTCAAAAAGATCTAAATCTTTTAGACAATCTAATTTCTGCAATTGTTCTCTCGTCGGTGCCTCCTGTCTATTATTTTCTCTCACATGAGCTTCCAGCCATCGTATCGCCATCATAACTCCCACTATCACTATTGTTATGGGCTGTGATGAATCTGGTAAACCCATGGAGAGCAGCTCTCCAGAGTCCCAGATCAACACCAAATTACTACGCTTGGGATACCACCAGGTCTGCAGCAAGCAGTGGCAAGGAAACTCGTCATGTGTCAACATGATGCTCCTCCAATTGCGTTTTCCTGAAGCTTCCAGCAATGGTTCCACTTCCATCATCACTCGGTGGATTTCATCATTCTCATCTACTGCATTGTAATCTGTGACAGTTGATCCTCTCTGTTTCTGTTTTTCAAAGTCACTGAAGTTCCCGCTCACATATCCCATGAACTTCTTTCCTAGTATTGACTCCAACTCCTCTTTGGTTCTCTCTGGAACTGCTGAGAACATCTTACATAGTAACTCGTAAGACTTTTCAGACATTCTCGCCAATCTCACGCACTTTGGCACTGAGAAAGCTTGATCCACGATCGTTCTTGTACTCTTCACGTCCACAGCCACGAAATGTACAGGGTATCTGCTCTTGCACATTGGAGCCAACGTTGAACCCACCAAATATCGTGCTCCTGATGGTCTACAATAAGTTTCGCTGTGTCTGATGTTCATCTCCGTTTCGATTGCTTCCCTCCATTTTCCTATATACTTCTGCTCAGTCTGCAGAACTCCTGGGAATACTTCTACGCTGATGGCTGTGACCATCTCATGTTTCTGTTCTAGATTCAATAGTGACTCTAAAGAACCAAACATGCTGTAGAATCCTAGTGCTGTCACCAGATTCACATCGGTTCCTCCATGGCAATCTGCTATCAGTTCCGTTTCCGTTCTTGCTTTCATCACTACATTTCCAAACAATACCGTCAACTGCTTGTGTTGTTTCTCCAGGGTTTTCACACAGTCTAGACTTCCACAAACGTGACCCTCTAGTCCACAGACTTCCGCCAGACAGCTACCAGGTTTGACCCAGTCTTCTGGTCCCCAGCCAGGCAACTCCACTCTATCTTCTCCGTTGCTCTTAGAGGCTGTTATCATCACATTATATATGATGTTGAGGTCACGCAGGTTACAGTCCGCATTCAGTTCCCTCTGTATGTCTTGTGTCGCCCGTAATATTGAGTCAGCGTTGGGACTAGGACACCACGATGGTTTCATCAATTCCCACACTGCCATCAAGCTCGTTCTCAGTAATTCATCTGAGAATCCCAACCCAAATTCCACTCTCTTGTCGGATTTTGGTACTGAAGGTGCAGTCACCTCTTCTTCCAAGACCAGTCCCAATTTGGCCTGTGAATTGTTGACGCTTTTAATCGTTACAATCCTGGACGTCCAGAATCTTAGTAACACCGCCTGCTCATAATCAAAGAAGCAATCGCGTATGTCTTCACTCAGGAAAGGATTGTACGCTATCCCTATGATCCCGGATACATAGCTATATGACTTCTTCTTGATCGGTCCACAGTATTCACTGGATTTCGGCAATGCTCCCATAGATTCTTTAGTGAGCCTCAACTCCTTGTTTGAGAATCTCCTGATCTCGTCTATCTTTTTCATGGGTTCCAATTCTTCAGGTTCTTTCATGTTCACCCTCATCGGTTTACTTTGCTGCATATCCAGCATTGCTAGTAAGAACATGGCTTTCGTTCGCTCATCGCCTTCCTTCAACATTTTAACACAAGTGCTTAATGCAGGTACTGAGATCTGCTCTATCAGGAATCGAATGAAACAGAGAGCGTCTCTCCGCTTTGCACACGCTACTGCTGCTCCCTCCTGGACTATCAGATCCCTCAGATTCGTCATAAGGAAAACTTTTTCCTCCTTTGATCTCTTCCTTTCTTCCGAATCATATTCTTCGCGAGTCAGTCCCATCATGCACCAGGCGAGCCTGAGTTGTAATTCTGTCCTTACGTAAGGTACTGCCACGAGAGCATGTATTCTTGGCGTAGTCCTCATTTCCTCTTCGAAATACCTCAATACTACTGCTTTCCATGGAAGGCTCACCAACTGCTCGATCGTCTCCGCCTGTACGTCAGACGACGCCAAAGTTCCGTACGCCTTCTGCTTGAGGGTGGTGCCTTGCAACATTGTTTCCAGATAACCCTCCATGGCTTTTTCTTCTTCCAGGGCCATTACATACCCTCTAGCCGAGTTCCGGTATTCCAACATCTCCATGTATCCACCGGTGGGTTCATCTATCGACACTGTCTCCGACACTGTTAGTCGGTTGTATTCCACTGGTATCAGTTGTCCTGCAACACTCCCTTTTCCATGATTCATGGGAGATGGTTTGAAGTCCCTCATTTTACTCTCTCCACATTGACTGAGTATTTCCATTTCTAAAGTTGCTCCAGTCAGAGTGCGGTCACTCCTTTTAGATTTATAACCGGTTGACTTTATCCCCGCCATGAGAATGGGTGGCACCATCGCTATATCAGTTAATATTCTATCTGTGCCAGACAATTGATAATCACCTTGCCCCAAATCCATGACTTCCTCGACTCGTTTTCTTTTCGCTGAGTTACCAGCTTTCATCGATATTTCCGAATCCACTTTCGTCTTTCCAATCCTCCTCGGCATCACTCTGCTGCCTAACTTCATTTTCATCGCATTGATTTTATCAATCACCATTTTCGATCGCATCGTTCCTCTCCTGGTCCTTGACAGGTACACCACCTCTCCTTCATTGTCCTGCGGTGTCATCTTGATGGGAGAATTCGCTTCACTCTCATCGGTGGCTGAGTCGATCAATAACTCACTCAGTCTCCCTTCACACTCATCAAGCTTGTCAAGTACTTCTCTCATCAAGGGTTGATTGAGACCTGTTTTGAGAATGGACTGGGTCCAATAGCTCTGAATCACAGTCCAGACTTCTTCCATGAACGCCACTCTGTCCAGCTTACATCCCGTCCTACTCTCGTGGTCTCGGTGATGTACTTCCCATTCTTCTTCGGGTAGCGTTCCCAAGAAAGGTACTCTGGCTGAGGCCTCTATTCTTCTCCTCCGAGGTGATTCCATGAGGATTCTCTGATCGTTATTTCTTGTATTGCCAGGAGAGCTGCTCTCCGGCAAATTCCGTTTCATCTCCTCAAAGGCTGACGGAGGTTCCAGTGTCGAGATGCCTTCATCCGCTGGCTCAGTCGTTTCCAACGTGTCTGCATTATTCTCAAGATCACTGAAGATATTGAAATCCAGGCTGGATGTTCCTCCTGTCGATGCCCTGTCGTCCTCCCCACCAGCTTGATCTTGTTGCATAGGTTCTTCAGTCTGACGGTTTCCACCCTGTCCGTCATCTCCTTCTGACTTGTCCCTATTCGAGTTCGATGGTCCTTGTTTGTCATTGTCAGCTTCTTCCTGGAATCTCGGTATGAGCAATGTACCGGCTGATTTATCTTCCTCTTCTCCATGGACCACTTTGATTTCTTCGCAGCCGAAGGGTGCTAGGAAAATTCTCGTCTGCAATACTCCCGCAATTTTCATCTCTTTTCTCACACTGGTCAGGATTACTGAGGCTTCAGGCAATTCAGTCCTGCCTCTCATCCTCATTGGAGTTAAGCCTAGTCCCCTCCATTCCTCATCAAATCCTTCAGGCTTGGGAGTAGCAGCGTTGCTTATTCGCCTTCTCGTCGCTTGATCCGTGTACGCAAATCGTGTGTACTGTAACACGGCGGCATTTCTCCCCACGAAGTATGGATCCATCGTCGCCGAGAAATTCCCTACTCTCCTTTCATTGGTTTCGAATGCTCTCAACCTAGAAGTTTGTACTACGGAGACTGCTCCGAGCAACATCCTTCTTATCAGAGGGAATTCAGGGATTGCTTCGGGTAGCTTCTTGTAATCGCCCCAATCCTTCGTCTCTTCTCTCACCTTGTGATACGCTGCTGTGAGACGAGGCACTCTGGTCATTTCGCCATTCGTTTTGTCATAGGGCCTCAGATTCCAAAGCTTTGGAAACACCTCGATGTGCCCTCTTTCTACTTCTCCCATGCGGTCACAGAAGTGATCGTCAAAATTGATGACTGTCATCTCTGGCTCCGATATTTTCGCAAATAACAGATCTTCACTCATGAGCTCTCGCAATGCGTGCTGCTCACACCAGTTCAGTGTACTACCGTCCACTGCCGATATGAGGTTCAGGTGCAACACCGACCTCCTATATGCTTCCACTTTAACGTCAGGGAACGCAAAGGTGACTGCTGGTCCATAGATCACTGTCACGAACTCCGTGACTCCTCTGATCAGCGCCAAGGGATCGATTCTCATAGCTAAGCTCAAATCTGTTAACAGCGGCATGCCTCCAACATGTCGTCTAACATCTTCCTCTCTTTCAATTGTCTCGTCTTCTCCGGTTCCAAAGCGATTTTGCTGCAAGAGATACTGGATAAGAGTGTGTCTCAGGTCTCTAATTTTGTTCCACGAGTCTGTGGATTTCTTCATATCCAGATTCCTCACTCTCTCTTTCATCTGCTCTGGACAACGTGCCAGTTTCATCAGTCCTCCCAAGTTTCCGTGGGTTATTGCAATCAATGTCAGAAGTCCATCTAGTCGCAGGTTCTGTATTCCATCCGTAAGCAGTATCACCGGTCCTTTCACGAAATTCTCCGCTCCAAACGTCACGAACAGGGCTATTAATTCCACTATCGATACTTTCACTACCGCTTGGAGGAATTCCTTTATCAAGTAGTGCGAGACTTTCGGGTAGACTTCTGCCAAGAAGGACGCGGTCCATCCGGCTCCCAACCCTTCTAGCATGCTGTCTGTCCTTTCAAATCCCTCCTGTCCTTTCACTTCCTGGGTCCAGAAGGTTTCCAGAGTAATCTGACACATTCTGTTCACGAACTCAGCTGTCTTTTCTCCGGCATTTTCCGCCAGGTTCACCTCCTTCAACAAGTAGGCGTGTATCTTAGTGATCATTACTGGGCCTTGCTGAAAAGCATCTGCACCCAATGCCGCTACTCTCGGATTCAGGTGTAGCCACTGGTTTGCTTCCGGCTTGGTTCTCAGCACCATCGCTTCCAGATGAGCTCTCGTCTCCAGTGAATTTTTTCTTCTCGTGTCTTCACTCGCCACTTCCATTGCTCGGAACCACAAGTCGTTGGACATCGCCGTGATCACTCGATGGTCGTCATCTATTCCTGGTTTCAGTTTGAGTTGCCGACTGAAGTTGGACAGTTCCAACCCCAGCACTTCGTCCAACACCAACATGTGTAACGCGTGGTCCTTGAACCCTCTCATCGCGTTTGAGATATCTGACCATACTGCCGGCAGTTCAGCCTTAAGTGGCCTCAGGTTCTCCATTTCTATCATGCGATTCGGGGCTGATATGATCACATCATATTTTCCCTCCGAAAGTAAGGCTACCATTGCATACACAAATTTCAGTCCATCCGGGAGATATGCATATCCCGGAGACAACGCAAATACTACTCTCAACGTCACTTTATTGAATGAGCCCTCCTTTGTCGCGTCTACCACTTCACCCATTGACTCCAGGATGTCTTTTATCGCTGGCCATACTGCGTTTTCTGCTGTTGCAGGATCTCTGAGCCTGCTCAGAAAACCTCTACTGTGTAGATGGTCATTGATGCCAGCAAACACAATCGTTATCGGGTTCATTTCTGTCTGCCTTTGTACCCTTATAGCCAATGACACTGATTGCAATAGGTCTAGGTCAACTGCGGCCAGCATTATGACGTCCGGCCAAAACAAAGACTTAGAGGTGTACACGAACTCTGAATTCGCTACTACCATGATTTTGGCCTTTCTCATCTCTGCTTTGTCGTAGGCGGCGAAGATGGTCTCATCTTTCTTTATCGCTGTCAATCCGCCATATCTCTGGGCATCACCATCTTGGTTCACTAGTTTTGGGTACACTCTCTCCTTCACATGACCAGGTGGTGTCGTCAATTGCCTAAATATCTTTACGTGTTGTCCAATCGGCGCTCTCGCCGTCAGGAATCTTCCTGGCCTTTCTTCACGATTCCTCTCATCATGGTTCAATCTCACATCTTGCAACGGTCTTGCATTCACAGGTCCTATTGTGTTGTTGGAGGGCAGTCCCTCCAAGTCGGCAAATCTCAAGGCCGTCGTGGAGCTGAAATTTATGCTAGCGGCTATCAACCAGTCTACGCCGGTTATCGAGTACAATCTGCTGACGGATAGCGTCGCTCCATTCAGCATCCTCCTTGCATCTTCGATGAAGCTCACTCTCTGTAGGTCCAGCTTCATTAGTTCTTCTTTGTATATATGCCAAGGAGACGGTATGGATCGCGACCACATCAATGAGCCTCTGCTCGGTCTTTCCTCTCGACTGGTACTCGTCGTCTCCGATCTAGTGTCCGATCTAGATGTGCCGGCTACTTCCTCGATTGGTTGGTTGACAGGTCCTATCCTTTTCCTAGGATGGATTGTCTTCCTCATCGGTGCTTCTCCCAACCGATCTTGTACGTCTGTTCTTCGACCTGGTTCACTGGAGCTTTGTTGCCGGTAATTTATGGCGGCTGGGACCGTACCCAAGCGTGTTTCCAGGTTAGGAGGCACAAAGGTGGTGATCACCGTATCACTCACCGTTCCCTCTTCCTTCAGCACTCCTGTGTCAAAGAGTTCTGCTTCCAGCTCATCCAACCGTTCTTGGAAGACTCGATTCAACCAAGCTTGTCCTTCGACACTGTCGAAGTGGATGCCATCTGTGGTCAGTCTGGCTTGATCCATGGCTCTCAATTCATGTTCAATGTCCATGAGGATCATTCTTCCGGCATTTCTATTTGCTAGGTTTCTCAAGATGTTGTTCCATCTCATGACTCCCTCGTTGTGCCTTCTTCCTGATACTGTCAGGCTTCTTGTGTTCATTGGCACAGTGCAAACGGTCAGTACCGCGCAACTGAACTTCTGCCAGAGAGTAGTAAACAAACACACCATCATTGCTTCCCACAGTGCTTCCTGCTCATCTGATCCTCTGGAGATGTCATTCGTCCCAACTAAGATCATCACATTGGGTATCTTCCCTGGATTCATCAGCTCCACCATGCGATATAATTGGGCAATCGTCGCGCCTCCAAAGGCCATCACCGTGGTGACCCATGAGGTCCTCAAATTCGACAGCACTCTGACTAAGCTGTCTCCCAATACCAGGTGAGATGTCCCAAGTGGTGGTTGCTGCAGGTTCACAGCCGGGCTCCAGGTAGCTCGATTGAAGCAGGCTCTCGGATCTGTCTCCGGAACTCCCGTGAAACTATACTTCAATTGATTATTCTTCTGCACGTCTATTACACGAGACACTTTCTTCGCTGGCATCTTCCTTACTTTCCTCTCTGGGATTCTCGAGTTCCCCATGAGTGGTGTCACGTTACTCATCCTTTGTCTGATTACTGTCTGGGAGAGTTGTACTCTGCCTGTATCGTCAATCGTTCCATAGGGTGCAGTCACCCCGGAACCTGGTGCATTCTTGTTAGCGACCAATCGTCCAGCGGTCTCTATCAGTTTTCTCACTGTCTGTTCTACGACGGGATCACCCAAGGTGTCACTAGGATCCGGGATTGTTACTCGGTTCGTCTCTGCTGGAAGCCGTGTCTCCGTTGTTTGACTCATTTCTCGAGGCGTCAAGAGCTCCATCGGGGACTGCCCACGAGGAATATCCCTTGCAGGTATCACTTTCTCAATGGACGTCGTCAACGCCACCTGCTCCGATCGCTCTTTGTATTCCTGCCTTAAGCGTTCGATCTCTTGACCCTGCTTTTTGTTGCAGTCTTCAAACAACTTTCTCCACATGTCCCGGTCTTCCTCCATCGCCAGCATGGTCTTCGTCATATCGTCTAACTCCTTCTTCGTACTTCTCAATTGATCGTTCATCTCGTCCAGATCTTGTATGGTTTGGTTCGTCTGAACCTTCTGTGTTACTTTCGCCCCTTTTGGTGGCACAGCTGCTCTCAGTGGTGAACCAGACGAGGTCGCCTCGCTGTTCATCTCCCGATGCATTCTCGTCAGCCCAGGTTTGGGCTTGGAGGGCATTGGCATCTCACCTGGTTGGTAAGTCCTAGAACTTCCCAACCCAGGCTCATTCGCCAAGTCACTCCCTGAGAGAGCCCCGTTTCTCCACCTCATCACTCTCATGTTCGGGCGGTCTAGTACTCCTCTTTCTCCATATGCTGCCATCAACAGGACTTCCGTGGGGCGGTCCCCACGGTTGTCGTGCCCCAAGATGTTAATCAGGGCGGTCAGCAACATGACCACCTCTGGGTCCTCCAGAGCGAAGTCTTGTGCGATCAGCCGACGATAGATCGCATCTACCATCGGTCCTACATATGCCTCTGCCAGGTCCATCAATTCGTCCAGGTTGAAATTATCCATACTGTTCTTTTCCAAATTTAATTTGATTCGATTTCAAGTTTTGACTCAAGTGAGCAATTAAATGATCAATCAGGATCTAGAAAAGGAATCACGAATGTCACACCTGTCAATTTCACCTTAACATACATCGTTAAAATTTGCTTAAAGACAGTTCAGATAAAAAGATATTTATCCTAAAATTTATTAAAATCAATTGGTTTCTAAAATTTTGGAATTCGACCTAAGATTGGACAGTCCAAACTTTGGATCTATTCCCAAGATCGTCATTTAGTTGTTCATGGTCACTAACCACTACTTACCCATGATCTTAATAACCTAACACATAACATAACATCACGCACCTCTCACATATTACACACAACTTAGTCTTTGGCCTAACGCACCTCTCGCACATCACTCAGCCTATACTTAAGTAATATTTCTTATGTAGATATACTTGTATGTTCGTATCAGAGAATATCACGTGTACAAGCGCGTACAATTCCCGAGGATGCAGTCTTCCTCTATTTGGATCGTACACTGGAAGCGAAAGCTCCTTCACGTCCATTTCCACAAGGAAGTCCCTCAGCCTCGTCAAAGACAAGACTAGATTTTCTGGTTCCACGTGTTGCTTCTCTGTCGCCCTCGTTACCAGGAAGCATAAGTACTTTCCCGGTATTTGCGACACCGCCGGGGGTAAGGCTGCTACGCCCCCTATCCCTGGTCTTTGCTTCCAAAGGAATTCCACGTTTTTGTATTCCCTCTTAAAATCTGCCGCTAGCGCCGTCCTAAAACTCATGTCTGCGGTGATTGCTACCGCACATGTTCTGTTTGTGAGTATGAAATCACTGTCTATTAGTATTATGTTACTAGAATGTTCATTTGGTAAATTAAAATATGACTCAACTACCCTGCCTATGTCAGGTTTCTTAGGTTCTTCACCTGTTTCTGCTTCTAAGTTTCCTGTTTCTCTTGCTATTCTCAATTTTTTTATTATCAAGTTTTCAGTGTGGGTAAGTCCTACCCCCACTCCCCGGACAAAAATATCCATCGGCGTCCCCGTCGATCGCATACCGGGTATTAAGTCAAGATTAGAAGCTGGAATGAGAAGTTGTCCTTCCTGGGCAGCCCAGGAAGGATCATCTCGTTCGGTCTTAATGTATTTCGCGCTTTCGCGATCTACGTCTTGAATCGTAACGCTGGTCTTTTCAGGGTCTGATGTCATGTCGTTCAGCCACTCTAAGACACGCAGGTTCGTCAGGTCTTGTTCATTTGACTGCTGTTGCTCATCGTCGAACTCCACCTCGGGTTTCGACCAGTCGTCAACCCACTCATCGTTGTGATCATCGACTATGTCAATGTCCTGTGACACTGTTATTTCCTCTAAACCCACTACTTCCTCCACTATTTTCTTTAGATCTATCCTATCCACTACAAAGTCGTCACCGTAAGGATTGTATTTCTTTCTTAGTCTCGTCCCGTCTTTCTGACGAGTCTGCATCGTGAACGGAAGATCTGGTTCCATGTTCTTGGGAACCTCTGTCTGTTCGGAATCCTGCCAATCTTCCTCTGCGTAGGGCAAGGTTTCATCGTTTGCTTCGATCTGTTCGTTGGGATCCAGGTCCAATGGTGTATCCATGCCTTCCTCTACGACTTCGTTTCCATCGTTCTTCTCCCTGGTGCCTTTTTCATTGATCTCACAAGCAGGATCCATCATTAGATAATCCCCTTCTTCCATGTCTGCAGGTATACACCAGTCTTCTGTCGATGGATTGTGTGGCTTGATGTTCTCGTAGTGGGCGGCTCGGCCAGTACTCAGTCTATAAAAGCGTCCCTCTTGGTGCACCTCTGTAATCATGAAAGGTCCCCTCCACTTCTTCAGAAGCTTTTTTGTCCCTTTCGGTGGTATAACGTTCTGAAATACCCATACGTAGTCTCCCACCGAGTAAGCCTTTGCACCAGCTGCTTTCTTGTCGAATCTTTTCCTCTGCCTTGCCTGTGCCTGCTGAGTGTTTCGTCTACACAAGTCGTTCAACTCCTGTTGGCGTCTGATCACATCCCTCACGTAGACCTGTGGGGATGTTTTCTTTCCCTCATACTCTGGGTAGAAGAATGTCAAGGGTAAAGACTTCTCGTGTCCCGTCAGCATCATGTGTGGACTGACTCCAGTGGTGGAGTGTTGCGTGCTATTATAAGCTCCCATCACCTGTGGAAGGTATCTGTCCCAATCGGTCATGTACCTGGAACAATATACCCTCAGCATCGACACTAACGTCCTATTCTGTCTTTCTACTAAGCCATTCGTCTGAGGGTGGTATGTCGTGGAGTGAGCCTGAGCGACTTGTGACCGTCTCATAAGCTCTTTCGTAAGCTCGCCTACGAAAGCCGTTCCATTGTCCGATTGAAACGTCATTGGACAACCATGTCTTGCTATCCACGTATTGATCAGGTGGTCGCATGTCTCTTCCGCCGAGGCAGTGATGCAGGGCACGGCCTCTGCATACTTCGTGAAGTGATCTATCATGACCAAGACTTGGTTGTAACCGCTGTCTGTCATGCATATCTTCTGGTGATCTATCTGCACCACCTCGTTGAATTCAGACGACTCAATTGATTGTAAAGGAAATCGCAACTTCCTAGGATCCTTGACCTGTTGGCATGACAGACATGCTGTCACCCATTTCTCGCATGCCTTTTTCATCCCAGGCCACTCAAAGCGCTTCAGGATCCTCTGATACACTTTGTCGATCCCTTGATGGCCCATCTGATCATGCGACCTGAATAATAGTTCTGTCTGATAGAGTTGCGGCAACACTATCGCGTTATATTTGTATAAGACCTTGTCTTCTTCTCTTCTCCTGCAAGCCACGATCCCGTCCTTGTTCAGATATAATCTCCCCTCCTTCTGCATGAAGTATTGTCTCAGGATCCTATAGCTGTCTTCTTCCAGATCACCTTTGTCAGGTGCACCGTTTTCTATCCACCTTTTTAGTTTGCTTGTCATGCGATCTTTTCTCTGCGCCCTTAGAAGGTCCGAGAGTCTGTATCTCGCCTTCAAGTACGTCTTCATGACTCTCATCTGACTGTTCAGCTCGTTGGGCTGATGTGTGTCTTCTTCCATCTTAACGCACCAAATCTTCGCCAACGGTTGTGTTTCTTGTTGAAACGGCTGAAGATCAGTCCTGACTACCTCTTTCTGCGGCAACAGGCTTATCGAACGTTTCGATACCGCTATCGTTTCTAAGTCATCCGCTGCGTTGTCAAAGACTCTTTCGCTTGGTATTAGGTAGCGATCACTGTCAGGATCCTGGTACACCTCTCTGTCCAGGTTTCTCGCCCGAGTTTCCACTAGTAGCGTGTGTATCGCCAGTTCTGACAGTTCTGATCCCGAGGTCGAATCCCTGTCTGAATAGGTGTTCATTCTCGAGCTTTCTGACTTATCATCCGTCGAAGGTGTTGTGCTGGAGACTGCACGCTCCTCCAGATCATGTCCGTATTTCCTTCGCATCCATCTGAACTCCCCGGACAAAACTTTGTTCTCTAGGTCCTGTTTCTCATCAGGAATTTTCTCGTCTATCTCGGACTCCCCGGACAAATTTCCTTGTCCCGGGTGTTGATCTTGTGATCGCTGGTTTTTCTCCTTATCCTTCTCCCCAGACAAATAGTCTTGCAGCAGATTTTGTTTTACAACTCCACCCTCTTTATCCCGGTCTACAAAGGTGACAGTTTTCTTTTGCTTGCCGCTCTCCCGTCCTTTCTGTCCGTAAGAAGTACTGGTTAAAATCTCTTGGGGTATTGAGGATACTAGTTGCTGAACTATTGTCCTACAATCCCTCTTGTTCTCTTCGTGCTGTTGTCTGGACGGCATGATCTTCACTTTCTCACTGACTGTTAGCGATGCCACTGCTGCTGTCCACTCGGGGTCATCTCTGGTCACTTCTCTTTCTAACAATCCACCCAGTATCCGCATCACTTGTGGTGTGACTTGCACCGTTTTATCCAATAATGAGAGGCTGTTTATATTCATGCGAGAGAGTTCTTGCTGGACCAGGTTCGAGCGCAGCAACAAATCCAAGGGGACCGGATCCTCCTTGGACAGGATCTTTATCTCGGCTGCTTTCTCTACAGGTAACTCAGGATGCCCTGGAATTGGATGTCCAGACTTATCCAACCATCTCGTTAAGGGAAGCGCTTCATAAGTTTCTTTGTCCAGAAACGAGAATCCCTCCTTTACTTCCGCCTGATTGGCCTGCTTCTGCTCCAATCTTTCATAGAACTCAGTTTTCTTGCTGAGACTGTCAGCATTCTGATGTTTATCACGCATCCTGTGTTCGATTATCATATGGTAGCCATCCAATCTGACTATCCATCTACCAATATAACTCTGATCCATCGAGTAGGTCTTCAACCAGGATAACGCTCTGTTGTCCACGCGTAACTTGAAGGGAGCGCTCCCCAAGTATGCACGGTACTTTTCCACGAAGGTGACTACTGCAAACATTTCTGCTTTTGGTGCGCCATATTTCATCTCTGTGTCACTCAAGACTTTGCTGCCGTATGCAATGGGACGGAGAACTGTTCTTCCGTTCCATTCTTGCTCTTGATGCAATATTCCTGAGATGGCCACCAACGATGCGTCTGTGTCAAGAACATACATGCCCTTTTCTGTAGGCATGCCCAGCACTGGCGCTTCGCACAGTTCCCGCTTTATGTTCTCGAAAGCAACTTGTGCCTCATCGTTCCATTCGAACTTTTTCCCTTTGTTGCGCATCAGCTTCTGCATCGGGTACACCTTGTCCGCGTATCCTTTTATGAATTCTCGGTAGTAATTGGCAAACCCTAGGAAGCTCATGAGCTGTGTGTCCGTTCTAGGAGCTTTCCATGTCAGCACAGCCTCTACTGCTTCTGGATCTGGCCTCACACCATGCCGGTCCACCATTCTTCCCAGGTACTTGATCGAATCCCTAAGGATTTCACATTTCGATGGTTTGCATTTCAAGCCTGCTCTTTTCATACATCCGAAGACCTCATCGAGTCGATCAATGTGATCCTCCAGGGTTGGTGTCGCTATGACTACGTCATCCACGTAGCACATCAAGAGATTCCCGTACTTTTTGGTTACTCCTGTCAAAGCCTGAGCCATCAGCCTTTGAAAGGTTGCTGTTGCATTGCACAAGCCGAAGGGCATCCTCTTCCACTGGTACAACCCCAATTCGCACGCGAATCCGGTTTTCTCCCTGTCCTTCTTTCGCAGAGGAACCTGCCAGAAGGCAGAACCCAAGTCCAATGTGGTGAAGAACTTTGCATCACCAAGTTTGGATAGGCTCTCGTCTATTCGCGGTATCGGGTACGCATCTTTAATCGTTACCGCGTTCAAGTAACGAAAGTCGCAACAAAATCTAAGCTGCCCCCCTTTCTTTTTCGCCATTACTACTCCGCAAGCCCATGGTGATTTCGAGGGTTCTATCATGTCGTATTCAAGCAACATTTCTATTTCCGCTCGGCACGCTTCCGATTTATGTGGCGTCATTCGCCTTGCGCCTTCCCTATGGGGAACGGCGCCCTCTTCTAGTTCGATTTCGTGTTCGACGAAATTACAGCAACCGATGTCCGCCTTATGTTTTGAAAATACTTCGGCGTTCCGATCTAGGAGGTCCCGCAATTTTTCAAAATCTCCCTCACCTATTTTTCCTTTTAAATGCTCTTTTTCTGGCAAAACCGGTTTGTCAGAATCTAGTTCATATGACGAGGGGCGTTCCGGAAAATTCGAGCAGCTTGATAAGCCGTCGTCCGTTTCGGATTTCATTGAAAACAATTTATGAATAGATTTTAATTCATTAATTCTCTTTAAGATTTTATCTTTATTTGCATGATAAGGACAGTCTTTCACACTATATTTCTTCGAGTTTTCTGTCTCCTCATAGTCGGTCCTCATCGGCAATGCGTAACCAAGCTTCTTTCCACGCTGGATTGAAACCGTGGTGTCCAGTGTGTTCAACAACACACTGACACACAGTCCGTTTCGCGTTACCGAGAAGCTCCGGCCTAAAATCACCGAACTCTGACTATTTGGATTCGGTACTAAGCAAACCTGTTTACTATCACTTAACGAATTTAAATTTCTCATTCTAAAAATCGCTACTACAGCTTGTCCTGGTTGTAACTTTACTTTTCTATCCAAAAAAACTGGTACCTTATTTTCATCTGTTATTATCCTATTAACTGGTCTCTTAACATACTTTCGGTCCGGGTTTCTAATCCGTATTAGACCGTTGTTCAAGTCAATCATCACGTCAAAATTCCTGACAAAATCTCTGCCCAAGATGAATTGGTCGGCATCGTCCAGATTCTCTACCACCAGGAAGCTCATCCAAAGGTTCCGTCCTCCCATGTGAAGGACCGTCACCGGTGTTCTTCCGGCTACGTAGATAGCTCCTCGATTTGCAGCGGCTAGTCGGAGATTCGTAGGAATCAGATCTTCCCGCGTGAAGCCCATTCTCTCCCAGGTTTTTATCGGCATCACACTCACCACCGCGCCTGTGTCCAGAAGCCCTGTGACTCCGATTTTTGTTCCGTTGGTGTCAAGCAGGTGTGCTGTCACATCTGCTTCATATCCAATATGTACCGCGTCTTGTTCCATCATGGCGTCATGGCCTATCCTGCGGACTTTGAGTTCCTCTTCACCCAAATAGATCTGCCCCATTTGGTCATCATCTGTTGTTATGTAAGTCCTGGTGTAGATGCTGATTCCATCCACGTTCAGCATTATTTGATACGGCCCATAGACCTCCAAGTAGCGTCCATGAAGTTTCTTCATGCGAGGGCCACCCGTCGTTAGTAGTGCTCGCACAGCTCTCGACTCAGTGCGTGGCTCCACCTGCCTCAGATAATCTGCATATGTGTCCAAATGCATTAAAGTGAACTCTGATGGTTCACTCAAATTTCTTATTACCTGGTGTCCAGCCACTGAGATTATCGACTGTATCTTCTTTCCCTGCGGCGCCATGCCGAACCTCTTACCGGAGATCACTTTAAGTTTCATATCTAAACTGCTTGGTGTTTTCGTCTCTTCGAACTCCGTTGCCTCGAAGGTGTTCAGTTGCTCCTGAAGCTTTTCATTTTCCAGTTCAAGTTTCACTTTTTGTTCGATCTCTTTCGTCACCAATTCCTGCTGTACTCTATTTAAAGCATCCTTTGCGGCTGCCTTATAATCGATCTTGAAGTCATCGGCAGCAGTTGCTGGTTCCGGTTCACGTGCTTCTTCTGTTACTGCTTGCATTTTCTTTGCCGCCAGCTCTTGAGGTTTGTCCTTCCTGCGTGCCTCTGCTTCGCTCAAAAGTCGAGCCTTGCTTGCTTTCACTCCTGACAAAGCTTCTTCATGCCTTGGATGCTTGATGTCTGCCACTGCATCCCAGAATTGCGGACAATCTGATTTAAAATGACCTTCCAAGTTACAAAAGAAACACCTCGGGCCAAATTTCGCAATTACTCCTCTCATGAAATCCTCATGATCCAACTCTGACGCATCTTCGTCCTCGAGGCTAAAGCCTATTGCTTTCATGCCTTGTTTGTAAGCTGGGCATGCTGACACATGATGGTCTGTTGAACTGCAATTAGCACAAGAACGTCTCTTGTCCATATCATCCCTCGGTTTGTACCAATTGTTCCCTTGGTTAGCTGGTCCGTTGTTAAAATTGCCATAATTGTTCTTGTAATATCCAGATCTCGAAGGAGGTTTCAACAAAAGATACTCTTTTGATTTGAGCCTCAACTCCTCCGGTGTTGGCGCATTAGTTGATAGTGGTGTGTAATGCGTTGCTAGCATCGTACGAAGTTCATCATTTTTCACACCATCGATGAATTTTGAGGCTACGGCCAGGTTCATCCTTCGGTTTGACTCATCCGGTTGGCTGCGTCTTCTCAGCATTTCCAAATCATCGAGAAACTTGTCTATTGTTTCATCTTCTCGTTGCCTCCGTTTCTCGAAGCGCATCATCGCCTGGTGCCCCTGCACCCCTGATCCGAAACGGTTTAACAAGATTTCGAAGATTTTCTCAGCAGTGTCACGTTGATACTGTTTCTTAGCCATGACACAGTTCAGGGCTGTCCCTTCTAAGTTGCTGGTGAGCGCGCTGCATTCCTGTCTCTCCGACAAGTCCTCTTCCTCGAAATGCAGCTTCATTACCTCTATCCAGGTATCAATACATCCATCAGATTCGTCCTTGTAGCATCTTGGCTTCTTAAAGACTCTTCTGGACTTTTCACTGCGTTCATTGGTTCTAGATAACCGCGTCAGGAATGTCTCCAAAGACCTGTTCAGGGGTTCAAATGCTGTGGCCATTGCCGTAGCATCCCTTGAGTGTCCCCCCTGAGTGTCCTCACACCTTGTCGAAGGCTCTGTGTGCGGTGCATCCCTGCAATCCGAATCACCATGAGCGTTTCCCGCTTGGCCCATGTGACTCCTCCTCGGGCTTGTATGCCCCATGTTGCCAGAATCGCTTCTCCCGGTCGCATGTGTGCTTTGCGTTGGTCGTTCGTTCGAGGTTTGTCTGTTCCTCGTTGAACTTGCTCTACTGTTCGGGCCCCATGCTGTATTACCCTTTGTGGCATAGCCTGATGAACTGCCCCTGCCTCTAGTGGATCCATTTGTCTTCCTCCTTTGATGTTCATTGAAGTTCACCCTCGGTTCCCTGCTGGGACCTCCCGAGTTCGGCTCTCCTTCTTTTGGTCCACTCTTGCTGCTTAGTAGCCCGTCCAACCTATCCATGATAGCCTGCGTTCGCCTCTCCATCATCGCGTCTATCTTTGTGTCAAGAGACCCAAGAGACTGCTCTTGCTGAATTCTTAACTTCTCCATGTCGGCTCTTAAGCGTAACTCCCTCTGTTCCGCCTCTCTTGTCATTCGCGACAAGTTCCTCGTCATATGTTCGTCCGTTCTTTCTTTCAAGCGTTTTTCGCTTCTGTCAACTTCTTGTCTGTTGCGGTTTATTTCTTCCCGCAGACTTTCTCTTTCAATGTGAACTGCTCTTTCTAGTTCACTCATCCTTATCGACATCTGTTCATTTTGTTCTCCTAAACTGCCCACTATGTTGTTTAAGGCTTCTTCTAGTGCTGCCCCGTTATCCACGAGTGGCGTCACTAGTGGCGGTGTAACCCTGTCGGAGCCAGGTAACTTCGTGCTTGTCGAGATCCGGGCCTTGACTCTGTGCTTCAACGTCTTTTCATTATTTATTTCAGGATCCATTAACGCATTGCCGAGCCCTCTGGTTCTACTCTCTTCAGGTTGTGGCTCTGAACTTGTCCTAATCGCGAAGTCTTTTGACTGGCCCGGTGTGTTTGCCTCCTTACTTATCGTTGTCACTACACCAAATTTGTCCATGGTTCCAGTCTCTCTTCCGACGTGTGCCTCACTCTCCTGGATCGAACTATTGAGGCTGACTTGAGATCCAAAGTCCCCTTGCTCCTCTTCATCCTCTTCCTCCTGGGACTCCCCATCGTTTCCTGCTCCTCCTCCCATGCTGAATGGAAAGATGTTTCCGAAGGTGTTCTTCATTCTTTCTGAGAACGATGATGAGGTTGTTTGTTTTCCAGTTCCGCTTGCCATCATAGTGTTGTCTGTCGGAGATCTTCTAGTTGCCGTTACTTCAGTTGAGATGTCGGACAGTTCCGACATCTCCTCTCGATCCAACGTCCCGGTGGAAGTGGCAAAATCATGGCCTTGTTCTACCGGAGTAGATTCACTCGCCAGCCTTCTGCCTCTCCCTTCCAGTCCATTTACTCCCTGGTTGTCGTTCATGGTATGGTCCGTATTGACCTCCACTTCTAACAGTTCTCCTCGCTCTTCTGAGGTCTTTTGACTTCTCGTTTCAACCATTCTGCCTGAAACCGTCCCCTCTTTATCGGACCGGGTTCGCTTGATCCAATCCACAAAAGGATCGGTCATCGTTTTTCTTTGCTTTTCAGGTATGAATTTCCTAGAGCTATTACCTCGTTTTGGTATCCTTGACTTGTCTAAACTCATTCTTTATTTGTCACTTTCCTATGCCTACTCTTGACTCAATTGCTAGAGACCTTATAGTTTTATTAACAATAATAATGACACAACACAATAAATTTCACCAGATTCTATTAAATAGTGACCACGAATCCCTGTATGTTGTCAGAATACAGTTTGTATAAAATTTATTCACACTAGCCGATTATCGGTCCAAAGATCTGGAAACTAGCACAATATGATGTTATCAGTCAATTTAAAAGATAGTGTAGTCACCACCCAATCAAGCACAGTTTAGGTTGATTTAAAATCAAAAACAAAAATTATATATTGACACAATATGAATGTATATATAAAAAAAACGTATGTGTCTTGTACTCTTAGTCGGTCGCAGTACAATAGTCGAACCTGTCTTTTAAAGAAAAAGCTTTCCCTGCTTGGTGCTGCACCAAACAGACAAAACTTTGAAGGCAGTAATTTTCTCAAGTGGGCGTCTATTGCACCCACCGAGTATTGTGTTACCTATCTGCCTTCGGACTGCCCGAGCTAGACCTACTAAAATCCTCAGGGCAGTCACCTTTCCCAAAAACGTATTATGTTTCAATCCACACCAATGAGTCACGCTCTTTTTAATTTAGACTTAGTGTCGCGAATATCCGAGTTCGGACCTGTTTTGTATTAGTCTGGTTCTTTTTGAAAGGCAAGTTACCAGTGCAGTCACTGATACCTAGCCTGTGTATTAATAACCTAATACCTCTCGCTTTTTAGTCTTTCTTTCGTTTACCTAAGTCCTTAATAAAATAATACCCCTCCGGATTGGCACAAATAGGACCCTTCCGGACTGTCAGAATATAGACCCCTCCGGATTGGGACCCCTCCGAGTTAGTTAATAGTAGACCCCTCCGGATTTGGACCCCTCCAAATTAGCAACTACAAGACCCCTCCGGATTCGGACCCCTCCGGTTTTGTGGAAAGTAGACCCCTCCGGATTCGGACCCCTCTGACTTTGAAAAATTTCGACCCCTTCGGATTCGGAGCCCTTAGCTCTGTCAAAGTAGCTTTTTGTAGTTTTCTTAATTTCAGCTTATACCCCTCCGGATACGTTCTGCGTTGCTATTATGCTGTTTGAATTAACTGGGAAGGGTATAGGGTCCTTTCCTAGACCCCTCCGGATTGAAGTTAAGGCACTTATTTGACAATTCACACTAACGGTGAAGGGTCTTATCACTTGCCTAATTTCGACTCTATTATGGTTGTCTTGTGCCTTCAGCCCTCCCTTTTTGTCTAGAACTGTCCTAAGTTACTTAGTTCAATCGCTATCAACTTTTGGTAGGGGTATAAGGGTTTTTCAGAAAAATTTATAAAACGTGAAGGGTGTACCCCTCCGGATTTGTGTAATTTGCTAAAAACAATCTCAAAAAATTTTCTCGCTCGCTTTTTCGAGTAATTCTCTTTCCTACTAGTAAGTTCAGCTAATTTCTGATCTATTGGTACCAAGATCAACTCAATATGCTCAGTAGTTCCAAAGTTATTAACTAAAACGTCTTTCTTCCAAACTCAAAAATTTTCTCTCTTATAGGTTCCGCCTAACTTTTTCCGCAAATCTGGTCCTTTCGACCTAAAAATTATTGATCCGAGCTCAGAAGGCCTATACTCTTCTAGTTCAATGCAAAAGACCCGATCTAAAACGCTATTGTAGAAAAAATTTGCGAAAAACTATGCTACCTGGACCCCTCCGGATTGATGAATCCACCAAATCAAACACGTTATGTTCGATTTCTCTGCAACCCGGAAGGCTTTCGAGTAGCGGATTTTAAGACTTGTAGATTCACTAGTGGACGTTGTCCGAACAACTATTTTTACTGTCCTACCTCAAAAATTTCAAAAAATTTTCTAAATTTTTAGTGTTTCTTACTATCAAAAATTGGGAAAATTTGGTTTTTGGTACCAAACTAGTTCCAACTACTTCCGAACTAAAGTTAACCGGTTCTACTTATTACAGTAGTGCAGTTACGATGTAACACACTAACTTAGCGCTTTTTTCCGTTTCAAAAAATATCGATATCTCAAAAATCGCAACTTGTGGGGGGATCAAAATATCGCTATTTTGACCCTAAAAACCGGTCTGTTTTCGTTGTTTTTCACTGAAAAACGATATGTGACTATTAATATAGGCTATATGAATAATAATATTAGTAATACTATACCCCTCCGGGTTTGTTTATTATCCGAATTAAGGTGCTTAACTCGGATATTCGCAGTTCGGTGAAGGGTCACTACAGTGCAGCACTGTCGAGCCCCCCACAGATTACTATCTTACTTTTTGTACCAAAAGGGATACAAAACTTGTTAACGATACCCAACAGTCGATTGTTGTTGTCGTTGAGCCCCTTCTTGTTGCTCCTTGAACTGCTTGCCGGATCGGTCTTCACCCAAGACCCTTCCGAATTGAGCGCAAATCAGCTGATCCTTCCGGATTGAGCGCAATTTATCATTAACGTGCTTAAATGCTCAAATAACCCTACAGTACAAGCCTCACAAACGGGCCACAAAATTGATCGTAACGATCCTGACTGATATAAATGCCTGTAACAACAATATATCAATCAACAACAAACGGGGGGGTTGAATCACATCTTGTCTGGGGGGATGATTTCTACTGATTTTTTACTTTTTTTTTTTTTTTTTTTTTTTTACTGTTTTTGGTTTTTTCAGTTATTTTTTATGTTTTTTGTTTTTCTTGGGTACTATACTACTTTTTGTTTGGTTTTGCTGATATCTTTAAGTGTTTTTGGTCACAAACCACTCAGGGGATGAGGGGTTCATGATTCCCCCCACCCTTCCTGGTTCGTGAATTTTCGGTCTTAACTAGGTTAAAAAACTATTCACGGTAATCCGGAAGGCTTCCGCGTTCCGAACTACCCTTCCGCCCCGGCAGTTTAGGCCTATTAAGGGCGTTAATGTGAGCATCCGCTCGGCGCGGAGTGCTCGTTAACGGTTCCGCCGGTCATGATGTTATGAAAGAATAACACCCAGGAGCGCCATAAAAACATACATGTAACATTCGCCCGGAAGATACATATCGACGGATAACAAAACTAAGTCTTAAGACGACTGGCTAGCGTCTAAACAGAGCTTTGCATGTTTTTAACCGTCTCTACCAAGCCAGTACTTTTCGGTGGTCTTTCTTACATCAGGCTGACAAAAACGTTACTGTTCTCCGGCTTCGACCAGAACGCTCAAATTAACTGAATTACATGCAAAATTAGTGAGCTCATAGCTGGGTCTCAGTATCCCCAGACCACGAGGTCACTCCTAAAAACAGGGCTACTACTTATCATATTACTATTGTTTTTGTTCAGTAGATAAAAATCATCATCTCCATCGAAGATGGATCAACCCTTTCCCCCCAACTCCTAGCACCTCATCCTTGTCAAAACTAATCAAAATATCAGTTAAATTCAAGTCAGGACATGACAGGATGCTAAAAGTTTATGTGAGTTAATAAAAGTTTCCGTCCCGAGACCCTTCCGGATTCTTGAATCCGCCGAATCAAGCTCCTTACTCTTGATTTCTTGCTAATCCGGAAGGCTGGTTCTCACCCTTCACCGTTGTTGGCAACGGCCTTGCAACTATTGTAGCAGCACAATAGTTGCAACTCGGAACGTTCTCTGCTATTCTGTAGTTCGTTGTCGTTTTCCAATCTCGATTTTCGTACTGTTCGCAATCGCAGATAAAAGTTGTTCTGTTTCTTTCTGCTATTTTAGCCAAAATGGCCGTTTTAACATTTCTCAGAAATGTTACGTCATCACTTCGAAAATTTAAAATTTAGAATTCCAGAATCTTCTAGCCTTCACCGTTCGGCCAATCATTCAAATAACGTCCTTATCCGTTCTAAATCGCCAATCCGGAAGGCCCACTGCTAAAATCCTGAATTCTGCAGAGACTGCATTTTGGCCATTCTGGTCGAATGTCACATTTACTATATAAATCGAAATGCTGCATGACAATTTCCTGATTGAATAGGACAAAAGAGATTTTAAAATGATTGGCTTGAAAAGCGAAAATTCAAGGGTGCAGGTATATGCAGATTTTGGTTGCTGTTTAGCAATAGTGTGAAAATTTTAAATGGCTGTGAATTTTGGGGTGTAGATAAGCTTAAATCTGCTGCAAACTTCTGTAAATGACCACTGGCACTGTATCTTGAGCAACACTCGGTTTTTCTGGGACTCACTGGCAGAAGACAGCGCGCGATGAGGACATCGATCTCGAGTCCGGGGAGTATTGGCCAGTCGGTCATATTTGGAAGTTTGACCTTGAGAGAAGCAAAAAACACTTGATTTTGGAGTGAAATTTAATTTTTCAAAATTTCGAATGGAAACTGTCATGCACGATTTTCTCGCGAGAACTGAAAATCAGAAAAAAGAAATCAGAACAATTTCAGAACGATTGAGTCACACACGCGGGAAAGTTGTAAGAAAAAGCAGTAGGAAATTGCTATTCGCAATTTCCACCACTATCATAATCGAGAGTAGAGCTGTCCCATCTGTGACAGAGACGAGAGCATTCCCACGAATTGGATTATAGCGACTGGAGTATTATTCGGAACTGGACGAGAGTGAACCTTCGGTGGAAAGGTGGACAGCTTGAGTGTCCTAATGGTTCACAAGAAAACTATTGTCTAGAGTATAAACTCGTTCTCATTGTTCAAACTATAAAACATTAGACTCATTTAGTTACGTTATTTAATTCTTGAGTTAACTACCGACTGGATTATTTCCCACTTCTTGAGCGTGCTACTATGTGAGTACAAATTTAAATTCCTAGAGTGTGTTTTATAATTGTTATGTTGAGATAAGGCGAGTTTTAGGTTGATCCATCTGAAATGGATCAAAGTTCCACTGTCTAATAAAAAAGCAACTTAACGGATTGTTCCAACCCGGTTTTTAACGGCGTTCATGTATTTTGGGTATCTAGAGACCTAAGTATGGGGACGTTTCTAATTCTAGAGTGGGGGGATATTTTAGTAGTAGCCTTTAAGCTGTAACGGGTCGTAGTCTCATGTCACAAACGAACCGAACTGGCTCCGACCGTTCTTGAGGTAGAAAAACACAAGAGATAGTGTCCCTGACCCTTGAGCCAGTGGTTATAGGGCCTATTTTTCTTAAGCCTCATGTGTGACTGCAGTAGACGAATGTTACACTTTTTACTTTGCCCTAAACAGACCAGAAAATCAACTGGCAAGGTCGAGACGGTGAAAAACGAGTAGGATTAAGGTAACTGGCGCCTGCCAGTCGTTAATAGGTACTTTTTCTACGCTCCGTCGCTGTGTAGTATTTGGGCGAATGTTACACATGTACGAATTTGAACGGAGATAGGAAAAAAACATTTCAAATGACCACAAGAGGCACTGCCTAATGGTCATAAAAACTTGACTTGACTTGACTTGATAGGGCCCATACCAGCATTATATAAATACACCAATAAACAATATTGCAGGAATTAAGTCAAGTCAGCATTTAATGCATTGTCATTTGAGTTATTATTGGTGCAATTTTAAATTTGCGTTGTCATTTCGTGAGTGTTCTTTGTAATACTAACTATTTAGGGAGGAGAATGTATTTCAAGTAAATGTATTCAAAATATGTTTAAGATATATATTATTAGGGAGTAATCCCGGGCCCTTAGGGCCGAGTCCATAATACATACATTTGTCTAGAAAATTTTAGGATCCTAACTGGAGTATGTGATGATGGGACTCCTGACTGTAACCTCGGTTACTATGATACTTATGACCTTCTGATTATATACTCAAAGTATGATCTTCTACACTTGTACATTGTCTTAGGATAATTTTATGATCGATGATCATTTTGAAAAATCTTTTTTACTTCTAAACCTGATGATGCACAAATTTTTTACATTTTTAATTCCCACTGAAGATTCTTTCAACTGGCGAATAAAGTTTTTTTTTGTCATTGAAGCTAGTCAAATATTAAAACTAGTATACTAACATTGAATAAAATAAGAATTTGTTTTGAGTTGCAGTTATTTTACACAAAGAGCAAATGCTAATTTTTAGATGTCTTTGGGATCGTATGGATCATACTTTAGCCTAGATGAAATTTTGGCTGACGAAGTTAAGTTTCCGTGCAAGCTTGAAGTACCTCTCTACCAGCTGGGCTTTATCGATCCTAAAAACGGCGGAAGTGCAAATGAAAACGTACAATCCGGAACAAAATTAGAATTGCCGTACTGGCTGGCTAGAGATTTGTGTAATCGATCACGAAATATCGTTTCAGTCGACAAACCTTTGCCCTTTAAAAATGTCTTCAAAGAGATCATGCGCGCTGATTCCGCGGCTATGGATCTGTCGAAGCATTCGCTTTATTATTATGGTTATGGGTTAAGGTGTTCCGAGTTTTCCACAATACCGGATAATGAGGACGTACGAGATGCGTTGATGGAGTGTTTCATCGGTCGATTCAGAATGCTAGCTGATTTATCTATGAACTCAATGAATTCAGACATAGGTGCAATAACGTCTTCCTTGGACGTTGCAGAAAAAAATCTGTTTCAACATGGACAAGGTAAACCAGGGGAGGAGTTTTTTGGATAAGTCAAGAGAGAGACGTAGTGAAAATTGAGCATGCTAAACACATTCGAATGCATTGAACATATTTTAAATAGTTAACACCAAATTTTTGGCAATATTGGTGACCTTGATGAACTTATCGGTCAAATATCGGCATTGTTTTGGTTAATTAGGTTGCATGAAATGATTTTGCGGGCGATTAACAAAAAATGATTAAAATCATAAATGGTTTTTCTTATAAAAAATAATCATCAGACTAGATGCGAATTGTTTGTAGTAGGTAGGAAATTGATGAAAAAAATGTAATTTTTATACAAAAATCACATTTTGCAGATTACCAAATTTTCGGCTTAAGTGACAAAGGCAATGAATCTTATTCAAAACGTATCTGCGCGGTGTTTTTTTTATCAAAGAAATGATAATCGTCGTTCAGACTCTGATATAGTTTGTAATGATTTTTTTCAGAAAGTCTTCTATTTTTTAGTCCTCTATTTTTTTTCAGGAAGTCCTCTAAAATCCTGTTTTTTATAGTAGTGTGTTCATACATATTTATGCATTTATCGATGTTTCTAGTTATTTAAGCTTTGTTTGAGTTCAATTTAATCTGCTAAAAGTTAGGTAAGTTGCGCTCTCCAGTTCTGAAGCTGTAAAGGTCACGAAATTTGTGATCGACTTCTATTTTTGAAAGTGGAATTTAGTGGAAATTCCCAGCAAAAAAACTTTCATAGTAATACAGTTTTCTTAAATGCAGCAAGTTTTTTTCAAGAAGTCTATCTTAAATTGTTTTTGAAATTCAACGAGCTGTAACGCCATGTGTTTTTTTCTACTTGAAAAAAACCAGGCTCATTTAAGAAAAACAAAAATCGTCCAGAAACTAGCAGAGAAATTAAGCTAAAAAACGGAACGAATCATACTCCGACGCAATAAACTTTATAAGAACCAAAATAAGTTTTGTACTTCTGAGGAGTGCAATCCTCTCCCTAGGGGGGGGGGGGTGCAAAACTTAAAATTACATACAACATAGACAATTCCATCAGTGCTATAATCGAGGAGGCTAGATTTTAATTGACAGTTCTCTGGGTGCTTTAAATTTTGCCGATGTATTTTCACAGCGTTGGTATGGCCCTATCCAACCTGTGCACGGATCGACGCATGAAGGAAGGGCCCAGTTTAATTGTCCCTTTTTTGAAATTGTTGTTGAAGTTTTATCAAAAAAACAAATTAGTTTGTCTTTTCTGTTTCCTTGCATTTATTGACTCATTTTCAACTGTCTGTTGGCTATAATTTTTAGTTCGCTTGTCAACATTTTGCCATCACTAGACGGCAAATAACTGCAAAAAAATCAGCTAGGAAGGCAAAGGTCCTAGTTTCAAATCTGTAACAGTTTTTTTTTTAATCATAAAATTGCGTCGTCAGTAACAGTTTTTTTAAATCATAAAATTGTGTCGACTGATATTTGAGCGACTTAGTTGCCCGCGCACGAGTTTTCAGCGAATTTCTTTTAAGTAATTTCCTTTTTTTACTATGATTAATAGAAAAATTTTTTGATTTATTCTTGCTATGTTTAAATTTACTGACTTTTGTTCCGGCCATTTGATTAATGTGAAGGAACTTTGTGTTCGGGTGTGTTTTAATTTTTTCCTTTCTAAATAGTTTTCCGCGCAAAATCAGGTACCACAAATAATCATCTGAATGGGTCGGGTCGACTGATACACCAAATTGAGGCCCTTTCAGTCTTCATTCGAAAGACATTTGAAAAATTTCAAATAGCTTTCAGTATTTCAATTTCGAGCGAATAAAGCGAGTGAGCAGGCTTACAACAGCTTACTTATGCTTAATTTAAGCCCTGAAAACTTAAATTTTCAGAAAGTTAAATTAGTTTTTTGCCTTTATGACTGCTGAATATGATTTGATTAGCCTTTATGACTGCCGAATATGAGTTAGTTATAGTTTTAGGGCAGATCCTTTATCAAACCACGCTGAAAAAACTTCACTAATTTGATTTCCTGTAATTTTTTAAAGAATGGTCGGAAAATTCTGTGCTACTTGCACGGTAACTGGCTATCCGTGTAGTCATATCCTTTTCGTTTTTGGTTAATTGATTTATTTGCCTCACTTGTTTAAAGAAAATTGAAAAAACTAGATACATTCGAATGCAATGATTATGTTCAACGCCAATTTTTTTTGGCAATATCGGTGACCTAGATCAACTTAGCGTCAAAAACGGTACTTTTAAAGTTAGTTGGGTAGTGGAGACAGGAATTGACCGAGGAATTGATTTGAGACTGAAGAAACCGCAGTTGTGCGGGTCAATTGACTTTCTTCATGTTCGTTGACCCGAAAGGATATTGTTAACAGTTTGGCATTAACTTTACAAAGTGAAATGTCAACAAATTAGATGCGATTGTAGTGAACTTATTTCATAATGAGTTTTCCGAATCTGTCTAAATTGAATCATAGATCTTGGAAAAGTGTGTTGCTATAGAATTGTTTTACTATATAATTCAGAAGGCCATGTTTTAGATTCACTGATGCAATATGCCGAGTGGCAATCGGGGGAAAGACGGAAATCGAAAAAGAGGAAGACCGGACAGCTGGCTTAATGCAAATTATAAAAGTGACTTAGCCATGCTGACAAAGATGCAAATAATGGCTGTCTTCCTTGAGCTTGTTTTAAATGCAACGATGATTTATTGACTGTTATTTGATTTAATTGATTTTCTATTTCTTCTTGTCGTTGTAACTAATTGTTCCGATCAGCAAAGAAGAAGTTTCGAATTCGGATATTATTTTCCGAGGTAAATAACGTATAACATATCAAAGGCAGATGAGTTCGAGCGACCTATTGCTGTTAACTTTTTCGTCGAATTTCTTTGGTGTTGAGACAAAGTTGTTAGATACTTTTTGTCGTGTTCTCGCAAGTGTTTAAAGTGAAGCTTCGTCTCTGTATTCTAAATCCATTTGAGGTTGACTTACGGCCATATTTTCTTTTCTTTGAAATTCGAAAATTGAAATTTTTTCAAGAAACAAATTTGCGTTCATGACTCTTCTCGAACTGTCTGTTGGCTGTTTTTTTTTGGTAAGTTTGTGCGTACTTTTTTCAGCAATTCTGATCATGAAACTTTTCCGATGGAGAGTAATATATCTATCTATCGATTATATTTTATGCGTCTGCCTATCTCCCCATGTTCAAGCTATAATTTATGTTTTCCCGTTTAAGGAGAGATGAACGAAATTTTGCACCTCAAGTTTCATCGTGTATCGCAATGCTTAAGAAACATTTCGATTTTACAGTTCATGAATGCAAGTCCAATTGCAAAGCAGCGCTGTTCGAGGCAGGGAAATGGCAGCGAAATAGAGGACAATGCAAGGCAATGCAGGGCATCGGAAAAAAAGGGCAGCACTTGGTAAGGCATCACAAAGCAGGGTAGCGCACAGCAGGCAAGCTCAAGGCTGGGCAGTGCCAGACAATTCAGGGCAAGGCAGAGCAAGTCAAGGCAGTGCGATGCAAGGCAATGGAGGGCAGCGCAAGCAGTTAATTGAACCATTTTTTCGTCCGACAAACGATCCATCCATTTATGTAGCCATCTATCATCCGTCCAATGTGTAATCTATCAGGCCATCTTTCCATGTAGCCATCCGTCGTCCTTCAATCCAACCAGTCTATCTTTCCTTCCAGCGATCCTTTCAGTCATTCATCCTTCTATTCATCTATCAGTTCTGCAATCCATCCATATGTTCGGGTATCCATCCAATCAGCAATTCTAGCATCCTTCAGCCAAAATTTTTGCTTCCGGCTCAACGAGAGCTGACCCAACTTGTGTCTGGATAGTTGCCGCTCGACGTTTTTTGTGAAGTTTTTCTCGACGCTGGTGGTTGCTTTTGGCATCGCAAGTAGTTATGCTATGATTGGGTTGCATCGCCTCCGTGTAATAAGCTGTATGATACGCTCAGATGTAACAAACTCGGTGTTATTAGTTATTGCCATGTCAACTTCCATTTCGTGCTTATGCAATGTATGGTTTGGTTCGAATCGGGCAATATGTGGTTTTCTTTGCCTCTGCAGTTTCAACAGTTTGCAGTTGTTGCTAGCTGATGTTCGTTCGTTTTTTAGAGGAACGCTTGCTTGTTTCTAGGGTGTTACAATCGTGTACTTGACTTTTTCTCCGTAAATAAGTTGTTCACAAAATTCGTAAATTGATTTTTTGCCGAAATGTTTGGAAGATTTTCAGCTCCTTGTGTGTCGGCCGTAATTCTGTCAGCTTGTTTTCTTCTATTAAACAAATTAGTTTTTGGCCAAAAATCAATTTACTTCTTATTTTTTTTGAAATTTTTGTTGAAAGAGTTTTTTTTCGTTAGATATGGTTTCTTATTTAATGCAGTTTTGAGCTGTCTAAATTTTTTTTTTGCGTTTTTGCTTTTTACACTGCTAACATTTTTTGTTAAAAACTGAAATAGCAGCTTAGTGTCTCAATTGTCTTTAGATAAGATAAGTTTTCCTATTTATTTATCCAAGATGATGATACATTGAGTTTTTGAAATATCGCGAAGACTTTTCAAACGCATAAATTTTCGGTCTATCGCCTTTCTGCGTATGTTGCCGGCTTAGTTTTGTCAGCGCACATTTTGTCTTAATAGAACAGCTATTTCAAAGGTGGACGAATGCCTTTCTGAAGTTTTCAATGGTGCAAGTTTTTTAGATCTATGTAATTTCTGTTTTTGTTTTGGCGTGGATTGTTTTTTTAAGCTGCCATTTTTGTGTGAATTTTTGCTTTGATTTTTTGGCTATCAAATTTTCTGAAGACTGAGTGTAGTGGCCTTATTGTCGAAGAAAATTTCTTTTCCAATTGATCGGTGCAGATTTTTCTGAGCCCTTAAATTAGCTTCTGAAATGTTAATTTACTAGTTTAATAAGGTCCGTTTGCTGATTTGTGATTGTTGCTTTTATTTTTTGGCCGAAACATATTCTTTTCTGTCTTTCTTGATTATTTTGGCTTTTATCTCGTGTTGTCTCTCATTAGAGTAAATAAAGCAAAATTTTTAAGCACCTAGAGCCAGGCCAATATTTTTCTTTTTTTTTCTGAATTTTTGTAATCTTATAGCACTGGAACTTGTGTTAACCAGCATTTTTGCTAAAATTTAAACGCATTCGAACAAATTTTCAAAAAATGTTCGAACTTTTTTTTTACTTGTTAAAATAAGTTTTATCGAAATCATTTCCCAGCAGCGATCAACATTTTCACCTGGAAAGAAGTGATCATGGCTCTGTTCGATTTTTTAATGTCGGTTGTTACATAACGACAGCTTAAAAGGATCTTTTTAAAGCGGTTTTGGCTTGTGTTAGATCGGTTAAGTCGGCTCGTATTAAATCGTTTGAAAGGCGAACATAATTTTTATGCTTGTGTAGGTGTTCTTTAGGGTGACTAAAACCTGGAATTACTGAGGTTTTGATTTGTACTCAGTGAGCACGTACCGAAGTGTTGGCTTAATTGGCGTTTTATTACACAAGCAAAGCTTGTGTTATAGTATGAATTTTTTTTTTCAACTTAAGTTGCAAATACTGTTGCGACGCAAATATTGTTGCGACAAACGTGTTCATTTTCATCAATAACCAGCTATTAAGTACAGCCAATGCTAAGGATATTAACATCGACTATAATATTACAAATAGCACTTTAGCTTCAAGGTATCATGGATCTGTACCGTAGAGGTAGGGAAGCAGACCAGCAACAAAATAAGAGTGTTCAAACCTGGGCAGGGTCGGATATTTATAATGAAATTTTTCGTACACTAGCTAAAATGCGTCGACTATAAATTAGGGCATTTTGTTTGGTAAACTTCTTTTTTTTTCTTCAAATTGACTGGTGCTGCTAATGCGTCATAATTAGCTTGCGTCATTTATCAATTATGTAGACTCATAATTGGCGTGCGTCACTTGAGAATTTTTGTAGACTCAAAGTTTAACTTATTTAGTTTTTCCCTGTAGCGTTTTTGGTCGCATTTTTGTTTTCAGTGCTAATTGAATAATGGCAATTGTTTTTATCAGCGTTCTCTCTCAAGTGAACGGCATTGGAGACAAACAAAAAATATTTGATGATTTCAACTATTTGTCACCCATTTAGTGGCTTTCATTTTATTTTTCTTCGCTAGCTGCCGTGTTGTCTTGTGTTGTATCGCAAGTGACGAGAAGCTCCGCTTCGCCTCCGTTTTCACTTTACGCATATGTTTTTTTACCCATTTATCAATTCATTCAGCTATCGCAATTTGCTGATGCTATAAAAATCTGAGTTTGTTCTAGATTTTTTTTCTTTTAGCATGCAGGCACAGGAACAGCTTTAGCTACAGTTCAGTTCGTCCGCTAGTGTACTTTCGTGTAATTTTCGAAGACAGATTGCGTTTTGAATCACTTTAAGAAATGCATGATAATGTTCATAGAATTGATATTGGGATAGGATTGGGACTTTTTATTCGACCTCCGTATACGTTTGAGGTTTGCTATAACCAATAAATATCATTCGAATCAAAATTTGAATACCCATTTTGTTCTCTCAAAAAAAGGGGTTTACTCGTATCAATTTGGAGTGTTTGCACGGAGATAAAGTAGAAGCAATCAAGAAACACTGATTAAAGCCATAAATGGATTTTCTTATTAAAGATTCATTAGACCTATCGATTCATCGATTTTATGCATTAATGACAATCCAGATTGCCAAATTTTTTGCAAAAGATCAAGCTGATGAATTTTAACTGAAGGGATCCGCTCGGATGGAAGAGGTCCCAAGCTCGAATCTGGACAGGACCAGGTTTTTTGAACGGGAAATATTTATGAGTTGATTTTCGGCCTTTTCTTTGCATGCTTATGTTTCGTCGGCTTAGTTGCCACATCATCGATTTTTCTGTTCCATAAGCAGATTGCATTGTAACCTAAAGTGTTTTAAGTTTATTCCTGTATTTGTAAATTTACTGAATCTGTTTTTTTTTGTAAATCCTTTTGTTGTTGTTGGTTGAAAGCTTAGTTTGGTTCAAATGTTTTGGCTGAAGTTTTTTGGCCATTGACTCAATTGTGCGTTGTTCGATTGGTAAATAAGTTTTTCATTTTTTTTGTTTCCAGAAGGTGTAAAAATTTCAGAACTTTTAATGACAAAAGTTTTGCTTCCTGCTCAACGAGAGTTGTCCCAACTTTTGTCTGCAGGGTTGCCGCTCGACATATTTCGTGAAGTTTGATTTCACGCCGGTGGTTGTTTTCTTTTAAAATTGAAACTCATTCCGCGCAAAATTTCGATTTTTTCTAAGTAACTTCATGCTAAGCTTGAGTGACATCGCAATTAGTTCGAAACTCCAGTAGTTCGCTTTGCCTCTGTGTAATAATCTGCATGATACGCTCAGATGTAACATTATTTCTGTTGTTGTTGCTTTTAGCTCTGGGGGGTCGCTTCCGGCATGCTCAAATCAAGCGTCAGAAACGTCGCAAATTTGGTCAGACGAGCCACTAGTCTAGTGGGGTTAATGAAGTGGTGTTCTGGGACAGTTAAAAAGATGAAGAAAGGTATGCGGTAAAGGACAGTACGAGTAGTTTGGGTGGAAGTTGGGGTCAGTTTGGTTGAGGTACATATTCAGGAAGGGGCTGTACTCTCCTCCTAGTAGAACGAGGGAGAGATTCTCCGGTGAGGAAGGTTTCAGGTGCTCCAAAGGGCAGAACTTTTGGGGATGGTGCACCTGTCATGGCCTGCCTAACTCTGAGAGTGCCAATTTGCTTTTGAACAATTAAAAATTGTTGAACATGAAAGAAATTCGTCCAAGAAAATTTTTGATAGGCATAAGAGTATTAATTTATAATACGATAGTGTCATTTTCAGGGCGCGTATAAGTCAAACAACGCAGATATTCCGAGGGGGGTTTGGGATAATGATGATGAAAAAGTAGCGGATTTGATGGAAAAAAAACTTTTGAGGGCGCACTGCGATGACAGTAAATGGCAGTGATCCACATTCAAAGGCCACATTCTGAATGTAAATCGTCCTTTGCGCTCATCTTTTTGCACCCTTAATCACTTGGAAAGCAGCATTTTGAACTGTTTGCAGTGTAGTTAATTAGTTTTATAAGAGAAAGACAAGGCGGAACTTTTAAAAGAACAAACAAAGGATCTTGAGCCAATAATATTTTGTAAAAGGTTGATGAGGCCATTGAAATGATGCAATCTGGTTAAAAGGGCAGAAGTTGCCAGCGAAAAACTGCTTTTTTAGATTGGGGCGATATTGAAGAAATAGCTACGTTAAAAAATCAAAAACTGTTAAATCATTTGAAATTTCAACCGGCCGCGAAGTTTTTCTATCATTTAAATTAAATTGGTGGGTTCATACTACAGACATGCTGCCTTTCAATGTCCAGACCACTTTCCAGAACTTACTGGACGACGTTTGTTATTTAGGTGTCTGGAGAATTTCTCGCCGTTTTTTTTTCTGTCTAGAAGTTGGGGCCATGATCTCTTTGGAGGAGGGAAACGATGCCGGCCAGTGGAAAAATGGTGACGTGCTGCAGCAATTTTAGTGTCCCGAAAGGTACGCTCTGCGGCGTTTACATCGTGCTGCAGTATTTTTTCCCCTAAAGCTCATATTCATTGGTTGGTATAACCTTTCCCGTCTTTAAGTGTAAATAAAACTTTTGCGTGGAGCGAGCGGTGAATCTTTGCTATTGGAAAGGTTATTGGAATTGGTAGATTGTCTGATCCTAATTTTTGGAGGAGGAGGAGGAGGAGGATGCTGACGTGTAACTATCGTATGGAAGCCCAGTTTGATGATGGACATTTTTTGTGGTAAATGTAGATTCAATTAGTTGGCCCCACGTTGGTCTTCAGGGATATTTGAGTTTCAAAGAGGGGTAGGGGCATTAGCGTCAACTAAGACAATGCTGTTTTAATCGGATAAAAGAGCTGTAATGAATGCTTTAAAGTCTTTAAGGGCAGCTAGAGCGGAGAGAGATGTAAAAAATTGTGATACGGACTTTTTGGCTGCTGGCCTTTGTACGCATTGCGCCTCCAAAATTCCGTCTTGCACTGTTTTCAATTCCTCGTATAGAAGGGAGCTATCAATGTCAGTAAAGAGTCCGCCTTCCTCTCGAGTACGGTCCTTATAATATATGCATTTTTTTGCTCCTAGCTAAGGAGTGCGATTTTTCAAGTTTAACATAGTTTCTTGAAGAAATACCGCGATGTGGATTTGGTTTTTCGTTTCAGGTGCTTTCCCAGAGATGCCGTTACAATTTTAATGCAGGATGTTCAGTGAGTTTTCGTGTTTGATTAGAGGGTTCGTTGCACTAGGGGGGTTTGAGTCAAGCCGCAAATTCGGAGTTTTGTTGCTTACAAGGGGACGTGTGATCACTGGGTGGGAATGAGTTGTCAGAGGGGGGTTTGTGAAACGTTGGCGTGTAAGGTTAGTATTGTTAGTCACAAGTGGGAGCAGTATATAGGAATCAGTACAAAAGGGGCAGTGAAAATATTTTGTGCGCTTTGGGCTTTTTAAGACCGCTACTTTTAAAAATCGATCTAACCGCATACGTGGCACCAGACGCTGGCTTGGGTACCTTAGTATTTTGTTTGCAAGGGGAGAAAACATAGGGACCAGGGTTAGGGCTAAAAATTCGGAAAGAGCATGATTTCAGTGCACCCTTGTATGGGGAGGGTAAGGTAGTGACATTTGCGACTGTATAATCATAAATTATGTCTTATTGGTTTGTTGGGTTTGTTGAAATTACCATCCTTTTTGTGGCTTTATCTTTGACCTTTTCGTTTTGGTTTTAGGAATGGTTCATCCAGGGAGATTCTGCAAATTATCATCTGATTCGAATTAGGCAATACATGTTTTTTTTGATTTCGCAGTTGTTACTATTTCTGGTTTGTTCAGTTTACAGAAGAACCTTTTCTTGTTTTTACCCTTGTGATCAGCAAGGGTGTTGCAATTAGGTACTGACTTTTTTTCCTGTAAATAACTTGTTAACTGAATCGTTAACTTTCAAGCAATGGTGAAACTTAAAGGTGAAACTTTCAATGGTGTGAAACACCTACGTTTAATGCACAAACAGGGTTGGTTGATAGTATGCTGTACAATGATGATAATTTGAACTTTTATGCCGAAATGTTTGGACGCTTTTCAGCTTATTGGGTTTCGGCTGTAATTCTGCCTTTTTTTGTTTTAAATTAGTTTCTGACCAAAAATCTATTCACCTTTGACATTATATTTTAGAAAGCTTAAAATCAAGTTCGTCGACCCTCTGTGAAAAAACTTCAAGAATCTTAATTTGCTTGATTTAAAAAAAAATATTTTTAGCCCCTTTCTTTTTTTCTCAATTGAAACTTGTCTCGATACTTCTTGAGTTGAATGCTGAAGTGATTTTATGTCAGATTTTCTGGTGTATTTTTTTGATCCATTTTTTTCGTCAACTGATTTTTCATAACAGTTTAAGTGATCTTAATTTCTCAGCACACATTTTTCTTAAAAGAGTAGCTATTTCAAACATGGAAGGATGCCCTGCTGAATTTGCAAATGTTTTACATGTTTAAAGATTTGTGTATTTTCTCCTATTATTTTTTGTGGCGTGGATTGTTTCTCGGCTGGAAAATTGCCGATTTGTTTGATCTTTATTATCCTCATTGTCGTTTTTTATTTTACTCAGTTTTACTCGTTTGAAGAGAGAAACTATTTTTACTTACGTTTGTGTGCATCGAAGAAAGAGGACATAAAACTTGGAATGTCAAAAATCATTGTTGCATTGAAGTTTTTTCCGGGCTTAACGGCACCCATGTTTGTCTTCGTTCGAATGGCGAACATAAATTTTAATGCTCGTGTACGTTAATTTCAGGTTGACTTAAAACCTCGAATGCCAAATTTTTCAGCTCTAGTTTTTTTGCGTTTTTTTTTACTCAACGATCATATACCCGACTGTCATTGGCTTAATTAACACTTTGTTAATTTTGTTTTGAAGTACTAATTGAATGATGGCAAGTGTTTTATGGGCGTTTTCTCTCAAGTTGAACCGCATTGGAGACAAGTAGAAAAAATGTTCGATGATTTTAAAGACTATGTTTTCCTCCATTCAGTGGCCTTCGCAGTATTGTTTTGTGTTGTATCGCAGGTGATGAGCAGCTCCGCTTCACCTCCGTATTCGTTTTTTTTTGAATTAATAGCATTCGTCCAATTTTTTTGCCGGCTAGCTGCAGTGCTATTTTTTTGGTATTTTTTAGTGCTATCTGCAAATGTAGTTCTTATCGTAACATTCTGCTCAGCAGCGATCCAAACGTGTTTTTTGTTCGTTTGATTTTTTTACGAAAAGAATTCTCGTTATATTTCCCATTGCAATCGTGTAGTGAAGAGGCTAAGCTCTCTTCCGCCTCTCTGTTTATATGGTTTTAACTTTTCAAAAACCAGTAAGTGTTAGTACAGTGAATCAATCTATTTTTAGATTTGCCTGTTTATCTAGCAGAGTTTGATTCGTCTTGCCATTGAAAGAAATAGAAATTAGTAGTCGAAATGCCTTCAAACGCCATCTCAAGAACTGTTTAGTTTGGAGTTAGATCGTAAATCTGCTGAGCAAAGTTGCGCTAGAAAGGGTTATTGGCTGTTTTAAACTGATGGCTTTCTTCCCTATTAATACTACAAACTCGACAGTGCCTCCCGCGCCTGATAACAGGAGCAACCCGACATTATCCACAGCCAACCAAAATGGTATGTCTGAGCTTACGTCATCTGAAGGTACTTCTCCGAGACCGCGAAATGAAAGTTCCAGAAATCAGTCGCAAGGCGGTGGAGGTGGAGTTAAACCTTTGGAGTTCAAAGCGGCAATGCACGATTTTGGAGTCATGTTTCCCACTTTGGATCCAGAAACGATTGAGACTGTCCTAAGATCAAACAATGGAGCAGTGGATGCAACGATAGACCAATTGCTAGAAATGTGTGACTCTTTTGGCGTTGAGAAGTCTACTAGAGGAACAAAATCGTCATCACAAACCAGAAACAGAACCCAAAACAACCAGCCGAACCCCAATTCACTAGCGGTTGATAATGTGGATTCGTACAACATGCATTTAGCGTCAGTTACACCACCGAAAAATCCAGAAAGTGTCTTGACTGATTCTAATATGTACGCAAATTTACCTTTTCAAGAGTCAAAACCGGCGATTGAGACAAACGAATCAAGTGTAGCAACAAGCTACAGATACCAGACAGCCCTGTATAAGTTCAACAATCCTTTTTTGGGTCCGCTTCCCGATGATTTTCTGAGAATCATGAATGATGCGACTTTCGACCGAGACATGAAGTACTCACACGAGAGAAGGAAGCAAGTTGACGACATCAAAAATGAGAGGCTTAAACCAACTCATTACATCAGTGACGGTAAATTCAACCCTGAAAACGATTTTGGGCGTGTGATCGCTCCTGCTCCGTCTGCTGATATAGGATCTGCTGCTAGTGCATGGAGTGAACCGGATCGTCGAGTGGAGCCGCCTTCTAATCCACCAACAATGAATCCTGCCACTGGTATACTATCTGATCTAAAAGCCTGGCATTATGCTACTTTTTCTCCTATTAATTCATTCACAGATCTTACCCCCCTCCCCACTTGATAAAATATGTACATTTTCAAGTGAATTGTAATCGAAAATTGACTTTTTTGCCCTCTAAGCAAATTTTGCTACAAAAATATAGAAAAGTAGACTTGATTTAGTATGCGACCTCAAAAACTTCCTGCAATTTTCCCACTCGGTCTCAGTATAATGCTAAAGCGCGTGCTTTTGAACCTTTGCGCCTGGGGTACGAATTCCGGTTGGACATAGTTTTTTTTCGATTTGTGTGAAATGAAATTGTTTTCTTGTGTGAAAAATTTCGATTTGTTGACCGTTTTTTTGAAACTTTTTGACTTTTCTCGAAAACTATCCTCCCAAATTTGAAGTTTTGGTTCCAATTAGTAAAACGAGAAGCTCCGCTGCATAAGTGGTTACGCCTTAATCTTTTTACACAAGATGTTAAGATCCTCGGAAAAGTAAAATTTTTGATTTTTTGACCGTTTTTTGAAAATTTTTTGAGTTTCTCGCTAACTACCCACACAAATCTAATGACCAACGTTTTTAGAGTCTTTCAACCTTAGAAGCTCTGGTTATCACTTCATTATTTAACAAAACTGAACTAAATGATGATTTTAACAGATTTTGAAGTCATTAAATTGGGATTTACTTCTCTTGCAATGAAATTAAATTCAAGCCTAAATGAGTCAACTGCTAGTTTTTTCGAGGTCTTTTTACTGGCCGCTAAAAATATATTGGTATACTTCCTTTTTTGAAGCTCCCTGCATATGCAGGTAAGCACAGATGTTTTTCCACAAAAGTAATGCCCTCGGGAAAAATAAGTTTTGATTTTTTGACCGTTTTTTGAAATTTCTCTCGATTTTCTCGAAGGTTAGCGTGCCAATTCGATTTCAAAAAATTCACTCCTGGTTATTTTATTAGAGAAACAACTAAGGTTTTTGGGTGAAGCCCAGTTTTCGAAATAACAGTTTTCGAAATTACCTAGTTTTCGAAATTACAGTTGTTTCCATCTTTAGCTGTCCTCTAGTTTTAATTGCATTTGCGCTAGAGCTTCTTGTAATAGGAAACTATACGTTTTTTCCAGTATAAGTAATTTTTCTTACAAATTTTTTAATAGTCGAAGTTCCTTTATATTCGAGTTTCGACCGGATCTTGTTTTTTTTCAGTTAGTATGAAATTGTATTATTGCAGATTGTAAGTTTATTTTACAGGAAAAATCTAATTGCCGGACTTTCGTTTGCCTGCTTGATGTTTCGTCGGCCAATTTGAGACATCACGAATTTTTCTTCAGATTTAAGAAGTTTTCATTGTAGTTGCAATTGTTGTTAATTTAATCCTGTTGTTGGTGAATTTACTAGCCTTGACTTCGTATATTTTCCTTTTGTTTTTTCTTCGCTTTGAAGCTTCCTTCTGCTTGAATGGTTTTGGTTTATAACTTAATTCGTGTCCCTTGAAGGGCAAGATTTGAGTTTTGTTTAAAAAAGCAATCAAATATGCGTTGTCGTTAGTGTTGTAAAGTGTTAAAGTTAATAGGACAACAATATTATATGGGGTTTTGTGTTGTCTACCCACGTATTGTCGGCTTATTGACAGCTCTGTAAAAACTAACCGCTTTTTCGATGCTGTTCATTGTGTTTTTGACTCTTTCAGATTTTTTTTCATTTTGTTATTCTCATTTTTTATTCGCTAGCTTGCAATGCTGCGCTTGCGTTATATATCAAGTGAAGCTAAGCTTTGCCTCTGTGATAATTTTGTTTTCGGGTTAACGATTACAACCCAAGTTTTGCCGGCTAAGTGGACGCTCCGTATATGAAATTGAGTCTTTATTTAAGGCATTGTTTTTCTTGTCTGGTTTTCCGAAATTGAACATCTTATCAGTCTTGTAGATATCTTTTAAAAATACGTACTTTTGTTTGTGGGTTTCAGCCTCATTTTCTAATCACTAGCTTGCAATGCTATGCTTGTGTTGTATAGCAAGTATTGTGAAGCTACGCTTCGCCTCTGTGTTGGAAAGTGATATCTAACATCTCACCAAAGATATCTTGCGACGTGGTCCCCAAAAATTATGAAAAGGAATGATATAGTATAATGTTTAGGGGCGATTCCGAAAAATTACAACAAAAGCTGGTCTGGAACTGCACGCAACACGATTTCCACCTTTGGAAAGAAACTAACTTCACGCAACACTTCAGCCGCATCTTCTACTCTTGGTGCTAACCCCTCCCACCCCCACCCCCAGACAAATCTAGGAAAGAACAAGGGGGTTACTCCTTCAACTATGAACCTCCTGGCGGATTCCGATGAAGAAGACGAGGACCCGAATGGTCCGCAGGATGATGACCTCTTGACCTCACTAGGTATGTCGGGGTCAAATTCTGGTGGCGTGGGAACTGTTTTTGAAAACAGTGACGAAGACGATAAAGACGATAATAACTGGAGCTCTCAAATGAGTCATCAAACTTCGACAGCAGGAAGAGGCTGGTCTCTTTCGGCTTCCAAATTCAATGGGAGCAGTCGACCTTCCCCAAACAGATCTTCAATCAATTAATATTTAAGTTGCCAGATCTAAAATTGATTAATGATAGATTTATTATATATTCGGAACTACTGAGAATCGAATTAGCCGTTTGAATTTGGAAAATTGGAATTTTCTATCGATGTTGTTCGATTTCTTTTCAGTCTTTTACATTTTTTCAATCATCTGTTGGCTTCTTTTTTATTGATCGAAGTTGATCAAGAATTTTTTTATGAGCCACATATTTAATGATAGAGATCTGTTATACCCACGGACAAGTGTGTCGAATTGTGGTAGGATATGAGATATAATAAACTAATGGTTCGCGTAAGAAATAAGAAGAGGTTTTTGACCAACTTGACTTCATTCGTCTGATTTGAGAGAAACTCATAATTCAGAGAGAAACAGAAACTCATAATAACTATTACATACGGCTTTAGTTTAATAAGTACGTGTACATAATCATCACACTTCTATAAGTTAGGTAAAGATAACTGCAATATGGTTATATAGCATCTATAATAATCTAAATAATTGTTTCCTGTTTTAGTTTGTGTTGACAAACTTCCTGTTTTAGTTTTTGTATTAGTTTGTATTACAATGGATATCCGTACGGATAACACTCTCCCTTTTTTGAATTTGATGGAACATCATTTTTTTTCTCTGCTGTTTTGTCCTCGGTGGATGTTGCATCTTGTTCTTCTTGTATCGTGGTATTTGACTCGTTGTTTAATTTCGTCCCCGGTGTCTCGTTCGTTCCAAGTTCAGGTCTTTGCTGTTGTTTTGTCGGTGACTTATTAAGGCTTTGTCTTTCTGAGCAATACTTCTGGAATGTCATTGAGATATTGATTGGCGAAATTTAATGCAGTCTGCTCATCGCGGAATCGAAATTTTAGAAGAAATTGGCATCTGGGTAACTATTTTTGTAGTCGTATCTCGAGCTGATTGCTTTTTGTGGTGAATTTTGCGATTCCGGCTAATTTTTCTTCAGTGCGGTTGTTTCTGTGGGCGTATGAGTTTTGATGCTGATTCGCGTATCTATTGTATTCGCTGTTTCTTCTGATCGGATGTTTTCCGAGTTCTGATATCCATCTGCGTTTCTGTGCATGCACTCAATGTCTGTTGAGTCATCTCGTATCCCCTGGTTTTTCTCCTGTAGCGAAATTGTCATTTAGGTAGGTTGCGGTAATAATCATAACTTGGCAGGTTGCGTTTTTTGAATCTGGGTCGTTGTCAGTAATTTGCTTGATTGGAATAGCATTCCCGTATTCTGTCCCCAGCATACTTGAGCGCACTCTGGAAGACCGTCGGCATTCCTGTAGTTTTTCATCTGGGGTACGTTTCGAAACCACCTTTTTGGCAGCTGGTTTCGTCGATGACGGCGTCTTACTATTGAGGTCAGAGACTGAGGACTGAGAAATTGACCTATCGCAGTCAACCTCTATATTTGCCAAGTCTTCGTTTTTCTTCTTCTGCGGGCTTCCTTTACCCGTTGGTTTGATTTGAGTTTTTTGGCTTCCTTTTTTCTTCTTCTTTTTGTTTAGTTGCGTCTTTTGGTTTTGTCATGAATGGTTCGAAGGGTTTTTGGTGGCCCAGTGCTTGCCTGTTCATAAATTGCTATATGACCACTTCAATGTTTTTCGGGAGTTGTTGCTTAGGGCTGGTTTTCGTCGCTTTTTGTAGGTTGCTTGTGGCCTTGTTTGCCGGATGCCGTCCGGATATTGTTTGTCCCGGTTTTTGTTTCTCATTTGAGACTGAAATGCGCAGTTTAGCTCCAGGTAACTGCATATAGGAGACAAGATTTTTAAAACGGCCGGTCTACTTTTTTTGTAAACTCGCGGATCCAGAAGGAAGGCTCGGTATATTAAGTCCAATTCATCCTATATGCTGGTGTTTATGCTGGTGAATCAGCATCATGTTTGTACGAGAAGTTGCTGATTTTTTCAGCAATTTCTCGTCCAAACATGAGAGTTTTTCTCAACAAAGGTTCGATGATAAACGAGAGATCATAAGTTACTTAATAGAGGGTTCGTTTTAATGTCCATAGTGTGCCTCAATTGGTGTAATTTTTGTTACGCATTTGGTGTTATCCTTAACGTTTTGATCAGCTCTATCGCTTCCGGTGCTAATTTGCACGGTTGGTTTATTTGATAAGTTTTCATTGTTGATAGTCTAGATTTAAGAGTTCTGATTAGGCTTTCTAACATGCCCATTGTTCGATAGTCGTCGATTGGAGCAAAAATCAATTTTATGTTGTTGCTTTTACAGTAGACCATAACATTTTTATCTGGATAACCTTAGGCTTGGTCACAACGAATATGTCGCGAGACCCATGATCATTGACCATGAGTTTACTAAAATGTTGTATTGTTTTCAGCTCTATTTTTGTCCCAATTTTAGCCGATGAGAATTTAAAGAATCGTTCAACCATTACAAGTATACATGCTTTTTTGTCATTTTCGTCCAAAAGAGGACCTGCGAGCTCTAATTGGATTTCCTCGTTTGGCTGGACTACGGCATCCAGTGCTGTTTAGTGCTTTTTGCCCGATATAACTTTTAGGTTCTCCTTTTTCCGGCTGTCGTATCATTTTTGGGCAGTAGCGACGATATTCCCGTGTCGCAGCTTCCAGCATTCGGCCTTGTCATAGATGGTAAGGTGCATGGAGTCGATGATGATCTGCGGTAGTTGTTGCGACATGACCGCTGGCTCATCATACAGGAGTGTGGTATCCTTCTGTGGTATAAACTGTCCCTCACACTGTAAAAATATGGACTGTAGCGCGCCTTGACTGTATCTCATTTTTGTGAGCGGACAATGTTCAGTGATGGCCGTAAATTTGTCCCTTTTTGTGGCGCCTGCAATGAATCTGTCATCAAGAACCTTTGTTTAGTTTTTCTTGTAATTCTCCTCTTCAACGGTAAACGCTTGGCATTCACTGTTTTCCGTCGTGATCCCCATTCTTTGGCTTATTATTTTTTTTAGCCGTCTGGAAGAAGTGTAGCTCTGCTCTGATGGTATCAGTTAATACGATAAGTAGTTGAATGTGAGGTCTTTCGGTGGTGACTGTGGGTAGTAATCATTGAAAGACGCATTATTGATGGGCGGAAAGTTTTTTTTGAGTGCCTTGTAGATTCTAAAGAGGGGAACAACAGCGGTTCGCCGTGATGAGCTGTACAGCTCTTGTGTTGGTCCTTTCCCCCGTCGATAAATGGTCTTAAAAACCGACAAAACCATTAAAATCATTTTTCGCATTAAGAAGCATTAAGATTTTTCGCATTTGTTGTATCGTCCGGGTGATCCCACCCTGGGATTACATTGCCTGATTGTAGATAGTTGACACAGGCTATCAATTTTGTATCGTGCAGCGATTGTTCTTGATGTTGCCCGTTGTGTATGGCATTCACTTCTGTGGATCTGCACAATTTTGCAAAATGACCTTTGCTGGACATTTGCTGTAGGTGCTCTGGTCGCAAGTGATTTCCGCACTTGAAATATGGTTGCTTCTGCTCAGGCACTTGTCGCTGAAATCCTCCTTTTGGTGGAAATCTCGTCTTCGTCCGCCTCGCTGATTATATCTGTTGTTGCTGCCTCGTTTTTGGATAAATCTGACCGGTTTCGTTTTGTTTTCTGGTAAAAAAACATTATATCCGTCAAATTTTACATCATGAGGCTTGACGATTGACGTTGTTAGTCGAGTTCAAACAAAAATGTCTGGTTGAGTTCTTAGATTTTCAGGTCTGGGCAGTATTTTGTAAGGCGTCTTTGCCTTCTGTTCCCAAGCATTGGTATCTTCTGACTTTATATCGGCGTCTGCCCCTCTTTTCCTCTGACTAGTCTCTAGGATGTTGCGTTGATTTTATTACCTTAATGACAACGACAACACCGAGAATCGAACAGCTCATGCCACGAATCCGTGTATTGGACTCGTTTTTATCGCCTAAACTTTTTGTCTCTCTCGTGGAAAGGAGATCTGGCAAAATTTCAATAAAAAGACGATGAGATGGCATGACCTAAAGTAACTTCGCAAATCAACCGCAACCACCAGAAGGGTAATAATATTTTTTCTTAACTGTTAGAAACAATAAATTTTTTCTTTGAGTCAATGAATTGCTAATTTCGCTAGTTCTGATTAAAGCTTAAGATTTTTGACACAATATTTTAACTGTTGCTTATGATAGCCATTTTTTGGCCGTCGTTCTGATTCTGTCAGATTCTTTGAGCTCCAACATCAGCTTTCTGACCCATCTGTGCTCCATGGCCTCCGATATGTCATGGGCTACCGGAGCGTACATCAGAATCGATCCGAAGCGTACATCAGAACTTTGAATTGAAGAAGATCCGAGAGTAATTGAACCTCTCCATCTAGTCCCTCGACTAGGACCCACGAAAAAATATTTATCCTCTGTTGAGGTAGAGCGAATCAGGCTCCTGCTAACCATAGCAGATTCGTTCAAATTGGATTCTTATCCGGTCAATTTCCACTTGAGGAAGAAGAACCGATGAGTGTAGACTCCCCTTCTTACTTCTCGGAGACAAACTCGCAGAAAAACTCGATAGTTGAAGAGATGCTCTAAAAATTAAAGAACATCATTAAATACACTTTTTTTGATATTTTTCGTTCATTCTGATACTGCTTTGTCTTAGTGATCGTGTTTCCGGATGAGGATTTTGGAAGTTAGTTATTTTTGAACCGACTTTGTGTTTGTTAATTCCTTTCACTTTGCAAATGATAGGATGCTCTCCACTGAAAATGACTCAATCCGAATAGCATCCTTCGTTGGCATTCATCCCTACTTGTAACATAGTGCTAAACACCTATGTTAATTAATCTCGCTAAATTACCTAGGAGTGAATAAGACGCTTAATAGAATAAATTGTAAACTCATACTATGCCAATGACGAAATGTTAAAGTATATTTGCTCAAAGTAAACAATAATGAGATCATTAGATCAGTAATAAAAAGAGTCAGTAATACTCAGTGACTCTAAACAATTGAACTTTCAAACTTCCTTTAATCAATCTAAGGAAGAAGAAGGTAGCCATCACAAAGCGCATTCCTGAGTTGAGGATTCGAAAGCCTAGACCGCACATCCATAACGACATACTTCATCACTCTAGAATACAAAGCAACACTTAACGCTCAATCATTACTAAGCAGAAACGGTATATTACATGGCGACTAAGAGTGGGTGATGTTACCAATCTTCTTCAAAAGTTGAATCCAGAAGTGAAGTGAAGTGTTCATTTCCAACACACAAGACGAGACAGAAGAGAGCATTGCCTCAGGATCGCTGAAAAAAGATCAAGGCAGTACCAATTTCTTACAGCGCCGCAGTCATTAGGTGGCTACAACAGAAAGCAGAGAACAGAAAGTGTGTTGAGGTAGAGCGAATCAGGCTCCTGCTCACCATAGCAGATTCGTTCAAATTAGATTCTTATCCAGTCAATTTCCACTTGAGGAAGAAGAACCGATGACAGTGTAGACTCCCCTTCTTAATTCTCGGAGACAAACTCGCAGAAAAACCCGATAGTTGAAGAGATGCTTTTTTTATCCTTAAATATTGAAATCTTAAAATCAAATTAAATTGGTATCGAATGGTGCAACGAAAAGTTTTTCGTTGCTTGTTCACAGTTGTCATCCTGTGTTTTTATCTTCAAACATCTCATATTCTTCGAAATAATATGCAAATGGTGTCGAAATTCTAATATCATAGGAGTCAGTTAAGCGCGATGAAAGCCCTAGTTAACAGCGTGTGAATGTTTAGAATGCCATTCCAATTGTGTAACCGTCCTCAGCGCCGAGGGATCGCCATTTGGATCTTGTGCCTCTGATGCAAATGTTGGTTGCTCTTAGTATAGCGAATGAAATTCTACATCTCACCCAGCACATGACATGACTATATGGGCGGCGGTCCCATTTTGATCCCAGACCATCTGCTAGTCGTTTGAGAAAAAACGTGAACTCCGGTGCCAAAACACCATCTATTCAAGTGACAAGTGGAGTGAAAGACATGTGCTTTTCTTCACAATCTGGTCCATACTTATTTTTCTTCTCAATCTCTGCAGTTTTCAGTACATTCATGGGATTGCGGTTTTCGTAAGACGGAGCGTCAGTGTCTGTAACACGGATGTCGAACGACGCAGCCGACTGTCTATCCCAAACCCCACGAGCTGAAAGATCTGCAATTAGTGCCGGGGTTCCATTTTCTACATCTGGTTCTTTTACGACAGGTTCTCTTTTCACATCCTTCCACAAAATTGAAGCAAGATCGCCCACTGCGTCTCCGTCTCCTATTTCGTTGTATCGTAGTGTTACCAGTCCGCCCTTCTTGCAAGAAAGTGCATGCTGTAAGTCAAAATTTTGTTGACATCCATCGCATCTCGAGAAAGAACGTTTGAGTGGTTTTCTGTACCTGACACATAGAGCGTCTCTGAACTCTGTGGCTGACAAATCAAAATTATCTTTCAACAAGGGCAGCGAAGTTAGCCACAAGGAACAGTTGTTGTCGATTATTCTCCGGATCGCTCGTTTCTGACCTGCTGGTAAAACGGCAAGCAATTCATCGAGTTTATCTTTGTCCACAGCATTCTGTTTCTCCTCGTGGTCTTTCCTTGCTTCTCTCATCTTTGTTTTGTGTAGAGTTTGGTCGAAATCATCTTGGAGAAAGATCGAACTCACGAGACAGTCGGTTGCTTCACGTGAAGTGGGAAATGCTAGTTCGCCACCTTCTATTGGATTTCGCACACCTAGTCCCCCTCTTTTGACAGGAAGTGAATACAAAACACGATCTGAGGGCAAAAAGTAAACTTGGCAAAAAGTTTTCCTCCAACATCTTCTCGAGAGGAGCAAACAACTGCGACGTATCTTTAACTACTCTCTGGACAAAATTCCATTCGCATTGCAGTGATCTTGTTAATCCAACTAAAGCAGCTTGAGGTTCTTTTTCTGCCACTTTGGACAACTCGCCAAGACAATCCAACCATTCTTGGACCTTTTTTAAAGTGAAACGAATTTTGCCTTCATCAGAGCCAATAAATCCGCCCAAATATCTTCTACCTTCAACTATTCTGATGCCGAACCTGTAAAACAATTGATGAGCTTTTTCAACAAAGTTCGGGTGAACAACCAAATAACTCGGGGAAAGAACATCATTAAATACACTGTTTTGATATTTTTCGTTCATTCTGATACTGCTTTGTCTTAGTGATCGTGTTTCCGGATGAGGATTTTGGTTAAGTTATTTTTGAACCGACTTTGTATTTGTTAATTCCTTTCACTTGGCAAAATGATAGGATGCTCTCCACTAAAAATGACTCAATCCGAATAGCATCCTTCGTTGGCATTCATCCCTACTTGTAACATAGTGCTAAACACCTATGTTATTTAATCTCGCTAAATTACCTTAATAGGAGCGAATTAGACGCTTAGTAGATTAAATTGTAAACTCATACTATGCCAAGGACGAAATGTTAAAGTATATTTGCTCAAAGTAAACAATAATGAGATCATTAGATCAGTAATAAAAAGAGAGTCAGTAATACTCAGTGACTGTAAACAATTGAACTTTCAAACTCCCTTTAATCAATCTAAGGAAGAAGAAGGTAGCCATCACAAAGCGCATTCCTGAGCTGAGGATTCGAAAGCCTAGACCGCTCATCCATAACGACATACTTCATCACTCTAGAATACAAAGCAACACTTAACGCTCAATCATTAATAGCCAGAAACGTTATATTACATGGCGACTATGAGTGGGTGATGTGACCAATTTTCTTCGAAAGTTGAATCCAGAAGTGCAGTGAAGTGTTCAACTCCAACACACAAGGCAAGACAGAAGAGAGCAGTGCCTCAGGATCGCTGAAAGAAGATCAAGGCAGTACCAATTTCTTACAGGTCAGTCCACTCGAAGTCGGTCCACTAGCAGACATCAACTTCACGAGATCTGGAAAAGTCCACCTGTTGCCCATGTTCAAGAATTATAAATAGAAAAGTTTTTCCTCGACTAACGAGTCGACGGAAATTCAAAAATTTTGGGCTCATTGATCATCAAATTACCAATGATGAACAGGCACGAAGTCGGTCCACTAGCAGACATCAACTTCACGAAATCTTGGAAAATCAACTGTTGCCTATCCTCAAACAACAAAAAGAAAAAAAGGGTATAATAATAATAAATCTTCGCTTTTAATACCTTGCACATATATATGTATATATATTACTCAAGAAACAGAAATATTCAACCGAAATGTCAATGAAATTAACTGCGTTGACAAATGCTTATCTTCTCTTCAGTTCGACATAGAGCGGACCATCGATCGCGTTTACCCTCCTATCCGTTCCTAACGGCAAAGTGTTCGACACAATCTTCCATATCCTCTCTTTCCTATCCCGCGGTATTTGCAGCCCGATGGATAACAGTGATGAACATCCTGATAGGTTCCTCACGGTCAAAATGCAATTCAACCAGCCATATGGCACACCCACACGCTGCAAGCAATGACACCAAGACGTCGTATCACCTTGCAAGAGCCCCATAAGCTTTCCAGGATCCACACCTTCGTACTCAGCCCTCCTGCCGACTTCCCCCGGTTTTATAAAAATCCAATACAGAGTAATGAGGTTGTCGATTGTCTACTCGAAATCGCAGTGAAATCTGCTAAAATTCTCCCTCTCTGTCACTAGCAGATAGCCGAAGACCTGCGATGCTACGTGCGACCCCAGGGGCGCCCAATACCGCAAGAAATCCGGCTTCTTCAAATCTTTCGGGAGAACCCCCATGTAAGTCATTGCCCCAAGTGGTTCAAGTCTGCTACCATGAACGTTGAAACTCCGCTTGATGCGATCGACACTCACGAGCTCCCGAAGCAGATGCTGAAAAACAACGAGTCCCTCAAGATTATACAGTGATGCAAAGTACAAACACTGCAAACAATGATTAAGATAGCACAGTTACTTACTCTCCGATGAGTATCAGTGTACTCTGCCGCAACGAAATCCTTTAATAGAGCTGGCTGTTCCCGATCCAACCCATCAAAATTGGTCAAAGTCGTCACTTGCGGGAGTAGTGGGGCACGCTCTGCAACGATATGTAAGTCATTTGACACCACTACATTGTTCTCCTCTTGGATAAAAAATTGTTGGAAACTTGGGAACGTTTCATTTCACAACTGAAAAATTAATCAGCCCATTAAAACGTAAAAAACCCTGGTGAATCCGAATCAGACTCAGTGCCTAACATTGCGACAAAAACGACCGAATCAAAATTCAATTAAAAAGCATACCATTCCCGGAAACTGAATACATTTGTATGATACATGATATACTCTTCTCGAAATCCGGGAAAAAACGGTTGAGCACTCACCACTGGTCTAATGAAAAACGCTGAGAAATGTAAGAGTATGAATTAAAAAGCAAACAGCTAAAACAGCTAGTAAAATTAAAGTTCAAAAAGTCTCCAACACAAAGCTACATTAAACAAGTCTTAGTTTCACACATCAGTGTCTTTAAACAATACGGCGGACACGGTCAGCCGTACGCAGCAGAAGAGCAGACACAAGCCCACTAGAGCCCACACAGCAGCAACCAACCAGTCACCTTCTTCCGGGTCTCCCTCCGGTAAAGGCGGACACATAGGAGCACGCTCGGACCACTTCCGGCGGTCCCCCGACTCGACATAGCTGCCATTGTCGCAACAATACAACACACATTTGCCCCAAGGCAACGGCAAACACATTTTTCAACTGAAAAAATTACATACATTCGTACATCTAATCAAAATAACACCACTCGTCACTTTACCTGTGGCACTAACTCAAGGAAAAACAGAACTGGAAAAGCTAAAACACAGAGATTGATGTTATTATCTTATCGTAAGCGGACAACATGTACAAAAATGCCCGAAGCATAATGGCCTCCAGGAAAAAGAAATGAAAAATTGGGCGTAAATTAACCCCTATTTTGTAGTTGAGTCCATCAGCAGGGGAAAGGCCACGGGCTTACCTCGGTTGCTCCGGCACTTGCATATGGCCTTTTATTTGTGAAAAAAACAGGAGTTGCTTCTGGCACTTGCTCATGGCTTTTTGTTTGTGAAAAAACGAGAGTTGCTTCTGGCACTTGCTTATGGCCCTTCAAACTGTTCTTTTACCGAACAATTGCTCCACGGCTACATTACAAAATAAAAGACGATTATTCATAAAACGATTAATTATTGTTTACATGCTTATACATTTCGCCTCGAATGGACACCATAAATTTCAGCGTAGAGTCCGGCATCTTCGTTCTGCTGTTCGAGGAAAGCACCCAACTGCAGCATTAGCTCGTGAGCAGCCACAGGTAGAACAGCATCAACAAAGGCTGCATTCAAATCGGCAAAGAACGACATAACCGACAGCCCCGCGTTCACAAGAGGCGGCACATAATCCACCATATTGTCCTCAAGAGAAAGAACAATAGCATGCAGCTGGGCCTCGGAATCACCCAATACATTCGTGGCCCCATTGTCGACATCGTCTTCAACCCGAGACAGCTCGTTGTCCATATATTTAGCGATATCCACTAATCTCATATCCAATCACTGAGTTACCAACATCATGGACTTGAATAACACTTAACAAACAAAGTCTTCAACACGAAGGCTTACAGTGTCAACAAACAAATACCCAATTAAACAAAAGTTGACAAATGAAGAATTCGGTCATTTCGCTCAGCAAGTACCAATATCACTCAATTTGGAGCGATAGAACAACTCAATAGTACGATCCACGAACTACAATCGAACGTCTGGTACGGACTCCACAACACCAATTACTCAATCATCTACGAGACACCACTGCCTGATGTCACCTAGTAATTTGTCAAAACTAACCAGGAGTATTACTCTACACCACGGAGGGATAATGCTATTACTGCTCCTCATCTTACAAATACGTTGTACTTCGGCATCCTATGACGATGTTCTTTCCTCTGGGATAATCTTCCACAAAGAAAGTAAGATCCTACTGGCAGAAAGTTTGTAAATTTCAAGTTCCTTATTCCTTACCCGAAGTTCAATTTCACGATGAAGACAGCAATGAGGAATTACCTCAACAAACTATCGGAGAAATGGCGAACACCCTCTACCGAGTGCCCTCTAGATTTTTCCACGAACTTCAATTCAACGACAGACCCCTTCAATCTCAACTGGCTGCTGGACATGATCGAGGATAAGGCAAAATCGAGGATAAACTCATACTATGCCAAGGACGAAATGTTAAAGTATATTTCCTCAAAGTAAACAATAATGAGACCATTAGATCAGTAATAAAAAGAGAGTCAGTAATACTCAGTGACTCTAAACAATTGAACTTTCATACTCCCTTTAGGCAATCTAAGGAAGAAGAAGGTAGCCATCACAAAGCGCATTCCTGAGCTGAGGATTCGAAAGCCTAGACCGCACATCCATAATGACATACTTCATCACTCTAGAATACAAAGCAACACTTAACGCTCAATCATTAATAGCCAGAAGCGGTATAATACATGGCGACTATGAATAGGTGATGTTACCAATTTTCTTCGAAAGTTGAATCCAGAAGTGCAGTGAAGTGTTCAACTCCAACACACAAGACGAGAGCAGTGCCTCAGGATCGCTGAAAGAAGATCAAGGCAGTACCAATTTCTTACAGGTCGGTCGACCCACTAGCAGACATCAACTTCACGAGATCTGGAAAAATCAACCTGTTGCCCGTGTTTAAGCATTACGATTAGAAGTTTTCCCTCCTTGAATAACGAGTCGACGGAAATTCAAAATTTTTGGGCTCATTGACCATCAAATCACCAATGATGAACAGGCACGAAGTCGGTCCACTAGCAGACATCAACTTCACGAGATCTGGAAAAGTCCACCTGTTGCCCATGTTCAAGAATTACAAATTGAAAAGTTTTTCCTCCTTGACTAACGAGTCGACGGAAATTCAAAAATTTTGGGCTCATTGATCATCAAATTACCAATGATGAACAGGCACGAAGTCGGTCCACTAGCAGACATCAACTTCACGAGATCTTGGAAAATCAACTGTTGCCTATCCTCAAACAACAAAAAGGGTATAATAATAATAAATCTTCGCATTTAATACCTTGCACATATATATATATATATATATATATATATATATATATATATATTACTCAAGAAACAGAAATATTCAACCGAAATGTCAATGAAATTAACTGCGTATACAAATGCTTATCTTCTCTCCAGCTCAACATAGAGCGGACCATCGATCGCGATTACCCTCCTATCCGTTCCTAACAGCAAAGTGTTCGACACAATCTTCCATATCCTCTCTTTCCTATCCCGCGGGATTTGCAGCCCGATGGATAACAGTGATGAACATCCTGATCGGTTCCTCACGGTCAAAATGCAATTCAACCAGCCATATGGCACACCCACACGCTGCACGCAATGACACCAAGACGTCGTATCACCTTGCAAGAGCCCCATAAGCTTTCCAGGATCCACACCTTCGTACTCAGCCCTCCTGCCGACTTCCCCCGGTTTTATAAAAATCCAATACAGAGTAATGAGGTTGTCGATTGTCTACTCGAAATCGCAGTGAAGTTTGCTGAAATTCTACCTCTCTGTCACTAGCAGATAGCCGAAGACCTGCGATGCTACGTGCGAACCCAGGGGCGCCCAATACCGCAAGAAATCGGATCCTTCAAATCTTTCGGGAGAACCCCCATGTAAGTCATTGCCCCAAGTGGTTCAAGTCTACTACCATGAACGTTGAAACTCCGCTTGGCGCGATCGACACTCACGAGCTCCCGAAGCAGATGCTGAAAAACAACGAGTCCCTCAAGATTATACAGTGATGCAAAGTACAAACACTGCAAACAATGATTAAGATAGCACAGTTACTTACTCTCCGATGAGTATCAGTGTACTCTGCCGCAACGAAATCCTTTAATAGAGCTGGCTGTTCCCGATCCAACCCATCAAAACCGGTCAAAGTCGTCACTTGCGGGAGTAGTTGGGCACGCTCTGCAACGATATGTAAGTCATTTGACACCACTACATTGTTCACAGTAGCAGAGCGTGTTCTCCTCTTGGATAAAAAATTGTTGGAAACTTGGGAACGTTTCATTTCACAACTGAAAAATTAATCAGCCCATTAAAACGTGAAAAACCCTGGTGAATCCGAATCAGACTCAGTGCCTAACATTGCGACAAAAACGACCGAATCAAAATTCAATTAAAAAGCATACCATTCCCGGAAACTGAATACATTTGTATGATACATGATATACTCTTCTCAAAATCCGGGAAAAAAACGGTTGAGCACTCACCACTGGTCCTATGAAAAACGCTGAGAAATGTAAGAGTATGAATTAAAAAGCAAACAGCTAAAACAGCTAGTAAAATTAAAGTCTCCAACACAAAGCTACATTAAACAAGTCTTAGTTTCACACATCAGTGTCTTTAAACAATACGGCGGACACGGCCAGCCGTACGCAGCAGAAGAGCAGACACAAGCTCACTAGCGCCCACACAGCAGCAACCAACCAGTCACCTTCTTCCGGGTCTCCCTCCGGTAAAGGCGGACACATAGGAGCACGCTCGGACCACTTCCGGCGGTCCCCCGACTCAACATAGCTGCCATTGTCGCAACAATACAACACTAATTTGCCCCAAGGCAACGGCAAACACATTTTTCAACTGAAAAAATTACATACATTCGCACATCTATTCAAAATTAACACCACTCGTCACTTTACCTGTGGCACTAACTCAAGGAAAAACAGAACTGGAAAAGCTAAAACACAGAGATTGATGTTATTATCTTATCGTAAGCGGACAACATGTACAAAAATGCCCGAAGCATAATGGCCTCCAGGAAAAAGAAATGAAAAATTGGGCGTAAATTAACCCCTATTTTGTAGTTGAGTCCACCCGCAGGGGAAAGGCCACGGGCTTACCTCGGTTGCTCCGGCACTTGCATATGGCCTTTTGTGAAAAAAACAGGAGTTCTTCTGGCACTTGCTTATGGCTTTTTGTTTGTGAAAAAACGAGTTGCTTTTGGCACTTGCTTATGGCCTTTGTTGTGAAAAAACGAGAGTTGCTTCTGGCACTTGCTAATGGCCCTTCAAACTGTTCTTTTACCGAACAATTGCTCCACGGCTACATTACAAAACAACAGACGATTATTCATAAAACGATTAATTATTGTTTACATGTTTATACATTTCGCCTCGAATGGACACCATAAATTTGAGCATAGAGTCCGGCATCTTCGTTCTGCTGTTCGAGGAAAGCACCCAACTGCAGCATTAGCTCGTGAGCAGCCACAGGTAGAACAGCATCAACAAAGGCTGCATTCAAATCGGCAAAGAACGACATAACCGACAGCCCCGCGTTCACAAGAGGAGGCACATAATCCACCATATTGTCCTCAAGAGAAAGAACAATAGCATGCAGCTGGGCCTCGGACTCACCCAATACATTCTTGACCTCATTGTCGACATCGTCTTCAACCCGAGACAGCTCGTTGTACATAATTTAGCGATATCCATTAATCTCATATCCAATCACTGAGTTACCAACATCATGAACTTGAATAACACTTGTCAAACAAAATCTTCAACACGAAGGTTTACATTGTCAACAAACAAAAACTCAATTAAACAAAAATTGACAAATGAAGAATTCAGTCATTTCGCTCAGCAAGTAACAATATCACTCAATTTGGAGCGATAGAACAACTCAATAGTACGATCCACGAACTACAATCGAACTTCTGGTACGGACTCCACAACACCAATTACTCAATCATCTACGAGACACCACTGCCTGAGGTTTCCTAGTAATTTGTCAAAACTAACCAGGAGTATTACTCTACACCACGGAGGGACAATGCTATTACTGCTCCTCATCTCAGAAAGTGCCCTTACCCGAAGTTAAATTTCACGTTGAAGACAGGAATGAGGAATTACCTCAACAAACTATCGGAGAAATGGCGAACACCCTCTACTGAGTGCCCTCTAGATTTTTCCACGAACTTCAATTCAACGACGGACCCCTTCAATCTCAACTGGCTGCTGGACATGATCGAGGATAAGGCTGAAGCAGCAAAGCAAGAAGCTCAGGCCATTCGAACCGACAATTCCCGCTTCCTCAACAAAAACCCGCTGGACTCAGCACGTACCCGCAGGGGAGCTCCACTTATTGCAGCAACGGCCATCGCCGGCTTTGGTCTATTCGGATCTGGTATAATGATGGGCAATTCAGGAGGATGCGGAATTATGGGAATTTTTGGATCATGCCAGGACCAAGCAAATGCAAAGAATATCGAGATGTTGGAACAGTTTTCAGTGTACAGTTAATTTATTCATATACCCATATAACCACTTGTGCCTTCCCACAATTATAGCCGCCAGGGAAGTATCATTAAGTGTAGTTATGTAACATAGTGGAACACTCATTGAAGAAGAACACTCATTGTAAAGCAATATCATCGACAAAAACCAGCGAGAAAAACTTAATCTCAAAGATGTTAACCCAAAATTCTCCTCCCTGAATTTGGCCCAGTCTAAACCATTATTACAGCTAACCTCAATGCGATAATCTTTTCACTTGTCGACAAAATGCATTTCGATATATAAAGTCAGTGCAGGGAGATACTCGCTACAAATGCCGAATTTGCAAAGAGCTTCAACCGAAAAGATTTTTCGAAAAGACATATCTTGGGATCGCATGAATTGAACGCAGAATCAGCACAAGCGATAGTCGATTGTACTTCTATTTCTAACAAAATCGCCTATTTCATTGAATGAGGACAAAAATAATAAGCAAACTCGTTTTTGGTTTTTGTGCATTTGCAAAATTACTTATCGGCAATGTCTTCGTCCAAGTTAAATTGATGAAGTGAAGTGCTGACTCAAAATCAACTGTAGAAGTTAGTTTATCTTATACGACGAGAAGTATTTTGAATTGTTTTAGCTCATATTCTCACAATTTTTCATGAATTCCACAAAATGCCCAAAAATGGGATCTGGGCGTTTTTCTTCATTTTTACGCTGTTTTTGATGTTTTTCGCTCATTCTGATACTGCTTTTGCTTAGTGATCGTGTATCCGGATGAGGGTTTTGGTAGTTAGTTGTTTTTGAACCGACGTTTCCGTTTGTTAGGTTCCTTTCACTTTGCAAATGATAGTATGTTCTCCACTGAAAATGACTAAATACGAATACCATCCTTCGTTGGCATTCATCATTACTCAAATAAATTTGGTTCTTGAAACTATCTTGGATATGAATGTTGCAGGTAAGACGAAGAAGAACACTCGTATTAAAGCCATATCATAGACAAAAACCAGCGAGAAACCAGCGATGGTTACTATTTAGCAAGCAGATAGGGCATTCAGTTGCAACTTTTTAGGGCATTCAGTTGCCAGATAGAGCATTCAGTTGGCACCAGATTTGATCTAGATCACAAAACGGAACCCAGGGTTTCTGTTTCTCCTCGAATTTTGAACAAAAAATCATGCGTCGGATTGGAACCGCACTATAAATCGTGTTATGCGCGCTCTTTTTTTCGCCGGAATATGATTGCGCCGAACATTTTACCAGGACTTCTTTGTTTCCGACTATAATTTTACCCAACATCTCAGCGGTTACGAAAAGTATAGCTTGTTACTGCTGTTACATAATACAAATTAAGAGCAGGGCCGATATGCTTGCTTTTGAGTTGTCTAGTTTTTTAAAATTGAATTGGATGTGGCAGACAATGTTTAAATCCCTGTCTCTAATTTGCGGTTAGAAAATATAAGCTGAACAAGTTTATTTCTAAATAAATAGTGTCTGAAGAATGTGATGTCATAAAAAACGTTGTTGAAGGTTTTCATCTGTTTGCTATTTAGCTTAAAATTCATTCTGGTTAAACTCCTTCTAATTGGTTGTTCAAAACCTTTCAAAAAGTGTTCCGTTTTGAAACTGATTATTATCTTCTCAAATCGACATTCATCCTCGAGTGACCTTTTTTTGGTTCAGAATGTTTTGTAAGCAACTATTTTTCATGCGGATTAAGAAAAGATTCTCGCGATGTTCCGAAAAAGTCAATTAAAGTTTGTATACCTGAGTATTGCTTGTCTGCCGTACATCATCTACTTGCTGATTGGGTGAGCGTTTTTGCCGAAAAAGTGCATTTAATACGAATTGAAATATTATTATACCTGCATTGTATGTTGGACAGAATTAAGAACTCTCTTTTCAAGTGATGAATTATTTGAAGTCTTTGGGCGTAGTTTGGCACTTTAGATTTCCGATTTTGGAAAATAGTGTATGCTATAATTTATCTTCAGTTAGATTTTCTGCGTGGAATTGAGGGGAATACCTATCACCCAAAGAACGAAATGCGCAAAAATTATGTCAGCCAATCAAAATTTGGTCCATGTGAACGATCTCTATATTGTATGAAAATATAAGCAGTAAACAAACATGCAAAATGATGAATTCTGATTGACTGAAAAAGAATGCTTTCAACCAATTGAACAATCTCTTACCTAAAATGATTTGGATGGACAGGATAGCGAGTTTGTTCACTTATTCTCACAATTCAATATTCGCATTCGGTCTTTCTGTCATGAGAGCAGCCCCCGAATATCAATGCAGTTAGTGCTAATTACAATTGATTTGATTGTATTTAATTATTCGATTTTCTATTCTAAATTCACTAGTAGATTAATTAATTTCACATTGACATTCAAATTGAAATGATTTAAATTGAAATACTTAGAAAGTTTACTTTTTAACTTTAAAGCCTTGGTCATAGATAGGTGTTTAATTGTTTTTAGATATCATAAACAAAAGAAATTTGTAATAAGGTTCATGATTTCACTCACATTTAATTTTAATTTAAGGCAACTTAAAAGCACAATTAAAAATTGAAATAAGGATAACCGGTTGGTGTGCAAGAAGCAAAGATTGTTCCCACAATGTTCATAAAAATACTACAAAAAAGTCATAAAAATAGTACAAAAAAGTTTTTTTCTTCTTTTTAGTGTCATTTTTGTCAATGATGTGATGAAAACTACAAAAATGCGTTAAACGTTAACCAATTAGCCATAATTGTGGACAATTGGTTTCAAACAATTTGGTCCACAGGATGACTGAATTTTGGTCATCTGAATTTTCATTTCTACCCAAGTTGCGCGTCTAATAGCTGTTAGGTTTAGAGACTTCAAAACCTGGTTTAGAGCTGTTGACGTGATTCTTGTTTTACAATTGAATAAATTTTAATATATAAATCGATTTTTTGTCGGTTTTATTGATTTCGTCCCAATTTTTGTCGGCTTTCTTGCCGGGTGTTATATTTCTGTAAAATTGTGGCACACTTTTTGAGTTGTTTTTTTCTTCATTTTTATGAGGCTAAATGTAGTTCATGGTGTTCTAGTTTTTATACGCGCTAAGTTTTTCAAAAAAATAGTTTTTTGAAATTTCCTGTAAGACATTTTTTTTGCATTAAATTTTAAATTTTTTTTCGGATGTTTGGCATCTGATTTTTTTGTTCCTAAAACGCGTGGAAGTAGTTTTAGTTTTAATTAGTTCATTGTTTGAGCAATTTCTTTTGAAATCATTTCATGTTGATGGTTTAGCGCATTGTTTACGCCTGCGAATAGCAAGTGTTATCAAATGAGAATCTAGTCTTTTTTTCGGGTTAACAACTAGTTTAACAAAATCAAATGAAACAGTTGCTGCTATGCTTCGGACATGCTCATTTTCTTGAAATTTCAAATAAAATTATCTTATCTAGGTAGTAAATAGATGGAGTACGTTTTGAGCATTAATTACTTTTTTTCTAATAATTTTCTTGAAAAACGGTGGAGTATTTATCGGATTCGTGTGTTCGGCCTAGTTTCCGTCGGCTCATAATCCGATTTTTCAAAACGGTATTTGTTTTATCTGGTACTAATTTTATTGACCTGCTTTGCGTAGCATGGATTTTTTCAAATTTCGATTTCTAATACTATGATGAAAGTTCTGTAATTTGTCATTTTACCAAGTCTGATTGCGAATGTTTTTTTTTCGATTAAACGGTTTCGGCTTAGGTGGTATCGCTCTGTCAATTCAAACTACTTTTTCGATTTCAAAAGGAGGTATTAATAAAAAAAACTACTCTCCCAAATATGATATCGTGGGTTCTTCGGATAGAATGGTTTGTCAAACGTTTTCTGCATATGCGGCTACGTCCAATTTTTTTTTACAACAAGTTTTTGCTTTGGGAAAGTCAAACTTTTTGCTTTTTTGACCGTTTCTTGTATTTTTGTCTTTTTTCGACCCTACCGTCATGTCTGAAATTTTTGGTTCAATCGAATCACTGGGTTGGTTGTGGGAAGTTGGCGTGAATAATTGACCGCGCCCAATTTTTTTAAACACAAAATTACGGCCCTCGAAAACTTGATACTTGGTTTTCGTACCGTTTGTCGAAGCTATTTTTTTTGGTCAAAAACTACTCTCCCATATCTTGGCTTCTTGCGTTCAATCGAACCAACAGGTTGTGTGATTCTCTTCTGCAACAGCGGCTTTTCCCAACAATGTTTTAAAGACAAACGATATGGCCCTCGAAAATGTTATTACTTGGTTTTTGTACAGTTTTTTGAAACGTTTTGGAGTTTTCTCAAAAACCACCCAGCTTTTTTTTAGGTTAAGTGCTCAATCGAGAAACTCGAATTCGGAAATATTCTCTGCTTAAGTGGCAACGTGCTTCTGTTGCAGTAAAAGGTAAGGATTTCGGAAAATCAAGTTTTTGGTCATTTGACCGTTTTTTGACGTTTCTTAGAATTATTTTAGTAGACAAGCAACTAAGGTTTTGGGCAAAGTCCAATTTTTGAAATAACCCATTTTGTTCCGCATCAGTATAACAAATTCCCAAAACTATAAAACAGTTACCTCTAGCTTTAGTTGGGTCCCTAATTATCTTTGAACGAGAAACTTTTTGGTTCACCTAGTTTTTTCACATTTTGATTTTTTTTCTTCTTATTTTTTTAAATCTTCGTATTGCAACGCTTCGCCTCTGTTTAGAAAAGTTTTAAGGCCAAGGAAGCTCTAAAGGAAAATATACATTAAGTTCTACGTTTAAAAAAATAAGTTTTCTGAGCCTAAAAGTACATCGTTCATAAAACGAACGTTAGTGATCGCGTTACTCGCTCTAAATTAGAATGAATCTCAAAAATTTCTTACCAGTGTCTCCCGACTGAGCCAATTTCTCTGAAAAAACTTTGAGGTCGTTAAAGTCATGATCGAAATGGCTTTAAATATGATTTTGACTCGATTTCATCTGATGATGTTTTTTTTTCATGTTTTCATTATTAAATTTAAAAAGTAGCAGAAATTGGATTTTTTTGGAATAGATACGTAACAAAAATATATTACTCACGTTTAAAAATGTTTTTTTTTTACTTCTACGATCGTTAGTGTATTAGTACAAACCTTCTTTTTTCTAACCTAACTCGCAAAAAAAGTGTCCATTAAAAGTTTTCCTTTATTTGGTGGCACTTTTGCTATAATCACAATCTGTAGTATTGGAAATTTCTATTGTATTGGAAATTTCTGTTCTCCGCTTTTTTGCGGCTAGTGTTTGTGTTCATTTATCTGGTGGCTTTTTCGCTATAATCACTATCTGTAGCATTGGAAATTTCATAGCATCTGTTCTTTGCATTTTTGTGGCTAGTGTTTGCCATTTATTGAGCTTCTGTGGTTAGTGCGTTAAGCGTCCGTGGCTGAATGGTTAGTGCATGAGGTCTGCAGGTCATAGTTAGTCGGAGATCGAATCCGAGTCATAGCAGAGTTTCTACTATTTGAGGCTTATTTCTGCTTTTTCTCATTGCTTTTTATAGAGCTGCTTTTTGTCGTGTTCTCGGTAGTGCTTGAAGCCAAGCTTCGTCTCTGTGTTCAAAATTCATTTGATGTTGCTTCGCACTGGGGCAGGGAATTAATTGTGTGATTTGCGGTTCTGGGTGGATTTTTTTTGAATGCTTGTCTTGTCGTTTGCCTTCTCCTCTCAGTAACAAGAAATTATTGATCGCAGCTTTGTCTTAATTTTTACACAGGTAGGAACAAGAAATTATTAATCGCAGCTTTGTCTCAATTTTTACACAGGTAGTAATGGAATCTTTTGAAATCGTGATAGTTTTTAAGATTTTTTGCGTACTAATTGTGTACGAAAGTCTTTTGCTGAGACCATGTCTATACCACTTTTTCTCGGATAATATCAAATGATTTCCTCCAGAAAATGAGCGCACTGTTTAAAAGTTGAAGACATTGGTTTCCAGTTTTGTAACACAGAATATAACATTTTCATTTGTACAGAAAATGAACTATTTTGAAGTTTTTTTTTTCAGGAGTGAGTTATGAAATTTAGAGACCTATTGTAACTAGATGGTTTTGCGTCAGTTAAGCTTGGCATTTTTTGCTTTGTTTCGCTGAGATTCGCTTGTTTCCTATTTTATAAGAAAAAGCGTCACAGGTAACGATTGAAACAAGTTGATAATTGATAACGTTTTTATCAGCAAAATAGAAAGATAATTAATATAGTTTTCCTATGATGTAAATCCGTTATATCTAATTGTCAATCTATCTATATCTATCTATCTATCTATCTATCTATCTATCTATGTTTATATCTATCTGTCTATCTATCTATCTATCTATCTATCTATCTATCTATACTATATTTAAATGCGAATGGCAGGTATCTCCCATGTTTAGGCATAATAATTTTGCATGTTTAACGAAAGAATTTTTTCATGTTTAAGCTGTATCATATATTGCAATGCTTAAGAAAATTTTTCATTTAGTTTTTCGCAAGTTCATTGATTTTTCAGTATTTTTTTTCGAGGCCAAGTTAAGTCTGTCTGTCTGTATACCTGCCTTTTTAATTAATTTGATTGTCTGTCTACCCGTCGCCTAATTTTTTAAATTGCATTTTTTATCTTTCTATTATCTATTATATATTTAAATGCGGGCTTCACTATCTCGCCATGTTTAAGCTTTTTCATCGTATTTTTTTTGCATGTTTAACAGAAGAGTTTTTTCACGTTTAAGCTATATCGTATATTGCAATGATTAAGGTTTTTTTTTCGATTTTTCAGTTTAAATTCAGTGTTTATTTCATCAAGTTTGAAATAAGCAACCCAATAGTAGCATTTTGTCAGGGTTTTGCTATTCTGGCCCCTATATTTGAATAAACAAATCCTTTCAATTTACGAGATAGGCAATTTTCGAGATTTTTCAAAAATTTTCTAGAAAACTCAATTTTAAAAACTTCTAATTTTTGAATTTCCTAGCCTGTAGTTGGGGGGCTGTCAGAGTAATCTCAGGGGTTGCAAGTTCGGCCTCCAATTAAGAATGCCCAAATGTTTAAGAGATAAGACGATTTTTTTGATATTTTTGGACATTTTCAGAAAACTCATTACAAAATACTTCGTTATAGTGAAATTCCCAACCCTGAAGTCGTGTACTTTCAAAGATTGCGAATATTGCCATCAAAAAAGATTGCTAAAATTTTGGTAGTTTTCGAAATGTGAATTTTTTCTTCGAAACATTGTAGTTAGTTACTGTAAGGGTACTCTCAGGAGTTGCAAGTCTTGCGTCCGAATGCGACTGCTCAATTGCTTTCAGTTTCCCAGATGTGACGTTTCTTAGTTCATTTTAAATTTTTCGAAGAACTTCTATAAAACTTCATAAAATTTTATGGTTCTTCAAAATTTGTATAAAAAACTTGAATTAAAAAAAAATCGCAAAATTTTTGATTACGAACCCTGTAGTTGGGTGCTGATAGAGTACACTCAAAGAATAGTTTTTGAGTTGTTGAAAATTCGAAGCACCGGTGGTGCGGTACACGCTAGTTTTTATTTAAATGAAGCCCGTTTTTTTCGCGAAGTTTCTTAAATTAAGTTTCTTTTTCTACGTCATTCCCGATCAGACATTTTAAAGTCATTTAACGTCATAAGAAACAGCATAAATGTTAATGACATTTAGTTCCATTAAGTAGCTCTTTCAATGGTCAATGGTATTTCGTGGTTAATGATCAGTCTTCATACCGAGTAAAACTAATATTTATAATTTCTCCCTAGTATAAAAGTTGTAATTTTAAATTGTCAGTTTCTTATAAGCTGTTCAAATAGTCAGACTGCAAAGGAGTTCTATACGTTTTTCCTTTTCATATAGTCTTCAGAAAGTGAGTGATCGATTTAACAATTCCAACGAAGTAAGGAGATTGACGTTTTACTCGAACAACTGAAACATAAGCGCCAAAGCCAAGGAGCTAAAATTTTGGACGAAGTAAAGAGACAAAATTTAGATCATGCACTTCATTTGACCTACTAAAACCTAGAAATGAACTTACGTCCCGCTCCCGAAATTTTTTATTATAATATATATACAATGTAAATTTTAATGCTTAAATTGCAATGATATTACTGTGCTACTTGTAGGGTGACGGAGTTTTTGTTGGCCCTAGAGGATGTTATTTTTAATATATTGTGCTTTTTCAGACGATGTTGCTGCCACCGCAAACGCGGTCAAGGCCTGACAGCCAGTACAGCGCAGGGCAGATCAACGGAAACCACTTAAACAATAACATCAACAACTTGCAACTCAGGACAAACAACATCAATAGCACGATAGTTGGACCACGTCTGAATAGCAATCGCAACAACTCGAACCACTCTATTTACAGAACTACTTCTGACCACCAACCAAACAACAGATACTCCAGATTAAGTTCAAACCAAGCCAGAACACCACGCTCACGCCCAGATAACGTCAAAAGTTTCACATTTGCTGTGAGTCCTGCAAACAACACTAGAGGTTTGTTTTCAACTACGTGTGACGATGTTTTGACATCGACCGAGAGTCGGACATCGTTTTTACCGTCGGCTGAAGCGAATGGGACAGTGACTCGTCTTCGTCAGAGAATGTCGGCTAATTCTAAAGAGAGAGTGAACTCATCTTTAAGTTCACGCAGAAGTGCCATGTCTTATTCGCCTAACGGAACATCATCCAGACATCTAACCTCTACAAAGTTTTCGATTGATAGTCTCATGGATGACGTCATATCGTCAGTGCAAACGAAGCTGAACGGGAACGAACCGCCGGCGTCAGAAAGACAGCCGTTGATTATAAATAGTAACTCATTCATAAACCAGAGTAACCTTTGTTCTCATAGTAATATGAACGTTTCTGCATGTGGTAAAAACAGCAGTTATCACAGTGTTGTTACCAGTAATCAAGCTGCTGCAAAAGCCAGTTTTAATACCAACAGAACAAGCGGCTGGAACTATAATGGCAACTCAAGTCACAATGGCGTTGAAGATTTCATCCAGGCTGGAGATTTTTTGAAGTACAAAGTGAAAATGCGAGATGCGACCATGTACCAAGAGGATCTCCTGGATCCAGAACTGGTTCAAGTGCAGACGTTTAAAAAAGCCAGACCAGAATCAGGTTGGGTGTCTATTCTTATTAATGCTGCCATCAGAAGCGCTTTGATGCCTTTTCTGTTTACCTGGTGGATGTCAGAACTAAGTCGCGCGCAGTATATGATGCTGTTGTCGGCTTGGTTTATGGCAACTTGGAACTTGAAACGTTACTTTATGTCACAGCCTCCCGTTTCAAGCTCTTCTTTTTCAGTTTACGAGTTGGAACTTATTTGTCCCTTTCTATATTTATTTTTGCTTACCTTTACTTATTGTCATATACATAATGCCAGAAAACGAACTTCGAAAAGTAGTAGTAATATTAACGTGCCAATTGCTACCATCGCGCCCAAATCGCCAAATACGTCACAAGAAGCTGTCACTAAAGCTTTAAGAAAAGGTCACAGTACTGTTCATGTTACTCGGCGTAAAGTGCAAAATCTGCGACCTGTTTCTTCAGGTGGTGTTCCAAACGCTAGTAATAGACTCAACCGAGAATCAAATTCTCAAAACCGTCAACATGAACTGCGTCGGTCACGTTTAAGCAGTATGGATTTGGAGCAAAGTCAAAGTCGGATTGCTTCTAGAAACGATAATTTTACAGGAGTTGATTTATCGCCAGTTATGGACTTGGAGCGCGAAGACGTTGATTTCGACTCAAATACGAACAACGAAGATCGTCGAAGTGTTTCATCACTGGAGGAACATGTTCAGACTCAAGAGATGACGAATTGTAACGGTGATCAATCAAGTCCTAATATACCACATGCAGAGGTTTTTGAGCCAGAAAGACCAGTACCGTTTGCAAGAGACGGAAACCTAGAGCGAGAGCGAGAATCATTCGAGATATCAGCTTTTGACAGCTTAAGTCAGATAACTCGTAACGAAGAGAACATGCGCTACGATAATAATTTGAGCCAAATCACAGAAACTGTAACACAGCCGCTGGAATTAGAAAGTACAGTGGAAGATAACGAAACAAGTGTATCTGATGCGACTTCTAGAGTTGTAATTGCTACTGATTCAACGGCGTTAGATGTCGAGACACCAACAACGGTTTCAGCTTTGAGCCCATCGGATGCGAGAGAACATCATCAATTGCATCCCAAGTTTGTCAAGAAGGACTCGGATGAAGTAATGGAATACTTGGATGCAATGGTGCAATCATCAGTCCAGGTTTTTCACATGTCTCCAGAAATTGCTCACCCGCATTCAGACGCCAATTTTGGGTTCCCTAACCAGACGAATGATGTGACCAAAAATGATCTCAGGTTACACAATCTAAGCATTTTGTCTGACGATAGTTCTTTGCAAGGAGAGGTGGGAAGTTCCGTGGAGGTGACAAGTGTGGACCTGGATTCGGAGACTCCTCCTTGGACTTCAAGACAGCTATCAAATCTTTCGACAAACTCGGAAATCAAAAGGCATGCAACCGATTGGTACGGAAATACAGCTCAGATAACCGACAATAGATCTTTTAGCTTTCAAGTCACCAATCAAAGGGATGATTCAAATACTTCAACTCTAAGTGAAAGTTGCCAAAATTTTGTAACTGCGTCTGCCAATCTTTCAAACTCTGGATTTCTGAATAAGCCAACGACAATTTGCAATAAAACTTACTATCAAAATGATTGGAAGTATGGCAAATCTGATGCACGTGAACAGTTTACAAACTACAATGTTCAACTTCAAGTTCACACTAAAGAATCTGAGAAAACGAGCGCAATTTCTTCGTCTCAAGCGAAGGCAACTTCGTCATCAAGTTTGACAATCGGGCGAAACCGATCGAGAAATTCCAATTCGTCCTCATCACTATCCCGACTTGGGCCAAGTCTTGTCGGAGCTACTCCGATACGCAAACGACAGAGTCTGTTCACTTTTCCGAGCGGACGAAGTTCGTTTCTCCACAAAAGTATTGTCAAATACCTGCAAGAATTGGAGAAAAAAGCGAAAGATGCTTCGCTTAAAGAGAATAATGCGTAAGTAGAAGCGTGCATTTTTAATGACTCATGCTTGAATATAACGCTTGGTTTATTTTTTAAACGCTTACCTAACTTTTGTTGCAGCAAGCTTCAATCGAAGTAAGTTGTGCTTGTTTTGTGGCTGGTTTCTACCCTGGTCGAGTTATCATGGTGCTTCTATCTGGCACATTTTTCTGACACGATTGTAATTTATCTCATTCAATTCTCAACTGGCAATATGAGTTGAAGATAATTTGCTATTTCTCACTTCCTAGCTCTCACCAATCGTTACACTTGCGTAAGCAAGTGTCTTGTAATCGGGAACTAGACTTTTTTCCCGTAAACTTTTCTTACATCTGAAGTTGACATTGAAAATTTTTTATTAGTGAACCTTAGCAATTTCGAGACGCTTTCCACTGGGCCTAGAGGTACCGCGGTTGTCTCTGTACCCTATGGTCTGCGCTTCGAGCACCGGCCAGATCTTGTTCTTTCAGTATGTATGAAATAACACCAAAAATTACTGGAAAAATTGAATCGTCGGAGTTTTGTTTTTCTGCTTAGGCTTTGTCAGTTTAGTTTCCACATGGTAAAATTTTCTTGTGAGCTCAGCAATTTTTGTCGTCGATGCAAATGTTTTTTATGCCTTCCTGTAACTTTTATAAATCATCGCCCTGACTTTGAAAATTTCTTTGTTTTGTTTGAAGGGCAAAAAAGTGGTCGACTAAAAAAATAGATAGGCTTCAAATGGCTCAAAGTTGTTTTATATCAACTGTTTTCTTATGAATTGTTTTCTTTTGGCATTTTTTTTATTTTCGGCTCATTCAATGCGCGGCTTAGAGCGGCTGTTTTTGGCTGAATGAGCGCATTTGGCTGAATGAATGTCAGTGAACCCTCGTATAAAAAATAAAAGACTTATTAAATGCTGTTTGTCGTGTTTTTTTTTGGCTATTTTTCTGAATTTTTTTTCGCCAAAATAATTTTTTCGGTTTTATCATTTCCGTCTTATTTTCTTTCCGCTAGCTTGTTATGTTGTTTTTGCGCTCTATCTGAAGTGATGTGAAGCTCCGCTTTTTCTCTGCTTAAAATGCCATTTACACTACTTTCTAAATAATGGATTTTTAGTATAACTGAAAGCTCTGTAATTTGTAAATTTACTACCAATGTGTTATTTTGAAATTTTTTTATTTCGGTTTTCAAGAAACAGTTTCCCACTTATGATATATCGGTGTAATCAAAGTATTTTGCATAGTTTCGAGGGCAATTTTGTTTTTATGCTTCTATGTGTTTCAGTGTTTGCGAGTATTTTTTGTGGCAACTGTTATATTTTGGGCTTAACAAGGGGCGACCCAATTTTGTAGCTGCTCGCTAATAGATTCCCTATGTTTTTTAGTTTTCTTCATGAACATCATCCGATACATACATGGAATTGTTGTAGGTTTAGTTTTTTCGTTTTTCTTCAAGTAATTCTGTCAACTTTTTCGACTTAAATCCACTTTTTTTTATTTAACCTAAAAAGATCCAGGCTTCTTTTCTCCTGGCCTAGCAGTAACTTGGTTGCCTTTGTAACATAAAGTCTGGGACTCGAATTGAAACTTTTCAGCGAAAATTGCCTTTTCGGCTTTTTGTTTATTTGCTTATAGTCCGTCCGCTTAGTTGCCATATCACGGGTTTTTCTTTTTTCGTGAGCATTTTTCCTCTAGCTGCAAGGTTTGTTGATTAACATCAGATATTTTAAATTTTACTAGCCCTGGCCTTAAAAATTTGACTTAGTTTGCGTTGGTCGCTTAAAAGCTTTTCGGCGTTGTGTTCATATTGTGTTTTTGGCTTAGGCAGCTTATTTTGGCTCGTTTGGTAAGCAAACATGGATATTTTTTTTGAGAAGATAAGTTTATGTCGGTTGTTTTTTTAATCTTAATCGCTCAAAAAATTAGTCGTTTCTCCATTTGTTTTCTGAAAAATAATTTTTCATTTATTCGAAGAATTTCCAGGTTATTAAACTATTCTTTTTCGAAATTTTTGTTTCCGTTTCATTACCTCTTACTTGGCCGACAATAGCACGCTTGCGTTGTATCGCAAGTGATGCGAAGCTCGGCTTCGCCTCCGTGTCAAAATGGCGTCTTCGCTCTTTATTAGTATCATTTATTAAAGAACTTTAAATCCACTGCTGATCAGAATAAAAGAACTTATGAGAATTTGAGAGAACAGGTAACAAGGTCCCAGATAACAGCGAGATTTTGTTATCCACCAAGCACCTGACTCCACGTTGGTGAAGGTAGAAAGAAAAAAAATTGATAACGTTAAAAAAAATGTTGCTTTCACTCCTGGACTCGCAAATGGTCATTCATTTAATTATTCTTTGATCATCGCTTGATTTATCTAAAAACACAGAAGATGTTGTCTTAAGATTGACAATTTCCCTTCTCGTGGGGGTTTGAAGAAAGACACCTAGTTGCTGATCCATTCAATATTATTTTACTGAACGATTTGACATAAAATGTATGTTGTTTGCGCGATGGTCTTTTATTACGATTATTGTACAAACTGTTTCTTTTCAATTAAAGGCTCTTTATATTGGCACATAATGTTAACACTAGACTGATCTTCGTTTGTATATGAAAATCTTGATTATTGTTCTGAGCACCTGTTTAGTTGGCGAAGAAGCTTGGGTTTTGGCTTGTTGTTTTCGGCAATGGATCACGATAGCGGGAACGGGTTATAAAGTTTTAGAATGCCCTGGGTTAGAAATCCGATGTGAATTTGATACCGGCTAAGCGACAATACAAATTTTAACAATACAAATTTAATATCCCACCAAGATAAGGGATCTAAAATTTTCGTGGAAGCCTGACATTCGGCCTTTTCCAGAGCATAACACTCTTTTTTGACAGTTTTTTTTAGGTTATCCAAATTGGTTTTCCGAGTTTTCGCAAAACAATATAAAAATACTGTGCGCGTTTGTAGGCACTTTTTCGCTGTTTTTGACCAAAAAAATCAGTTTTTTTGACGGGCGTTCCTCTGCAAAATTAGTATGATATGACACCGAAAGTGCCTTTCGAAAAGTTTCTGGTTAGGTCAGCCAAAAATGGATGAAGTAAAGTAGTACAAACGGAAGGTGGCCAGGGGTTCGAATTCTTACCCCTAATTGGCTACTGGTCAGAAAAGAAACATGGAAACGAAAAAAGATGATCTCAGGTAAAATGTTCGGTTTTGAAATGAATTTATCGATATATCAAGGGTAATGTGAAAACATCCTGAAAAGTGTTATTATGATCAATTTAAAAGCCACAACTATTTCTTATTATTTACTTTCTTCGTAAGTTGAGACAATGTTATCGAGAAACTTGGCCTGGATACTTCATTTGTGTGTGTTATCATTCCATTTTGGCTGATCCTTCCTCTTTAATCTTCTACAAGTCTTAATGGCGAAAGGGCAATTTTTTTATGAATTATTATCTGCGTTTTTTGCATGCTTCAATTAATTGCATAATCGACTTCATGGGAATTAATATTGACCGTGACTCGTGCATTGGGTTCAATTTGTCCACGAGTGAACTAGGCTTGAAATAAGCAAGAAAATTTGCTCTCCTTTTAAGTTTATTCCTTTTAGGCAGCTTACTTGGCGAGATAGAATCCTGCGGTTTCTAATGTCACTCAGAGTAAAAATCTTTGGCGAGTTGATTGAAACTCAGAGAAGCAAACTGGGCGCGGCTGCGGCGCCACCCGGTTGCACGCTAGTTTCACCAGAAGAATCGCCGGTTTGTGGTGGCATTAAAAACGTAGTGACAGGCGAGACTGAAGCGATCCACGAGACGCAGTCTGTGGAATCGGAAGAGGAGGAGAATGGTCATGGGAATATTCTAGAAGAAAGTGAGGAAGAGGAAGACGAGGATGTGCATGATGGGGAGGGGCAAGAGGATACGGGGGGCAGTTCGATTGAGGAGGTCGAGGACAATCCCAACACATCTGGAGTAAATATCATTCTCATCTTGTTAACTATTTCTCTTCCCTAAGCTGCCTAGTAACGAATTTCCGTCCGTGAAAAAATGAAAGAAAATTATTGTTCCTACTCTTCTCCATCATGAATATAAGAAAAAAATGGATGGTATTTTGCAAAAAAAAACTAATGAAACCGTGTTTAACAGTCACTTAATTAAGAGCTTAATCGATGTGAAGCATTATTTGTTGTGACAAAATACAGCCGTCATTTCTTGTTATTTATTTAATCATCCCTTATGTTGACTCTTGGATGAAGAGCAGTTTGCGTTCTCAATGGCTCAAGCCCTAAGCTCAAACTCGACGTGTTACATTAGACCACCTGACGTGTGTGTACACTAGACCTCAAACTCTTTGATACCTTAAAAAGAATTTATTCGATAGAAAGAAAAATCGCGCCTGCTATATGTAGCTTTATCTAATGTTCCTCCTAGTCTAACCTTGCAAACAATTTGGATATGGGCGATAAATTAAAATAAACATAAAACGACTTGTACGAATTGCTCCATAAAAAGGTACTTCGTCAAGCATCAAATTGACGGATTTTTTTTTCAAAGATGGTGACTTGTATTTACACTAGCCAGCTTGCGAGCGTTAGTGTATCAGCACGAACTTTCATTTTTTTGTAACCTAACTCGCAAATAAAAGTGTTCATTAAAAGTGTTCACTTATTTGGTCTCTAGCATTAGATTTTTTATAAAATCTGTTCTCAGCTTTATTAGTGGATAGTGTTTGAGATTATTTATTAAGCGTTTGAGACTGAGTGGTTAAGGCATGGGACTCAAAATCTCTTGATTGCAGCAGGTCGCAGATACGAATCCGAGACGTAGTCGAATTTTTACTAATTCGAAGCTTATTTCTACTTTTTTTTACTGCACTCTATAGTGCTACTTTTTGTCGTGTTTTGGCTAGTGTTTGCGAAGCGCAGTTTCGCTTCTGTGTAGAAATATATCACACTATCTTTTTACCCTTTCAGGTCAATATCAACGGTGACAACTTCACTCGTCTGGATGGTGGCCTGGCTTCCGCCGATGACATCAGCTGGAACAAAGCGAACAGCTCTACCGCAAACCAGACTCCAGAAAAGACCGTCAAAATCATCACCTGGAACCAAATGGGAAGGTGCAATAAGGCCAATCTGACAGCCGAACAGGTGGTGGAGGTGATTGTGAATCGAGCCGATCTGATTCGCAACTCGAACTTCTATTTCGCGTTCGGAATCTTCTCGGCTGTGTTTATCAGCTGTATGCCCTTTTTGTACAGATATTACACGGTGCCCCAGTACACATTATTTGGAGGTATGTGTAATTAATGCCACAGTGTTTGCATTATTTTTCCGTCATCGAATATGAACTCAAGAATTCATCTTGCGCGTTTTCAACACCTAATAGAGTGTTAAAAAGTTGAAGGCGCTCCAAGTCACTGCTTTTGCCAACAGATTTGCAGTATCTATGTTATTTATTATATGATTTTGACTGTGAAGGAATATTGCGCTGACCCCAAAAAACTTGTGATTTTTTACAAAATACAAATTTTTAAAAAATTCGGTATGACGACAAAAATTGTACTTATGTAGCTATTTTTTTTCTTTCGATTGTTGGTTTTAAAAATGTATTACGTTGAAGTGCTTTGAGATGAAGATTTTTTAATGATCGAAATTTTTTTCGACCATATGAAAAACATGAGGAACTTCATATTCGGGTGTGTTTTAGTTTTTTTTCTCTTTTTTCCACGCAAAATCAGGTACCACAAATAATCATCGGAATGGGTCTAGTATTGTTCCATATTACAGCCCCTTCAGTCGTGATTCAAAGGACTGAAAAAAATTTTTAAACCAGTTTGAATTTTTGGTCTAATTTCAAGTCAATAAGGTGAGCGTGCATGCTTACAACTGCTTATTTTTGCCTCATTTAATTTACTATGACTGTCGCATATGACTAGGTTCTATTTCGCTTCTAGATCTTTTAATCAAACAACCTAGAAAAAACGCCATTAATTTGAAAACCTTTTTTTTTGGTAGTTTTTAAGACTATGGTTGGAACATTCTGTGCTACTTGCACAGTAATTGGCAGTCCTTGTTAAATTTGCTTTTTTCAATGCTTGACTTCTGATTTCTTCTAATTTTTTTGACGGGGACATTGAGTCACTCGGCTTTCTAGCTGTCCGTTGGTTTTTTTCGATAACCAGCTGTTATATGAAAATTGGAATTTGATATATACTTTTCGTTCGTTTTTATCGGTAGTTTTGAATTCCAAGTCCCGATCGATAAAAAAGCTTCATTTGTAGTACAGGTTGAAAGTCGTGACGCTTAATGCAATCGAAATAAATTTTATGTGCTACTTGGGTAGCAGAAATGTTTTAATATTACGCTTGCTATCAGCCAGCATTATCCGATCGGATCATAGACTTTTTCTTTTCTTGAGAATTTGTCTTGTTAGATATTTTGTGGTTCATTTTTGTTTGTTTCAGACATTATCCAACTGGTATCTGCACATGAAAACTTCGCGTCATCTGATTTTATTGTTCTGGAAATCTACCTGAGCTACTTCTCAGTCGTGAGCTCCTTCCTCACATGTGTTGTCTTCTTCCTCCTTCTAGCTGCAGCTGAGAGAACTTACCTCCAGCGACACTATTACTCAAAGTATCTATACAGGTTAGCCGAGTAAAACATATTATTTTAAAGAGTCGATGAACGTAGTTCAGACTCTCATATAGGTTGCGATGGTTTTATTTAGTTTTTTTTTTCAGGAAAAGTCTTAAAACTTGTTAACGCTCAAATTTGATATTTCGCTGTGTGACTTTTGATTCATTTTTAAGTTTAATTCATTTCGTGTTAAAGGATGCAAACTCCACTATCGAACAGCAAAAGTTTAAAGGTTACGAAAAAGGTGATCGACTTCTCATTTCGAAAGTGGACTACAAATAAAAACTTTACCTATTGACCCAGTTTTCTCTCATTAAGTTAATTTTATCAATAAAGCGCCAACCAAAACATGTTTTTCAAATTCAAAGAGATTGAAGGGCATATATTTTTCTTTAAAATTCAAAAGCTAAAAAGTCAGTATTTCCAAAATCAGAAATTCTAAGGGCATTTTTTTCTTTGAATTTCGGAAGTTGAGATTCTTTTAAAAAATAAATCATTTTTTCTTTTCTGTTTCCTTGCGTTTATTGACTCTTTTCCAACTGTCTGTTACCCAAGGTTTTTTATTTCGCGGGTCATCATTTCACCATCCCTACACGACAAATAACTGTGCAAAAAGTTCTGCTGGGACGCCTAAACCACCTGGTCAATTACAGACAAAATTATATCAAAATGAGTCTCTTACGTAGTCCAACAAAAGTTAAGGAGTGTATAATCTCCAATAAAATTGCGCAAACAATTCAAAAATTTTGTTCAAATAAAAAATGGTGTTTTAATTAGTAAAATGACATTGTTCGTCTATCAATTGAAAGTAAGTTATGTTTTGGAGATAATGCCCTTCTGAAACTTTGTTGACCTGCGTAAGATATAATTTTGTGTTAATTGGCCCACTGGTTTTAGTGACCAAAACTTAGTAACTTTTATTTGACTATCCATATGTGGGGTAAAATTTTGGGCCCTAATTTCGTAAAAGAAATGGTATCATATTAATTCTGTTGAAATTTTAAGCAAGTTTTATTTTCATTATTTTTCTCCTGAACTCAGCCCAGTTTAATATAAACTCGTTTTAGTTTTCAAGTTTTATGCGGTTTGTCCGGATAATTTAAATCAGCGCTGTAACCATAGTCATTCATTTTCTGTACCGCAAGTGATGTCGAGTTTCAATTTGCATAAAGTAGACCTAGAGCAAATCTAATGATCTTGTTGTCTACCCTTTTTACGACGTTTTACTTAGTTCAATCCATTCTTTGTGATCGTGTTTTTAATACTTCAAAATAGTTAATATTTAAACACAATTGTAAGAATGAAAAAGTTAATCAATGATTTTTAATAAAACGGAATGGAAGCTAATATCACTTTTGAAATGTGCCAGCAGGCCTCTGCAACTAAATTCAAATTCCAGTGTTTTTAACTGATTGTGATGTTTCTCAAAGCCTGTTAGAACCAATTATGGAAAGCTGCAAACGTGCCGATAAGATAGTTTTGGTCTTCAGTTTTACCCTTGCGATGAAAAAGGGCATTTCAACCGGGTACTAGAATTTTTTCCGTAAAAAACTTTGTTCACAGAATGGTCAAATGGTAATTTATAGAAATGCTGAATTAATAGCTTGGTTGGTGTGTATTAACTGCATATGTGCCTTGGGTGAACGTAAAGAGTTGCAAAATAGTTTTTATCTGTGCCGAAATATTTCGGTAGATTTTTGCCACCGAGATCGATCGGCTTTGTTTCTGTCGACTTATTTTCTCAATGTTTCTTTTACTTATTTTTGTTGGTGTCAAATGAAAACGGTTCAATTCTTACAAGAAGTTTTGAATGTTCAAATCCCACCCTCTTCAGCCCTCCCCAATTGGTCCCACCCTTGAAAATGGGAAGGAACTTTGTATTGGGATGTTTTAATTTTTTCTTTTTGTTTTCTACGCAAAATCAGGTACCACAAATAATCATCGACAGGGTCGAGTCATAAATCAAATTGAAGCCCTTTTAGTCGTGATTCGAACGACATTAAAAATTTTCAAAATTTTTTGCTCAGTGTTGAGAAAAACTGATTTCAAATTTTTCAAGTCTACTCTAGTTATGTTTGAGTAAAGGCAAGCGAGCAGGCTAGCAATAGGTTGTTTATGCCTAATTTGAGCCGCGAAAACTTCGTCTTAGTCGAGTTAAGTTTTTTTTGAATTTTTTAAAACGATTTTGTTTGTTTTTGTGTTCATTTTTCTGCAAAGAAATATTGTCCAATTTGCCTATCAAGAGTAACGCACGTATATAACGAACGTAAACTCTTATATAGGTCTTGCTGATTTTTTTGTTTGTTTTTTTTTAGGAAAAAGTTTTAAAAATTGTTCACGCTCAACTTTGATTTTTTGCGGTTTGACTTGTGATTTTTTTTTAATTTCAGTGCATTTCCATTGTTACAAGGAGGACAAACTTCGCTCGAACATTAAAAGTGTAAAGGTCACGAAAAAAGTGATTGACTTCTAATTTCGAAAATGGAAATTAATTATCAGATTTCCCAGCGAAATAAAAGTTTCACCTATTGATCCAGTTTTCTCAAATTGGGTTAATTTTAACAAAAAAGTGTTCATCATAAATTGTTCTACAAATTCAAAGAGCTTCAAGGCCATCTATTTTTCAACTATAATTTGGCAATTTTTACTAAACTGGAATATAGTTTTTTTTTCGGGTTTATTTGTTGACAGAATAATTGAAACCTTTGCTCACTTTTTTGAGCAACTTGGCTTCAGCTCAGTTCATAAAATTTTTAATGGTGCAGTTAGTTCAGTTGTAAGATTTCTTTTTTTAAAATTTTAACACATTTTGTTTCGATTTGTCAGTTGATACGCAAGTTGTGATAGCTATTTAATTTTGTATCGCAATTGGTGCGAAGCTCTGCTTCGCCTCTGTGTGAAAGTTTTTGACCAAAAAGTTTCGCGTGATAGGTCAAAGTTTGAAGTTGTAGAATAGTTGCAATGGGTTATTTTTAAGTACGGAAATCCTGTGGGAGTTAATGGAGGGGTAGGGTTTTGGATAAGTTCGCCTCGAGTTGCATTATTGTTTTCAACTTATCTTTGTTTCTTATTTGATGTAGGTTGACAAGCAGCAAGAAGGCGAGGAAGTGTGAAATACCTCACTTCAGGCTGACCAAAGTGAGGAATATTAAAATGTGGCTCTACATCAGGTTCAAACTCAAGGTCAGTTAGCGGAATGGTAGCTGTTTTAGGTCATCGAATACTCTAGGGGTAGTAGCTTGCCGTAAATGGAGTGATAACTGTGCAAACGCTTGTTATAGTGAAGACAATTAGAAAGATTTTTGTTTCTTCGGGAATGGTGTCAAAATTTTTTCACGCTCAAACTTATTTTTTTTTGGATATTTTTAAGCTGTTTTTTTTTAAGTTTGTGAAAAAAGGCCATGTTTGGTTGCAGGCGCATGGACCCCAGAAGACAGTGGAAGTAATCGTCTCCAATTGTCTTCTCTTCTGCGTCCTCTCTGTGTCCTGCTGCTGCTTCCAGATGCTCGAACACAACCCAGACAACCCAGAAGGTGGAAGTGGATCTGGAAGTGATACAGCCAGAATTTCCCTCAGCGGCTTCTACAATCCCAGTCTGGCCAGCTGGGTGGCCATCACGTGGTGTCTGGCACTTGGATCACTTCTGCTAAGGTTCATCACCATAGGTTAGCTCTTATTATTCATCAAGGAAGTTCTAGGAAATAAAACGACTAGCAAACTAGACGTCGATGCGAAACTACAATTATGGGAAATTAGACGTAATTGTATTGTTATCATGTCCTTATATTTGTTTACAGACTACAGTTAACCAGCACATAGAGAAGTGGGAAGGAACTATAGCGCAGGGGAGGGTTTTTGGTCCTCCAATTTTAGATACCTTGTAGAAAGTTCTAATGGAAATCAATTGGCGTCATATAAAAGTGCTAATCGCCAAAACTTGAAACAAGAATTGTATTTTGAGAAAAATTGGTCTGAATTTCTGCTAATCACAGTTGAACAATCAGCGAAAGGCTTCTCTAATTTTATATTTGAATAAATTTAATGTTCTATAATATATTCTAGAAACGTTTTATATTCTACGGCTCAGTCATTTCGATCGTGCAATGCATTGATTTTCGAGCTCTCTATAGAAAATCTTAAAAAGAGATCGTGTCGGCACTTCATGAATTTTTTTTGACCAAAAGTTGATTTTTTTGCGCTCTGTTTTCTTTGGTATATGTAAGTAAGCGCCTCTTGAGGGTTGGTCGGTCTTAAATAAATGTCTTATAACTGTTCCAAATCCGCTCCGGGTTGACTTGCATCTTTTTTGTATTTTAGCATCCCTATCTTTTTTTAGCATCCCTTCTACGGATGAATCTAATGACATGTATCTAATGAACTAACTAATCTGATGGATGCATTCTATGCAGAGGTGTTCAAAAATTGATTGCAACATGAAAAATCAATTATTTCAAAACAGCCAATTAAAAGAAACAATCAAATAATTGCAATCGCAATTAATTTAATTGCAATTTAATTTTGAGCACCCCTGATTCTCTGCATACTACGGATGCATTCTATGTATACTATGGATGCATTTATAAATACTATGGATGCGTTCTATGACCTGCATCTAATGAATTAACTAATCTCTGAGTTTTTGTTTCAGGCACTAAAGTAAACAAACAGTACAGCAACACTGCCATGTTAACCACAGAACGAATCAACCTCTCCCTCCGAATGGAAAACAAGCCAGAGAAGCGAGAAGAGTACTTCTTAGCAGACAGAGTTCTGAAACTAGCTTGCCGACTAATAAGCGAAGTGGAATCACCCTTCAAAGTGTCTGGACTCGTCATGAATTCTGTTCTCTATAACGTCATGCGAGTTATTATTCTATCTGCAATTTCGGCCGTGATGAGTGAAATTCTTGGTTTCAAACTGAAACTATGGAAAATTTGAGTGGACTGGAATAAAGGCGGTCGAGTATGATTGAAGCGTTGGAGCCTAAAATACCGATGAAAATGACACCACTAGTCACGGGTTTACCTGGGACAGTGGAACTTTGGAAACTTCGAGGAAAGTCGATCGACATATGTGTTAGCAAACCGATGTGTTTTTGTGCAAAACTCGACCATTACTAATGTCTAGTAGAAAACCAAACGGGATGTGTTACGATTAGCATGAATGAATAGCAATTCAGAGTGGTTCTCATTGGCGAATATTAGTTTTCCTTTGTTTTTTTGAAAGATAGCGTATCATTTTACGGTTGTATTATTTTAAATATAACCATATAAGCGCTTGTTTTAGTAATTTTTTTCCGCTCTATCAAACTGGATTCATTGTTGCCCGGTTTATCAACCTTAGATGATGGGAATAGAACGTTTATGAGCCCAATCAATGGAAATGCTAATCGAAATACGCTTTTAGACCCTGCCCTCACATTACACTCACCTCACAGCAAATCTATGGTGCTTTGTACTTGCTAGAAATATTGAAATACTTAATTTAATTGTGCTTTGTTTTGCTAGTTAGTTTGACTAAATAATTCTTGTGTTTAAGTACAAGAAATTATTCGTCCTCTGTTCCTTGCGACGGGTTTGAAAAGTTCACTACGGAATCATAGTAGCCGAAAATAGTTTTTATTCATCGGCCAGATTTAAAAAAAATATGAAAGAAACAATTTATTTCTCATTGTTAATGGTAAATAAGCATATACGAGAATTTAAATATGAAGCACCAGAAACAGTGAGGGGACAGTTAACGGATCCAATTGGGTTACAGAGCACTGCCCGTTTTATCAAATGACTTACGAAATGTGAGATCTTCAAAGAAAAGTAAAAATATATAAATCTGAAAACATAAAAAGAAAATATTGGAAAAAAATACTTAAGTTTGAATAAACATAAAGCAGCAGATTTATGGCATTGTCTAGACAGGTTAATGACATATGGTCCAAGCTCTGTATCAATTTTTTAAAAGTAGGAAAAACCAAACTAAATAAGAACATAGTTCAAATTCATCACTCATAATTTCTGAAACTCGCTAGTCGTAGGCACCATATTCGGTTTCAAAAACACAACTTGAACTTGTTCACTTTACGGTTACTGCTTCTACTAACTGTGTCCCATCCCTTGAAGCCTCTCTATCATCAGTAGAACTGATTTGGGGCTAAACGGTTTGTAGACATTTAACTGAGCCCATGCGGCAGTAACCAGCGAACAAGCCCAAATAAGGTTTTCAAAACACCGAAGACGCATTGCATTGAAAACCATATACAACTATATTCAGAAAAAAAAACTTGAAACTTGCAGGCACTCCACATCTGTCATCCTCCGGCATTATTCTTGCATCCAAAAAAATGTCAACAAAAAACAAATTTGATTAGCTCTTCATTGCTTAATATAAACAAAGCGCGAATTTCTGGGCAATGCGTTGAATATCTGAATTGGAAACTTGATCAAAATTTTTTGGAATTAGCAAATTTTGTCTCAGTATGATGAAGATTGTAGCTTCTCTGTAACTAATTGAAGCTCTTTGATCCCATAGAAAATAGCTGACCAGTTCAATAAGTTACTACTTTTATTTTTGGTTGAAGTCATTTAAAAAGGTTTGATTGACAAATAATGCAAAATCAATGTGTTCCACCCATACACAACCATCTTTGCCATCTTTGAAAAGCCTTTAAAAAAATTGGAGTTGAATTATCAAGTTTGTTTGAATAATTTTGAAGATCAAAATATGTTGACACTTGTGGGCGTAGTGTAATAGAACGACTATTCTTATTTTTCCAACCTAAGTCGCAAATATTGGTTCAACTTTGGGGCACATAGCATATGCTTTGACATTCGATATGTAATAAATTAACCAGTAGATGCCTTTGTGCTTCATCAAAGGAACCGAGAAAAATTAATTATTTCAAACAACAGTGCAATAATAAAAACTTGTTCAGAAATTTTCCAACTCATTTTATCTCGCAATTTTTTTGAAATGCCTAGTTTTAAAATTAATTTGGTTTTATGCTTTCCAATTTGATACATGTAGAGTTAGTGTGCAGGATTTTATAGCTATAGTGGATCCTTGTGGGCTTTACTTGCAATTTTTTCCAATATGATTTTTTTTTACAAAATTTTTTTGGCTGTGTTGTAGCTTAATTGGCTGTCTGCTTCTATTCTGTCGGCATATTTACCGATTTTTTTTGCTTAAAATGTCCGGTAGTAATTTTGACATCGATAGGACTCTGACACCAGATTTTGAATGCCCAAAGTTAAAACACCAGTAGAACCCTTGAAAAACTTAAATATGTTTAAACACGAAAAGAAAAAAATGCTCGTTTTATTGTTTTTCCACTTTCTTCAATTGTAGAAACGTTCGAAGTTCTGTGTACGTCTCTGTGTAGTAAATTGTCTAGGGATTGTGGCGCAGCATAATATTTAAATTTCAAGGCCTTTTCTTAGTCTTTGTTTATTTATCTTCATAGAGCTGCTTTTTTGTTTTTTCGCTAGTATTTGCGAAGTGCAGTTTCACCTCTGTGTAAGAATTTTGAAGAAATGTTTCTTCAAGTTTTGATATATACTAAATTCGTTCCTCAGATTTCGAAGGTTTTACTGCCAATATTTGATAGATTTTCTGCAGATTTACATTGTTTGATCAAAAAGTTATCGAAATTCTACCAATACAGCGAAAATGAAGATACCTAACATGTCAGTTTACTTCCAAAAAAGCTTGGAACCAAAACTCAAAGAAAGAATTTAAAAATGCTTTCAATTGATGCAGCGCGGGATGTGGTTTGAATTAAAGTTTCGATGCATGGAATCTCTCATGGATTATTGAAAACATAAACAGCTCTAAAGTTTTGAAGCGAAGTTTTATCATAAAAATCTAGTCGGACAAAATTTATTTGTTTTCAACGAGTTATCCAAGTTATGCAGGCCTTTATCGAGGTTTGACACTCAGAACTAAAGTTATCAATGAGCCGCAAAACAGCTAGGTACAAAAATGGAATAAAACAGCTGATATTCAACTCCCTACCGATCCAAAACGTCCCCCCTTTGTATAATTTTGAGATATCCATTTTTAGCTGACTGACCTTAGTAGTTTTGTAATCCACCGTGTGTCCTAGGGGGGGTCAAAAAGGTCCTAAAACCTAAGTGAGGGGTCCTAAATTAAAGGACCCCACCTATAGTTTTCAGAATCAAAATGACCCGACCCAAAGTAGAAAGACCCCACCCTTAGGGACACCCGACGGAAAAAATACTCTGGTTTCAGGACGGAAAAATGCTTTGGTGTGAAATTTACTCTGGAGCGGTGGTTAAATTTAATCCCTTCTAAACTTTTCCGCCATTCAACTAATAAGTATGGGCATATCCGGCTGCGGTTTTTTCGCTTATTTATATCTATAAGCTAAACCTTTTCGTTAATATAAATATGAGTTTACATAAAGTACCATTCATATTTCCTTTTTGTTTTAAAATTTTTTGGTAATTATTGTTCATTTAGTTCCTATTATTTTCTCCAACTTTTCTTTCCAACTTATTTTCTTCCACTTTGTAACTTAGTATCTAATTATTAACTTAGTATCTAATTATTAACTTATTATTATTTACCTTTTTATTAACTTAGTATCTAATTTTTTGCTCCTGTTTCAAGGGTAAGTTAAAATTACCTCTCTCTTTTGTGCTGGTCTGTTTAAAGTAAAACAAGGTTTGCTGAATGTTTTAGATTTACAAATGCATAGCTGTAATTCCAAGTAACAAGACAGTTTAGCCGATATTTCAAGGAGCAAGGTTTTGATTGATCAATTTTATCAAGTTTTCTCCTTTTTTTCTGACTTTCTGAACTAACAGACTCTTCTGTTAGAATGAACGGGTTTTTAATAGGCGGAGGGTCTCGGGAACTGCTAGCCGCGCTTTCTTCTTTGAGCTCTTCTTCCGTGTAGCTTTTTTGAAGAAAGCCCCAATCAGGGACCTGAAATTCTCGCACGGGCGATTGCTCGCTTCCGCTGTTATCGCTATCGCTGTTACCGCTATCGTTGCTATAGGTCGGACTATATGTTAACTGAGAGTTTGCCCACTCGCTCTCTTCTGCAATGGCTTCGAAGAACACATTATCTTCGGTAGACTTGTGCCTAAAGGGCAATATGGCTATTCCGTCGAATAACAAGAACCGCTTGCTATCGAAGGGTGAAAGTGCAAGTCGGTTTTGTGCAATGGTTATATTGGTTTGGGCTTTAGATTTAATAGAGTAGTTATATATGCGAAGGGTTTCGTCACTCAATTACGTATCCTTGAACCTCTGGTAGGTAAGTTGTTTCTGGGAGTGTTGCATCACTCCCTTAGCACTCCTTTTCTCAATGGAGTCTAAATAAAGACCAGAGATTAAACCATAAACTGATTTCAGCGTCGGAAACCAATAGCCCAGGTAAATTTAAACTGAAAATTCAGAATTTATTGGCCCGAAAAATAACAAAGGCGCGTATATGTTAAGTAGTGTTTTAAAAATGGCTTTAAAGAAAAGTTTTAAAATGAAGAATCAGAGCCTTTCACGGGTGACGAAATTTATATCAGGTAAACAGCTGTAACAAAATTTAATGCGTTCGGTTGCCCATCCAAAACCTTGATGGGTGTTTGGTAGAGCTATCAAAGGTTGAAACTAGATCTAAAACCTTGTTGTTGTTTCGGTAGAGCTCATTAAAAACCCAAAAAAACCTGAGGAGAGTCGGGGAGGTGCTTTTTTCAATACTAACCTGCATATTTCAGCAAGTAAAGCTTAGGTTTTAAGGCTATGAATTCTTCGATGATTTTTCAGGCCACTTCGTCTTTGAATTTTAGTACAACCTTCTTATTCACATTGCTGAATAAGAAGTGATCGTTGGGGTAGTTGGAAAAATCAAAACTATCGTCCATTTTTTGCAGATCGGCATATACGTCTTCGGTTTTTATCGAATAAATAAAGGAATCCGTATCGCTGTATAATAGTTCCAAATTCATATTAGCTTTCATCTGCCGGTAGTGGAAATAAAACATGAATCTTTTCGATTGGTCACGGGTTTATCCCACAAAATTCTTTTTACGGCGAAACAAACTAGCAACTTCCTCGTTGATTATCTGGAAGCTTTTCATCGTGCTCAAGGCTTTTTTTTGAAGCAAATCTTTTTCGTTTTCAAATATTTTCTAGTTTTTGCGTCCTAGTTTTTATTCCATAGTTTTTCCGAATGCTGAATTTACGATGAGCTTGTAAAAGTTCTCTTCAATTTTGTTGCGCGCTAACATTCTCAATCGAGTGTTTAAATCCACAAACGGCTCCATCCATCTACCCTGACGAAATTTTAAGACCTTAATCAATTTGGTAACTTTTAAGTCTAGTTCTAAGAGTTTTAATGTAAGGCAGTGCAGAACGTACCCTTCTTTTGGATCTAATGTTTGAACCAGTTTTGGTACCTTTGGTAGCGACGTTACCCCCATCTCCCCTAACATCTGTAGTTGCTCGTTACTTAGTTTATCCATGCCGATAAGTTTACGTGAGGGGCTAGCGGGTAGTCTGAGAAGTAATCTTGAAGTCTGAGATCGACTTCAAGAATATATCCCGATTCAGAGTTATCTTCGGTTTTCAAAATATCTTCGAGACTTTCCTCAACAATTGAGAAGTCATTCATGGGAAGGGGACATGGGACAGTGTTTCATGATACCTTTGTGTAAGTTATTTGCATCAATTTTCAATAAATAGCTAGAGGGCTCTTCGGGGTTATAGTCCTCGAGGTATTTGTTGTTGGCTTTAAAAAACCGACGTGTTTATATTGATGACATCCCTCCCCGAATCATTTTTTGCACCATGTCCAAATGCTCCTTTTCGGTAAGTAACTTGAGGTCTGCATTGCGGACTTTTAAGAAAGCATCACCCGAGAAGTTATTGGCCGTGAAGTAGCATGCACAGTCCAGTGCTTACGTTTCGTAACAAACTTCACAAAAGGCTTCGAACACTGTCTTCTCGCTACGTACTTCCCCATCGCCAGATTCGTTTATATGGTTCGCGAACTTTATCATACTAACGTCCACATGCAGTTGAAATTTACAGAGTCCCTCCTGTACAGAGTCCCTCCTCTATCAACGCATAAATCTCGTCTTTGTGTCGCATCGTTGAGTTCATCAGGTCCCCTTCCTCTTTGCTCTGCTCGTATCGTCGCAACTTTTCCTTAAATGCAGATTATGGAGCAGATGATGTTCCCGCCTCATTTCCGGGATTCCAAATGGGTAGTTGATGTTTTTTCAACATATGTTGCCGGAGCTTCTCAACCGAGAGGAAGATTGTATGACAGTACATACAGATACTATCGGTTGTCACGTTATGAGCGAGTTGCTCGTTACTTAGTTTATCCATGCCGATAAGTTTACGTGAGGGGCTAGCGGGTAGTCTGAGAAGTAATCTTGAAGTCTGAGATCGACTTCAAGAATATATCCCCATTCAGAGTTATCTTCGGTTTTCAAAATATCTTCGAGACTTTCCTCAACAATTGAGAAGTCATTCATGGGAAGGGGACATGGGACAGTGTTTCATGATACCTTTGTGTAAGTTATTTGCATCAATTTTCAATAAATAGCTAGAGGGCTCTTCGGGGTTATAGTCCTCGAGGTATTTGTTGTTGGCTTTAAAAAACCGACGTGTTTATATTGATGACATCCCTCCCCGAATCATTTTTTTGCACCATGTCCAAATGCTCCTTTTCGGTAAGTAACTTGAGGTCTGCATTGCAGACTTTTAAGAAAGCATCACCCGAGAAGTTATTGGCCGTGAAGTAGCATGCACAGTCCAGTCCTTACGTTTCGTAACAAACTTCACAAAAGGCTTCGAACACTGTCTTCTCGCTACGTACTTCCCCATCGCCAGATTCGTTTATATGGTTCGCGAACTTTATCATACTAACGTCCACATGCACTTGAAATTTACAGAGTCCCTCCTGTACAGAGTCCCTCCTCTATCAACGCATAAATCTCGTCTTTGTGTCGCATCGTTGAGTTCATCAGGTCCCCTTCCTCTTTGCTCAGCTCGTATCGTCGCAACTTTCCCTTAAATGCAGATTATGGAGCAGCTGATGTTCCCGCCTCATTTCCGGGATTCCAAATGGGTAGTTGATGGTTTTTCAACATATGTTGCCGGAGCTTCTCAACCGAGAGGAAGATTGTACGACAGTACATACAGATACTATCGGTTGTCACGTTATGAGCGAGTTGCTCGTTACTTAGTTTATCCATACCGATAAGTTTACGTGAGGGGCTAGCGGGTAGTCTGAGAAGTAATCTTGAAGTCTGAGATCGACTTCAAGAATATATCCCCATTCAGAGTTATCTTCGGTTTTCAAAATATCTTCGAGACTTTCCTCAACAATTGAGAAGTCATTCATGGGAAGGGGACAGTGTTTTATGATACCTTTGTGTAAGTTATTTGCATCAATTTTCAATAGATAGCTAGAGGGCTCTTCGGGGTTATAGTCCTCGAGGTATTTGTTGTTGGCTTTAAAAAACCGACGTGTTTATATTGATGACATCCCTCCCCGAATCATTTTTTGCACCATGTCCAAATGCTCCTTTTCGGTAAGTAACTTGAGGTCTGCATTGCAGACTTTTAAGAAAGCATCACCCGAGAAGTTATTGGCCGTGAAGTAGCATGCACAGTCCAGTCCTTACGTTTCGTAACAAACTTCACGAAAGGCTTCGAACACTGAAGCGAGCAGTAGTACGTCCGTTGCTAGTACACATCGTGGTACTCGCCTAGCGAAGCGCTTTTCAGCGTAACCTTTAACGGCATGGTTGTACTGATTTTTCGAAACAATTACTTCACCTCCTTGTAAAGTGTTGTTCCACAATCTTTGAGGTGGTAGTTGAGTTTCACGAAACTTTGCAAAACTATCAAAGTAAGAGTTTATTTGTTCTGCTGAGTAACCCAGGTCTGCAAAGTAATTTTCCAATAGGAAAAATTGTTCATCCGGCAAATTTTTAACAAGTTTTGAAAGGGGGGACAGCATGAATTTATAGAAGTCTATGAATCGTTGATTTTCATACACTTTTTTGATTTTTCCGTGTTTATCTGTGTAGATTTAGATTTATCCGTGTTTATTGTAGACCGACATTGTGAGCGATATATTTTTCTCTTCGGTAGAGGGAATCGCCGAGTAAGTGTTTTCAGGGTTACTGTTGGAGAGGGCTTTTATAATGAAGTGAAGGTCATAGCTCGATAAGTTATGGGCTATTACAGGAATATAGTCTGCCGTTTTTCGATTGATGTTGCATTCGTTATGCGCCCACCCCAAGAACTTGTTGGTATGGTGACAGTGATCAAGTACAACTTGGTCATTGTCACCGAATTCCGTTTCACATATCCAACAAGTGTACGCTTCTTCACGCGTGTAACTTGCTTCACCAGTGAATGTATAATGCTTTCGTTTTTCCAGATACATTTGTTTTGCCAACGATTCGAGCGAAGCGATCAATTCCTTCATTACGTTTTCTCTCTTCAGTTCAAATTTTAAAACTTCTTGCGTTCCAAATTTAACAACGGTCAGAGCGTAACCGCATGGTTGACGAATCTCCATTGTTTGGGTGCTAGAACCGCATTGTTGGGGTGCTAGATTTTTTAGGGTCGGGTTGGGGACCGTATACGGGTAGCAGTAGGGATTCGAGGTCAAAAGTAAATAACTCTTGGTACATACCAACGAGCAGTTAAATTTTTGAAACGATGAGTGTCCTTTCCCGGTTTCGGCACATTAAATACCGTTCCTTCATCTTGATAGCCTATTTCCTGGTGATGTTGAGTGATATCGATGGATGAACATATGTGGAAGCATTTGCGACAAATTTGGTTTCGGTCTGAGTGTAGCTTTCCACGCACATGTTCCACCACCCTCATCAAGTCTGTGATCAGTACATAGTGATGAGTTTGACCGTTTCTGGGTAGTCGTAGATCTACACACAGGTCACTTGAGTATCTGCTTGACACCCTCAAAGGCAGCAATTCACCTGCTTTTTTGTACCTAATGAAAACAAGTTTTTTGCTTTTTTGGGTTTCTCTTGAATGAACATTACGTGTTTTCCGTTAATTAAACAAGTATTGATTTGATAAAAAAAATCAATGCTAACCGAAATACGTTAACTTGACAGTTGTTTAATCGTTCAAATCTGTCAATACCATGCAATCCAATAGGCATCTCGTACCATCCTTCAACTGTTACAATGTGGTCTTGGGATAGCTTGTAGATCTTTAGTTGGTTTCGATGCTGACTGCGCTCTGCAGCAGGGTAAAGGGCAGCCGGTGTCTCGGAATTTTGATCATGGTACGCAGCCCCGAAACAATATAGAAAACATTTCTGATCGTTCCTTGTTTTAATATTGGTGAAGCTCCGGGAAGGTCGATGTATGAGCCAGCTCGGATAGGGGAAAATGTCATATTTTCGATGCGCTCCACAATCCATCCGCTACCGTGTGAAGAAAAGGTATTGATGGCATTGACTATGTGCTCAATCATTTCCAAATAGGTCTCCTTGTCGATTCCATTGAAGAAGACATTGATCATCTTAGAGTTCAGATACAACATTGTCTTCTCGCTACGTACTTCCCCATCGCCAGATTCGTTTATATGGTTCGCGAACTTTATCATACTAACGTCCACATGCAGTTGAAATTTACAGAGTCCCTCCTCTATCAACGCATAAATCTCGTCTTTGTGTCGCATCGTTGAGTTCATCAGGTCCCCTTCCTCTTTGCTCAGCTCGTATCGTCGCAACTTTCCCTTAAATGCAGATTATGGAGCAGCTGATGTTCCCGCCTCATTTCCGGGATTCCAAATGGGTAGTTGATGTTTTTTCAACATATGTTGCCGGAGCTTCTCAACCGAGAGGAAGATTGTATGACAGTACATACAGATACTATCGGTTGTCACGTTATGAGCGAGCCCGACATGCTTTCTAGCTTCGGCAAGTGTTGCCAGCGATTCTCGGTATTCGTCGCAGATAGTTGGTGGTGGCGGGTTTGCGAATATCTTATGTATCGTCTGTTCGTGTCTTCTTAAATTCCTCGCTGAACTATAGACTTTCGAGCAGGTCGAACAAGTGACGGGTGTTTGTTTTTCGCGTTTGTTTCTAGGATTTGGGAGTAGTGGCAAAAATTTCAGAGTCACCAGGCTTTGGTCTTTATTGTACCTAAAGCTCTCGAAGAAGTTTTTCCCTAAGTAAAGACGGTAGGAGCACGAAGTTTTTTTCTGGACAACAATGATTATCGAACAGTTTTGAAATATCCTATATCGGTTGTCTACGCTTCTCGGGGCTTGATCTATGGATGCCTTCAGTTTCGAAAACTGTAATTTTTTCTAAATCGTGGACAATCTTTTGATAGATAGGCGCTAACTCGCCAACATTCATCAATCTGGAGTTTTCAACTCAACATTGGCATGTTTGTCCCTTACTGAAGCCTAATCATTTGTTCGCTATATTTCAATTATATCAACCAACCGATCGCAGTAGAGGAACTATTTAGTTTTCGGAGGTCCACTTAGAGCCATATATATATTTGAGAAAACTCACTATTTAAATTATCCACTATTTGAATTAATTATTCTAGTTGGCTTACTTATTGGTGCCTCTAAGTTCACCCCGTATATTGTGCAGGGCTATCCAGGCTCGCCAACGGGGAGCCGAGCCCCATCGGCCTCAAAAGCTTTAGGTTTTTTTTGTGAGAAAGTTTTCTCTTTTTTGGAACTTGAAGTTCTCATCTTTTTTTTGAAGCTAAGGCTCTCTTTTTTTTAGTATACAAATGGCTTAACAATTTATTGCTCCTCCTAGCACAACTAAAGCTTTTAGAGATACAAAGTCAAAATAACTCATCCAAACAGTCAACTAAGCCCCTACCTAGCATAACTAAGGCTTTTGGAGGCACGAACTCAAGTGATAAATATCAATTTGCCGCTTGAAAAAATACTGCACTTGATGAATTATCAACAACTAAGCCCCTCCTAACCAATTAAGGTTTTTGGAGGCACGAAGGCAAAAAACAACTTACAAACCACCCAACTAAGCCCCTCCTAGCACAACTAAGACTTTTGGAGGCACTAATTCAAGTGATCCAAATCTATTTACAACAGTAAATTTTTATTTTTCAAATCTAATGGCGAGTTTTAAAGGAAGGAGATTTTGTTATCAATTACCAATTTTGAGTGCCCATTTTGAGGGTTTTTTTTTTAAATTTCAGAGCTCATAACTCTTCTCAAGTTGGATTTTGCCGGTTTTTTTTTGCGTAATTAACCTATTTCAGGAGTTTTTAATGAAAAAATTTTTTTGTGGAAGACTTATCGTGATTTTAACATAAGAAAATAGAGTTTTAAACTTTTGAGCACAAAAACAGCCGTTTAAATGTTTTGCATTCAATTGCCAACACTTACAACTGTTTCAACTACTTCTTATGAAGTTGAATAACACATTCTAAGTAACAGAAGAAACTTCTACCGGGTCGAAAAATTTATCTAAGATCAAACAAAAATCACAAAAAAAAACATTTTCAAGTTTTTTAAATATTCAAAGCTGAATTTTTGTTCACTCGTTGGATCAAAATGTTTTTTAATTTTTCATCAATTAACCCTTTTGATTTGTACCTATATCAGGAGTTTTGAACGGAAATTTTTTTTTCGAAGATTCATCAAGATCTAAACTATTGAAAAAAAACTACAATTTTTGAACTTCTTTGAGCACTAAAACTAATCTAATTAACATTTGAGAACTTTTAAACAGTGTTTTATGAGGTTGGCTAACATGGTCTATTTAACAAAAAGTTATAGGGTTCAAAAAAAGTAATCTTAGCTGAAACCTGATTGTCCCAAAAAATCATCTTTTGTAATTTTTTGAAGTTTCAGAGCTGATAACTTTTTTTTTTCATTTTTACCGAAGATTTATGCAGCCACGATACGTTTCTGTTTCTTAGGATCGCTAAGTCTTGGGGTTTCAGCATCGATTGTCCATACGCATTTTTCGTCAATTGCTCACGTCCTCTATTCGATCGGTACTCTTGCGGTATCAGCCACTGAATCTTTTTCACGAGTTTCGTACTTTGCATTCAGGAAATGGTCGTAAAATGTTTTAACTCTCGCATAATATTTATGATAACCCAGTCCTCAAAAACCTAAGAATGAACCCAATCCTCAATTTTGGAGGCATCCGTCAATGCTTTTTTGTATGGTCCTAATTAAACGAAAATCTCAAAAATTAAGTTTTTCCCAGAAACATTCTGGCCTTACAAAGTTCGGTGCAGCAAAAAAACTTTGCATTCAATTTGAAGTTGTTTATTGTCTGAATTCAAGTTTCCATTACTTTAGCAAGATCACAAAGTGTGACTGATGACAATATGAAGCCTCTAAAGGAGCTTAGGTGTTCAAATTTAGCCATTTTTTCTCGAAATAGTCTTTTTTTAATATAATGTTTAAAATTTTGTGCCTCTCAAGTCATCCCTTTCAATTTCGAGTATATCCAAGATCGTCAATTTCCGCGATTTGTTTTCCGTACTATGCAATCAGGAAATGGTCGATGAAATGCTTTTAAATCGCGCAGAATATTAATGTTGAGTTTGGCGCCATAGATATAGGTCATCTTCGAAGTGATCATCAGGTGCTGCCAAACGGAGTGCTATAGCACTCTTATCTCTTGGTTAGTTTTCCTGCTCATAAATCAAATCTAGCGATTTCACAAAAACTCCTAATTCGCGAAAATCACTTATCTTACTGGTTGCCCGTTCCGCTCAAAAAATCAATTCAGTTTACCGAGAGAAGGTTGATCGTGGCAGACCGACAAAACTCGTACCACCGAACCACGGGACGGGTCAGGGCTGCTATTAATGAAAGAAGAAAGATCATGTGACTAATCAAGGCGATAACATATCTTTCACAGTCATAATAATGTTGATTTTAGTCTTTTTTTTGAGGTTGAACTTATTGCCGAGGTTTGCGGTTTTTTGACGAGCGTTGCACTTTTTTGTTGGAAGAAATTCAACAAAAAATGGTTTAATATCGGTTAAAATTTCCAAAAATTTGATTATAATCGATTTAAAATGGCTTAAATTGTTTCGAGATAAGTAGCAAGTGATCCATTTTAAATTTTCAAACATTTGGTGTATCTTTAAAGTGACTAAACATTAAAATCCTCTGTAATCGATTTTTATCAGGTACGGTTGTCTTTATTTTTAAAGCCAGAATAGTAGTAAGGAACATAAAAAGTGCGGTGTTGGAAACTGTCGTCAGTTAGTTAAGATTGTTCGGGTATTTTTTGTTATGCGGCCCAAAGTTGATCTGCGATTTTTTGAAATTAAAGGTCAATGCTGGAATCTGATCGGTCGAAAACAACTAGTGCAAAGAGAATTGTGAAAATTGTTTTCAATCTAAATAGATGATTTAACGTTTTGTTAATTTTGGGCCGTATTTTAAAAATGACCCAGTAGTTCAGCACTGTGATCAGCTCAGCTTACTTATTAAAGTAGAATATAACCTCTATCGACGCAGTGAAGTAAAAAATCTTTGATGCTTTATTTTTCTCTGGCCGGTATTTTAGAAGCTAAGCATAAATTTTAATTTAACCTTAGTAACATTTTGTTTTATTAGAGCCACATATGCTATTATTTGGAGATAGCTCAGGTTATTAAAATCGAAATCGGAAATACAATGAGTGGTTGGCAAAATCGGAAAAACCTGAGTGGAAACATTCCTTTTATCCATTTTTAAAGCGGAAGCTTCCTTTTATGATAAGCGAAATCGGAAAAACCTAAGCGGAAACTTCCTTTTTATTCATCTGTTTCTATTTTTTGCAATCTTTTTCTTTCTACCAAACAAGCGGGGATTTGAGTTTGATATTTTAATTGTGATAAATCATAAGTCGCAAAACGGCGAAATAATTCAATCTGTGATTGAAGTTGAGTTTGACAAAAAAATGTACCGATGATGTTTCAGATAGTTGAAAATGGTTCGGCTTAGTGCCCGCGTGCTGCAGAAGGCAGTGATAATTGAGGCTTCGAGGACTCCTTTTGCCACTTCGGGATCCCACTACAAGAACCTGATGCCTCATGACCTCCAGCGGGCAGCCTTGTTGGATTTGGTCAAGAAGACGAAAGTACCTCCAAGTGAGTATGGAACATAATTCAATTTTTGTCTCATTTTTTCGCATTGAAAAGTTCACATTTTTAGGTGAGCCGCAAATTTCTCATTATTTTTTGCCTCATTGCTGTCACATGCAATTGACATGTTTCTCACTTTAGTCCCCAGCCTGCTGACAAAAAAGTTCTGCCTCGCTCTTACATGGCAATCCTCTGTTCTTTTGTTTTACGGGAGGGGTTATAAGTGGGAAGAGAGGTTATACTTAATTATGCGTCCCTAGACCATTCTGATTTCCTTGGATCATTCAATAAATAAGATTTCAACCTTTTCTTTTTGTTTTAATTAATTGCATCTAATTACTTGCGATCGTCACGAACCAAATTTCAAAATTTCTGGAGTCCAAGGTCATTGGCTTTTCGTGGTCGGACCATACAGTGAGTGGAACTGCTTCAGCAAGTCGTTTTGCACTAATGAGCGACCTAGCAACCAATGTTTCAATTATTGGTGCCACTTCAGGTGGCACCTTTACGGCTTTTTGATAGCATGTGCTTGGACATTCGATTAGTAATAAGTTAACACAGTTGATGCATTTATAATTACTCAAGTGAACCGGTAAAAGCTATTTGGTTCAAAAAACATAATTTTTACGCTTGTGATTAGCAAGCGTTATCAAATCGAAGCTTAGACTTTTTTCGCGTTAACAATTACTTAACAAAATCACTGAACCATTCCGGCAGCATTCAATTCTGCGCAAACATGCTCAATTTCTTGAAATTTCAAATTTAAATTATCCTTACAAAAACTAGTTGACGTCCAAAGGCTTAAGCTGAAATCCAGTCAGCACCTGTTTTTTCAAGGGTATTGCTATCGGGTACTAAACTTTTTTCCCGTAAATAACTTTGTTCACAGAATGATCAAAAGTTAGATTTGACTTATTATTTGTCTGCTTATGCTTTGTCGGCTTAGAAGCAATGTCGAATAATTGTTTTCTTAATACGCAATTTACATTGAAGTTGCACTTAGTATTTTGATTTACTACGATTGTTTGTAATTTCTTGACTTCGTATTTTTTTCGCCTTATTTTTTTCTGCCCAAATGTTTTCGGCTTCTATTTACCGGCTTAGTGATTTAATGTTGAGTCGTTTCACGTGAAACGCAATTCTTATGCTCACCTCTGGATCGCTCAAATTGCTGAAATCTTGGGAGAATTTGTTTTTCATGACAACAATTTTTTTCAGCTTTTTTGTTCTTTTCTTTGTTTCGAATTGATTAGCTTCGGCTGATATTATGTAGAATGAATAGCCTCATATTGCTGTTTTTCGACGAGTGGCAAAAATTTGTGTGCGTGTGTGTGTTTTGAGCTTGAGGGGGACTTTTTAAATTGTTTTCTGTCTTTTTTTTTCTTTTTTTTTGTGGCTGAATAGTTTTTGGCCTGTATTTTTTTGGCTTGTGGCCTCATATTGTTTCATATGACAGGCAAATAAAGTTTTGTGTTTATGTGTATTTTGATATCCAGGATAGTTGTTAATTTGTAATAAGCCTTCAGTCTTATTGGTTTTTTTTCGGCTTCAAAGTTATTTTCGGCTTTGTTACTGCTTGGTAAACTTTCTGCCGATGCTTATTTCGTACTCTATTGTTTTTATTGCACAACCATAGCGTGCTCTGAGGGGAAAATGTTTCTAAGCTAGCAATTTTTCGAATTTCTTTTCGACGTGAATGATTTTTGCTCAGGTTTTTCCGCTTAGTAATTTTAAATTGAAATCTACTTAAGTCTTTTTTCGGTTGTAAGTTTTTCGGCTAAGGTATTTTTCGGCTTTGTTACCCTTCGGTAATTTTTCTTCCAAAACTTATTTCACAATCCATTGTTTTGGCATGTTTTTTATATGAAAACTAGCCTTATATTTGATAGATTTAGGTTTTTTGACATTTTTGAATTCTTTTCATTTTTTTTTCTGACTTAGCGGCTTTCTTGTTTTGTATCGCAAGTGGTGCGAAGCTGAGCTTTACCTCCGTGTTTGATTTTTTTTTGCATGTTGACTCTATCTAAACTAAAAATGATGATTCAAACTAAACATACAGTTATGTCACAGTATAATTTTTTTTGACATGCATAATTTTTACATAATTTGGCGTTATGCTTTTCATTTTATTACATGGCAAATTAGCGTGGAGTTAGTCTTCAGTTTTTTGTATTCCAAATTATTTCATGCCAATTTGTGTCTATTTGCATTGGCAATTTATTAGCATGTGCAGCTGCTCTGTGTGGGTAGTGATAGCAAAATGTCAAGGGCCCGTGGCGAAGATGCGAGGACAGGGGACTCTAAACCTCTTGGTCGTAGGATCGAATCTGCCACAGCGAATTTTTTTTTTCAAGGCTTTTTTCTGCTTTTTCTTTTTTTAGAGATGCTTTTTTAAATCGTTTTCTCACTAGTGATAGGAAAGCCCAGGTTCGTATCTGGGTCGGATTCGTGTTTTTCATTTCGGTGATAATTCTGGTTGACAATTGTATTTCTTGATACGTTTTCATCAAAATAAAATTCTTTCGAAACTTGAGTGCAACGTGCGAAGTTCATAAGGATTTAGTTTTTCTCGTTATTTCGCGAACTACTTTTTCAATTTCTGGGCAGCGTTGTTTGTTCTTCCTGTAGTTTTTGTGCCTTTATGAAAGGCAAGGGGATATCTATGATGTTTTCTCTATTTCAAAGTTATGGATTCTCTACCGGTGTTTGAACACTATTGGCTAAATATTACAGCAGGGCATGACCAAATATTATTTAAGAATCAGTGATGATTTATTATTAATTGTCTGTAGTTCCCGGCCAAAAGGATAACTTAAGATAAATAAGGCTAAATCATTGTTGAGTTTACCAATTTTTCTAACAATTCTTGTGAAAGATAATTCATATCATGATAATATCATGTTAATATGATATGAATAATTGTGTTTGTTCAGGCGAAATTGAACACTTCGTGTCGGGAACAGTGATCCAAGAGGTGAAGACTAGCAATGTGGCTCGCGAGGCTCTTCTGTCGGCCAACCTTCCAAACAGTATTCCCTGTCATACAGTCACCCAGGCCTGCATCTCAAGCAATCAGGTCAGCGTTGAGAGTTATCTGCATCTACTTGACAAGTCTTTCCCTCCTCCTGAATTTTTCTGAAACTAAACTTCGAATATTTAATTGACTATGCTCTTATAAGCGTTGCTAATGTTAAAAAAATAAAAGCGAACAGAAAAAAAAAGACTAGATACTAAAATAAAGCATAGAAAAAGTCGAATGCGTTCGTTGGTGTTCACTTGCGAAAGCAAGTGTCTTGTAATCGGGAACTAGACTTTTTCCCCGCAAACAACTTTTCTTACAAATTTCAACTTGCTATATTATTGAATCTTTCTATCTTTTAGGTACCTTCGTTTTTAGCCTAGAAGTGGCGCGATCGACTTTGCTTCCTAAGGTACGGGGTTTGAATCCCAGCGGAGTTTTTTTAGTATGTTTGCAATTGATTTTTTTTTCGGTTAAGATTGATTTGCAGGAGTTTTGTTTATCTGCTTAGTTGACCCATCACGGATATTTCTTGTGCTGTAAACAAGTGTTGTTCATTTTAGTTTCAGGGTGGATTGAAACTTCAAAAAATCTTTTTTTTCCCGGCTCAACTGGGGTCTATTCAAAGATTTTCGGCTTTGTGTTCGCTTCGTAAGTTTTGTTCCGTTGCTAATTTAAAATTCAAATGTGTTGTTTAGAATTCTTATTTGTCTGAAACAGTTGTAATAAAAAAGCGCGGATTGGAATTTTTTATATATTTTTTGACACGCTTTGGAAAAAATGTTCAATTTATGCAAAAACTATTTTAGTTTTTCTCAAAAACGTTTCTAAAAACTTCTCAAAAAATGATATCAATGGAAAGATCGTCTACTACTTTTTCATCACACTCTGTCTACAGCCTTCGAAAATGTTTGAGGGGAGAGAATATCAGACCCATGTCTCAGAAAAACGACATTTCCGAGAATCATAACTTTTTGTGTAAAAATTGGGCGTAGCCATTCCCGCAGAAGAGATTCACACATCTGCAATTTCGATTGATCATAAAAACAGATTTGAGAGCATAGTATCGAGAAGTCATAAAATTTCAAAAAACGGTTAAAAAAATCAAAAAATTGACTTTTCCGAGGGCGACGATAACTCTCTAGTGAAGAAATTTGTGAGAGGAAGCTAGCTAATGCAGGGGGAGCTTCTCAGTACTCTTAATCTTCATTGAACCCACAATTTCAAACTTTTGTGCCTGAAAAAAATTCAAAAAACGGGCATAAATTTATGTATAAAAAATTTGGGCGTGGAGCTTTTGCTGGGGAGCTTTTCATATCTGTTCTGTTCGAAGAAACCAAAGTCTCACATTTAGGAGGGAAGTTTCTGAGAACTGAGTCCGATATTCTCTCCCCTCAAACATTTTCGAAGGCTGTAGACAGAGTGTGATGTAAAAGTAGAAGACGATCTTTCCATTGATATCATTTTTTGAAAAGTTTTTAGAAACGTTTTTGAGAAAAACTAAAATGTCAACTTTTTGATTTGTTGACCGTTTTGTGGACTTTCTTCGATTACTATCCTGCCAACTCTGACATCATAAGTGTGAAACAGCAAGTGTTTGAAAGTTTATTTTTATATTTCGCTGCGCCCATTTTTAGATTTAAAAAATGGGGCCTTCAAACTGGTCAAAGTCTTGAAACTTTGACCGTTTTTTGAAAGTTTTTGACTTTACCCGTAAACTACCGTGCCAATTCTCAGATGAAGTGTTCAATCGACAAACATGGTAATGGGAATCTTCCCTGCTGTTGCGATCACTACCTGCTTTTTCAGAATAAAAGTTATGGATTTTATATTGAAACTTTGACCGTTTTTAGAAGTTTTTTGAATTTTCTTGAAAACTACCATCAAACTGAGATTTCAACAATAAGACTTCAAATTTTGTAGTTCTACAACAAGAATTCAATAGAAAGAACCTGCTGCGAGATTTTCTCCTGCAGAATTGGTGACTCCTTAATTTTTTGTACGAAAATTGCTCTTTTTGGGAAAATTCCAGTATCTCAAAATTTTCACTTTTTCAACTTGTTTTTGTAGAGGAACAATTAAGGTTTTGCGACAAGTCGAATTTTTACACTATGAATTCCGTCCTGCATCAGTATATTAATTTCGAAAAAAATATCAAAGACGTACCTCCAGCTTTAGCTGGGCCCCTTGTTGTCTTGAATCGAGACATACAAAAATTTTGGTCACCTTGTATTTTCTCAATTTTTTTTCTATTTGCGTTTTATTATGTTTATGTTGTGTCGCAGATATTGCGAAGCTTCTCTTTGCCTCTATTCAAAAATTATCAGAGTTTTTTTAGTTGCTTATTTCATAAAATTGTCCATGTTTTGTCTATGTCGTGAGTGAAAAGCTTTGGAAAAAATTTAAACAATAAAAAGCTAAGACAAATTTAAGCGCTTAGTTAGCTTATCGATAGACTATGGTGCTTATCCTTTTGACTCAAGTTTTATGTGAATAAAGCCTTCGAAGCTTTTCAATTTTTTCAATCGAGTCTTCGAAGACAGGGGACTGTTATACAGCCAAGCCATTTTAGAAGAAGAAGAATTTATTTCTCTGGTATAGATTAACATCGGATAATTTTGAACATAATCTATACATAATGCACCAGAGAGGACAGCTACCAATTCATCAGGATCATATGCATTGCTGCCCTAATCCTAAATCAGCATCCTGACGGATGAAATTTTATTTGAATGTTAACAACTTTCGATTTCATCAGAACATTTCACCTAATTTGGGATGAGGGTTTTTTTTGGTTAGTTTTAGCCTGGAGTAGAAACCTAGAATTTTTAAGTGCATTTCAGGAAAATTCCTAAATTGGGCGTAGATTCTAGTTTTAGTCCTAGATTTAACAAAGTTTAGTGTGAAGTGTTTTGAACAAATCAACTATTCTGAATACGGAACAACTATTCTTAATGCTTCATATCGAAAAATTACGCGTTATGCCGTTATCGCTTGCATTTGTGTTTGGAAATTAAAAGTTTTGCAATGTGGTATGGAGAGGATGGGAAGGAACAACTAAATAGGCGACTTTTTGCCCATTTTCTTAGCAAAATTTTGAGGATTCGAAAAATGACAAATTTAATAATTAATTAGCGCTATTGCAATTTCCTTTTATTGTGTACCCTAATCATAGTGGCAAATTAATACGGCTCAGAAATCATTTCCAATTGAAAGTTGCTTTTTGATCCAGTAAGAAGAGATGAGAATTAAATCATTTTGTGCTTCAAATTGCGTGGATGGTTTTTCTAAACAAAAAATTTCTATTTATACTAACGAGCGGGCGAGCGTTAGTGTATTAGTGCGAATCTTCTTGTTTTCTAGCCACAAATAAAATTTTTCATTAAAAGTGTCCACTTATTTGGTGGTACTAGCTATAATCACGATCTGTAGCATTGGAAGTTTCGTGGCTGAGTGGTTAGTGCGGGAGACTCATAATCTCTAGGTCGCAGATGGAATCCGAGACGTTGGCAAATATTTACTAATTCGATGCTTTTTTATACTTTTTCTTTTTGCACTTTATATAGCTGCTTTTTGACAAGTTCTAGTGTTTGCGAAGCGCAGCTTCGCCTGTGTAAAAAAAAATTTTGTTTGCTTAAGCAAAAATTTATTGCAGATACTTGAACACGCAGTCGTAACAGTCGGGGGTTTACCTTGATACTAGCAATTTCTGAAATTTTTGAGTGTTTCTTTCATGGCTTATTTTTGTACTTTCTGTACTTTTTTTTTACTTTTTGTACATAATTTTTGTTTCCGTTTTTGAGTTTTTTTAAAGATTTTCAAGAGCTTCGTTTCTATAACTTTTCTAGGTAATTTATGACGATGTGAAAAAGTGAAAAAATATATTTTTTAGTTAAGTACTTACTTCTTATCGTGTTTAGTTTTGTAGGCAATTTCTTCGATTGTAGACCAGATCAACTCTGGGCAGATCGAGTGTGGGGTGGCGGGAGGCGTGGACTTCATGTCGGATGTTCCGATCAGATACAACAAGTCATCCAGGATGAAGATGTTAGCCTCGCAGAAGGTAACTACAAAAGAACCGCATTCCTATATTATGCGTCATCAGCGTAGAATGCATGTTGTAATTCACAGTCTGGCCATCCAAAACTTTCTGCTAAATTTTTACGGTAGAAGTTGAGTTATACTGTAGTGTTCAGTTAAGGAATTGCAAAAATTGATATGTCACTTTTCAAAAACCGAAAGCATTAATACGTAAGCCGTGTTTTAGGCGAAGGGAGCGGCTGCTCAGGCTGGTTTACTTCTCACCTTGTTGAAGAATATTCACAAGCCAGAGCTGCCAGCTGTAGCGGAGTTCTCGACCAATGAGACGATGGGTCACTCAGCCGACAGACTGTGTGCCGCCTTCTCTGTCTCCAGGAGTGACCAGGTTGAAACTAGTTCAAAGAAAAAAGATTCATTTCATTTTGCTGCAATAAAAGAAGCGTTAATATTTTGAGGTTGCTGTTTTTTGTCTTGACGAATGAATGTCTTGAGTTCATTGGGCTTTTTAAAAGTTTTTGAGCAGAAAAATTGCGTTTTTTGGCGAGTGGTATCCTCTCAAGTCAAGTGTATAAGCCTCAAGAAGGGGTTGATCAGTCAGAAAAGGATGTCGTAAATTAGCTGCAAAGGGAGACTCTTGAAATTTTTTGACAACCAGAATTTAAAGGACTTTGGGATGGAAATTGACACGTGAGCCTGGATTTGGAGTTAACTCTTAGATATGATGGTTTAAATGTAAGCATGTTGATTGAATTTGTGCTTAATTATGAACTAACAGGACGAATATGCAGCGAGGTCGCACAATTTTGCAGACAAGGCTTCGAAAGAAGGTCTGCTGGAGGATAGAATGAAGAACTACTTCGTGCCTGGATTGAAAGAGCCAGTGAGTACTGACAACGGAATCAGACCCTCGACTGCAGCCCAGATGGGTAAACTGAGAGCGGCATTTATCAAGGGACCCCAGGGCACAATCACAGCAGCCAATGCATCCTTCTTAACGGACGGTGCTTCTGCCGCTCTCATTGCAAGTGAGGCGAAGGCGAAGAAGTTAGGCATGAAACCAAAAGCATATCTCAGGTTCAAATTTTCGAGCTATACTTCTGTCGATGAAACTGTTAAGATGTATTTTGGAAGATATTTAAGAGTCTTGAAATAAAAAGAATTGTTTGCAAAAATTATTGGAACGAAAAATGTGTTTTGCTTCCGTATGAGCTAGCAAGTTTTCTAATAATGGTTTATTGCTTAAATATTTTTATATGTGAAGAAAGGCAATACTTGAATTCAAGAGGGAACAGACAAACTTTATCCCAGTTAAACTTCCCCCAGTCTTAACTAATTAGAGTTTTACGTAAGAAGCTACAGTAAGCTTATGAAGTACAGAAATGCAATAAAATTTAATAATAATGAAAATTCCAGTAGCCAGACAATTTAACACCAGAAGTGTTAAATTGGACTTAAGTGTTTCCTTTGAGCAGTGCGGTTATGAAAACGATTAGCATAAGGTCGCTTCTTTTTCACAAAATGTTCAATAGAGTATCTTTCGACGTATGTTTTGCTTTGTTTTATAGGGACTACGTGTTTGTCTCACAAGACCCGAAAGACCAGCTTTTACTGGGACCAGCTTACGCAATCACAAAACTGCTGCATAAAACGGGACTCAAACTGACAGATTTTGACGTTTTTGAACTTCATGAAGCTTTTGCAGTGAGTATTTTCACAGCTTTGAAAAATTAGTATACAATGACTCTAGAAATTGATTTTGATAAATTTAACCCACTAGGATCCTTTGGGTGATTAAGGGGCTGTTTTTCCAAGATTAAAGGAGCTAACCCTCGCCTGCTAAATTTATATCTGATAGAAACTTTGATTTATGAAAGTAACAATGAAAACTGTAATTCCGTTTTGTATATGGAAATCCATGCTGTGTTTGATTGTTGCAGGGTCAAATCCTGGCTAATTTACGTGCTCTCAATTCGGACTACTTCTGCAAGAACCACATCAAAGCCAGTGGCAAAGTGGGCGAACTACCGATGGACAAACTGAACCTATGGGGTGGTAGTCTCTCAATCGGACACCCGTTTGGAGCTACAGGTTCTTAAATACACTCTGTTAATTTAAGGTGCAAGTATTTATGGCAGGTGGGTCCCTGTGAAAAGCTGAAATGAAAGATAGGTCCCGCCATTATTTCGAAAAATAAATTGGGCATACAAACAAATGCGCATGCTGTTTTCGAGCATTAGATACCAATCAATTTTTTTAGGGACCTTACGTGTAGTTTTGGGACCCTTCTATCAGATTTGTTTATCAAAATTTAATGTAACTAAGTTTTTTGTCTTGAATCTAGTTTTACTATCTACGATTTTGTCTAATTATAATTTTTGCGTTTTTTTAAGAGCAATGAACGTAGTGAAGACCCTTGTAGGTCTTAGTGAGTTTTTTTTTCTAGGCAGTCTTAAAATTTGTTCCCTCTCAATTTTGATTTTTCGCGGTTTGATTTCTTTTTAAGTTCACTTCATCTCCTTTTTCAAAAGGAAGGCAAACTTCACTGTGGAACAGCAAAAGTGTAAAGGTCGCGAAAAAGTGTTATAAGAAAAAAGCTTTCATCTATTGGTTCGGATTTCTCAAATTGGGTTAATTTTTATCAAAAAAAGGGTCAAACATAAATTTTTTGTGGAATTCAAAGAGCTTTACGGGCATACATTTTTTTCTTTGAAAATGGAAAGTTGAGATTTGTCAAAAACATTTTAGTATTGATTTTGTATTTACTTGCATTCTTGACTCTTTTCGAACTGTCTGTTGACTATGTTTATTCTTGAGAAAAAAGCTTTCATCTATTGGTTCGGATTTCTCAAATTGGGTTAATTTTTATCAAAAAAAGGGTCAAACATAAATTTTTTGTGGAATTCAAAGAGCTTTACGGGCATACATTTTTTTCTTTGAAAATGGAAAGTTGAGATTTGTCAAAAAACATTTTAGTATTGATTTTGTATTTACTTGCATTCTTGACTCTTTTCGAACTGTCTGTTGACTATGTTTATTCTTGAGAAAAAGAGCGCAAAAAAGGAGATGTTAGCGAGAATCAAACGGCAAGATTAGGATAAGTGTCTTTTTTCAGGAAAGTCTTAAAATTTGCTCAGGCTCAAATTTATTTTTTCGCGGTTTGACTTGATTTCTTTTCAAATTCACTTGATATCCTCAAAAGGAAGACAAGCTCCACTATCGAACAGTAAAAGGCAATGAAAAGCGTGATCAATGTTTTATTTAGACTGTGAATTTTTCGTCAATTTTTTTCAAACAAGCTGTAAGCATAAATTGTTCATTAGTTTCAAAGAGCTGTAATTGCATATATTTTTTCTTTAAAATTCGAGTGTTGAAGTTTTTTTAACAAAAAACAAGTCCGTTTTTTTTCTGTTTCCTTGCGTTCATTACTCTTTGCCAACTGTCAGTTGGCTGGCTATGTTATTTTTTTTCAATTGATCCGTAAATTTGGTTAAACATGTTCAGTTTATATTGTATCGGCTCAAAAGTTTCACATTGCGTTTTTTGCAGGGCAAAAATATATCATGATAAAATGTTTTTATTTGAAACCAGATTTTTTTCAATTTTTTTTTGCTCAAGTTTTAGTGACACGTTTTTTCGGCGCAGCGTTCGCCTACCCTAAGATGGCTTAAGCCTTGAATATGATACCTAAGTGGTCAGAATTAACTATGGGTTTTTGGGCGACAGAATTAAAACGCAATTCGGCAGTTCATGCTAACGGCCTAAATCATTTTTATTTCAAATGTTGATTTTGAATTTTCGCTTGGTCCTTGGCGTGCGGTTGAAAACTAGGCTATACTTCCTTTGGGGAGGTTCTGCCAGTCCTTTTGCCGTAGCCGTTCTTACCTTGAGGATGCGGGTAACATTGGCAAATTCTCCGACCGTGACCAAATATGGTTGGAACTTACGACCCCGGTTAAAGGCGGTGCGACTCACGCACTCGGCCGCTGTTGGTAATTATTAGTGTTCCAGGTGTGAGACTGGTGATTACAGCTGCGAATAGGTTGCAGAAGGAGGGAGGCAAGAGGGCATTAGTGGCTGCATGTGCTTCAGGAGGACTGGTGAGTCGAAGATCTTCATAAAAGGAACGAAAAAATATTTTTAAAAATGTTGGAATCGTTCATACACGAAGAAAAACATTGAAACGTACGAGTTATTTAAGTCTGTTTATATAACCGCTTTTTCCCTTAGTTGTGGCCTTCACGCTTTTGGTTAATTTTATGAGCTGGAAAATGTTGCTCGCTCAAGCAACGAGTAAAAGTTTTGAGGTATGAGTTGACCTTTAGTCCATCAATCATTGGTAACTATCAGAGGTGTCGCTAATGAGTAAACTACAAAGGATGAATCTTCAAATGTTTTCATATCTTTAGCGACTTTGCGTTTTTTTTCCAATCTCGGTAATTTTCTTTTTTTCCCCCGCTAACTAACGCTAATCAGTGTTCACAACCATCTTCGCTGTGACACCTCCGGTAAAGATTTTTTTTTGAGTAGAAGTAATCAGATCGGAGCAATTTTGTTTATATCAGCATCTGCTAAAAAAAAAGGCCAACACTCGCAGTGAGAGCTTTGAGTCAATAGGGTCACCGAGGCAGTCTTGAGGCAATTGAATTTGTTGCTAATTTCAACCGTTTATTTAGGGCCACGCTATGGTCGTGGAGAAGTACGGAAATTGAAGTGGTCGGACTAATTTGAGAATAAAGGAAGACACCCGAGAGTGAACAGACGACATGTTCATCAGCAGAGTAAAGAGCAGTAAATAAACTCAATAAAAATGATAAACTGTACTATAAAGATATCACAGTATGTGAAGAGCAGGATAGGTACTCTTTCGATATGGAAGAATTAAAATTTAATCAACGTTTTTTTAGAAGTAAGACAGTAAGCAGACTGGTTTATAATTCTTGAGAAAAAAGAGTTCTCGAAAAAGGAAATGTTCACGAGATTTAACCGTAGGTATAAACAATGTCATTAATTAAAAAGTACTAAACCGACATAATAAAAATGAACAAAAGAAAGTGCTGAACTAGAATATACGGCAACTGTTCAATTAAATTGACCCATAATAAATACAGATTTGCTTCTCAAGAAGTGAAACGATTTCAGAAAATCATTATGGACTCGCCGGTTCCAATTCGAAGTCCGTCTCCTTTTCCTGCATTTACAGAATCAATTGAATCAGAGTTTGCAACTGGTGGTACGAATACTGACAGCGACCCGATTCCCTACGTGTCCTTCTCATTAGAACCATTGAAACTAAAATACCACTTGGAAACTGAAGTCTGTAATCCGACCCCAGATCAAATTGTGACCCAGCTGGCTCTGAGAAGCGAAAGGCAAAGCGGCAATGTCGAACTAGTCAATTCTGCTCAAAACCAGTTCAAGTTTAAAAGTTCAGAAGTGAATTCGAAGCTGAAACGAAGCTTCCGAACAACTGCGTTGCGTGTTTTTGCAAACTTCAAATGGGATTTGACAAAGTTTGATAAAAATGTGCCCTTGCATTTAGTAAATCTTTTACTCAATGAATTGATTCTAATTACTGACGAGGAATTGGCAAAATCGGTGTCCGATGAAGTTTTGAAATCGCTTTCAGTAACAGCGAAACTGTTTTATCATTATTGGTGTTTACAGGTGCATTTGCAAAACAGAAAGCTGACTAAGCCACCGGCTGTGCCTTTAAACATAGCACCGAATATGTTAAATGACCCAAGAATTACGTACAGTGAACAGTTGAATGCCACTCTAAAAATGATGTCAGAGAAGGCGGAGTTAAACGCAAATCAAGTTGAAATGTTCATCAATAATTCCGACTATTATGTGGAAAGGTATTCGCTTCATAGTTGCGATTCGTTACACCAGTTGACACCCGATCGTAAATCCGAGCTGTTTTTATTTGGATTTCAACATGTTATTGCATGTGTGAATTTTTGTATTGGAAAATTGAAGTTTTTGAAAATGGAAATGAGTCAAGCAAAATTGCGCTTCGAAACGGTCTGTGGTTTAATGAAGTTCTACGAAGACAATCTGGAATGTAAGTTTTTCCAAATCGATCTGAAAGAGCTGCAAGGTTTCTGTGCTGCTCTTGGGATTGTCGTTAAAATCGAAAAAGAAAACCTAAATTTCGTCGAAAGTGAAAGAGAAAAATGCGTTAAATTGCTAAATCTGAACAATTACAGAGGTGTTGTTGATATATTGATGGAGCAACTCAGTTCTGATTATTCGAAACCGGGGAACATTGACCGGAACTTCAGAAATTGGTTGGTCAATGAAGTTGCAGAAAAATCGCAGTTTCGATTCCAAATTGAATCATGTAACTTTGTGTCTTTGGCCTTGTGCTACGGTGGAAAATTCCATTCGCAACAACCGGATTGTAATAATTTCTTGTTTGCTTTGAAAAATCGATCCGCAGTGGACGTTGCTTTCCTGATGATGTTGGTAAACAAGCGAATGCAAGCTTACATTTGGGATGATAAGTTCAAAGCAGACGAGCGCCGTAATATCTTTGGAAGCTTTCTGTCGAAAATTCTCACGCATGTTGATTCAAACATAGCCATAAAAATCCTCTCTGAGTTGCAGTCTCCAATTAAAGAAGTTTTTTCAAACGATGATGTTAAAGTTCTCAGCTCGGCTATTAACAATATATTTTCGCCTGATATTGACGACACAGAGTCACATCTAGAGATTCCCGCGAAGTCATCAGACTCTTCGCTGTTAATTCCCGGAAACCTCGTGATCAAACGAATGATTGTTCTTGAAAATGAAATCATAATGGAGTCGAGCATAGACAAAACGCGAGAACTTTTGAACGAATATATTCAAATGCCGAATGCGCGTCCAATTATAGTTCACTTTGAAAGCTGGATTCCCAGAATTTGGTTGGACAGAATCAAAACTGTGAATACCCCGGATAGTTACTACAGGTCTTTTGTACCTTTGGCACTGGGAAAAGGGTTCCGGTTTTTGGCTCTCGGAGAGTTCCGAACTTCACACGATTGGTTCTTGAATGTAGCGCAGTTGACCAATCAGGTGTTAGGAGTTCTGCCTGGCCAATCACAGCCTCTGAGTGTGGGCTTCGAGTGGGAAGCTTTGAATGCACGTTTGAACGATCTGATCAGAAATGAGCAAAAATTAAGTGATGATTTAGTCCAGAAGTGCTTAGCTACGCTGTTCAACTTTCTTGGAAATGGAACTTTGTTCGACATTCGAAGTGAAATAGTGGAAACATGCGCTGTTAGTCTACTTAATTCTGGGTTCTACAAAAATCTAACCGATTTTACCCAATTCAAACTAAAAATAGTCCGAGTTATTGCATTCTTAGCTCGGTTCAAACAAAACATGGTGATCCATGGAACGCCAAAATTTGATGGCTGTAAAGAGCTGTTCGCAATTACACTCGAAATGCACACGGGTTCGGAGGAAGATTCGAACAAAAGACCAAGAATGGTTGTGGCACCCGATGCTGCTGTTGAAAAGTCAACTTCTCTTCGCGACAATTTTCTGCTGTTTTGTCTTAGATTGACTGACGGATTTGTAATAGAATCATTACTAACTTGTCTCGTTAGGTTGTACAATGTGCTTAATAGTGAAAACTTAGTTATAGAGCTGACATCTTCTCTACTAAGTGAAGGTGGCGGCGCCTGGCGTCAATTGTTTATCGAACATAAAAGTTTACCAAACGCGGCTAAAACCGTGGCGTCAATTCAAAGAACGATTGAGCAATTCTTGGATCATCTTTTGCACAAAAGGAAAATTGGATTATCGTCTGTAAGTTGGGTCAAAACTTACGTTGAGCTTCAAATTGCGAAGGAAAAGTATCAGGCAGCATTAAAAATGTGTTTAAAACATGGTTCGAGAGTAACAAATGGATTCGCATTGACAAATGTTCAAACTAGTACATCAGGTATAGTTTCATTTAACTGGAAAAGATTTTGGAGTGATGATTTGTTAACTTTGATGATTCGATGCTGTGAGAAGATGTGTTATAATGTACTAGCGGCAGTATTTGCGCAAATGATGGTGACGCCGCAATATGCAAAGGTATTCAGTCTTCTCAGTCCAGATTCGCCACGGATCACCCGCGACGCTGGTGATTATTTGTACAAATTTATTTACGATAAGTCCATTTTGGAGTGTATCATTAATGCCCATACTTCGCGCGGAGAACTAGCAAAAGCTGACATTGCGATCGAACAAATGAAAAATGTGGATTTGAACGAATATAATTCGAATGTGATTAAAAATAAAGTCGCTCAAACTTATACCTATCAAGCTTGCCAATATCTGTCGAAACTGTTGCTATAACTATTTGTCTAAGAACGTCAAATGAGTTTAAATTGAGACTGAAAACTAGATTTTAGCCAGAGCGGATTATGGAGGGGGGGGGTGGGAGGAGTGCCTGGGATAGACGCCTACTAAATCAGGGGTTCGACCCCTCACAGTCCAAAGGAGTGAACCGTTTGTTGTAGTATTTTCCGTTTCGAGATCCGTTTTCGGTCGATCGACGCAAATTTGTTTGTAAAGACATCTTTGGCGCTGATCTTGACTAATTTTTCAAAATTCCCAAAACTTGTCCTTGACGAAGAAATTTTAAACACAAAGTAAAGCCTTTATGACGATTGGGAGAGCTCAGAAAATCTATTTGGTCGACGTATAAAAAGTATGATTATCCGTCCTCAAGAAAATACTGGATCTGCCCTAATTATAGCATTTGAAATCAGGAACTGCTCAGTGTTTCATTCATTTTGAGCTTGCGATAAGGAGCTGTAAGGATGACAACTCTATTTTTTTTTAGCTAGAAACGTATTACACTTGAAAGAGAAAGTGTCTTGCTGAGGTTTTTTGGCCAGATAAGCCCCGTACCAAAAGTTTCTTTTCAAAAAACTGACTAATTTTTAGGTAGTTAAAAAAAGCAGTGCCTTGCAACTTTATTAAACTAACAATAAGTATGTACAATGTGTTATGTCAACAACAGCATATTTTGCTAGGGGGAAAATTTGAGAAGACAGAAATGACGCGTTTTAAGAGCCAACTGAGCAGCTTGTGTGTCTTATGTCAGTTGTTTTGATAATCAAGTGTTTGTTTGAAACAAAAATGGGCAAACTACCTCAAAAGTATTTAAAACGGTTGTTACAGTCATGGGCAAACAGCACCAGAAATTTATATGTTTTTATAACAAAAATAATGAAGACGGCAGATGGCCTATATAAATATAAAATGGACCAGATTGATATATTTTCTAATATTCAGTCTCAATAAATTATTTGTTCCACGATGAAATTACTTTTTTTTTGAACCCAGAAGTTTAGATTGAGATAGCTGGGCGCTAAATGTTTGTGGCCTCGGGTGCCGGTGTCAACTTTTATCGCTGGGTACTAAATTATTTGTTTTTTATAAAGTGGTTATCTAATTTTGAGTCTTAGGCAGCAAACGAAAGAAAATGAACGCCAAGTTTCAGTGAATCTGTTAAAAATTTTGAACTACAAGATTTCTTGCATTTAAAAACTGTAAAGGATTTTCAGTAATTACTGCTGGAATAACACTTTTTCTAATTCTCATTTTGTGACTGCATATTGCATTGTTTCAAAATCGATGAAGTCATTCTTTCACGAGAGCATTTTTTGAGTTGGAGAATCCAAAGAACCAACAGAATTTGAAAAAAAGCTGTATTTTGGCACTATTGTCAAGCCAGATTGCGGGAAGATCAGTAACAAGACATTCATAATGTCTTATTGAAATTATGATGAGCTTAAGTAGAAAAGGAAATCATGCGTTCGTATAACTCGCAGTCGAGGTAGCACAGATATCTTGCACGGTCTCTTGTGAGATGAGTTTCGCTGCCGCACAGCTTGCAAAACCATGGGCTTTTTTTGTCCGGCTTGCCCAGTTATTTTCGACTGTCTCAGATCGTTCTTGACCAGAGACTTGATTTCTCTCTTGATATTCAGATCCAGATCAACCTTCGTGACTATCTTGATACTCTTCGAAATTATAACTCACCTGGTCATCGAAATCAGATGGTTAATTTTTGTCTTCATCATCAGTATAAAACTCTCCATTTTTGCGAGAACCTGATCGAAGTTGTATCTATCGCTTAGATATGGGACGAATTTTTTTGACTCCTTTCTGCTTAGCTAGAATATGATGAATTCGCAAAGATGCGAAGAACCTCGTGGTCTTCATTGCAATTGCTGGTGTTTATTTGAATGGCTGGGATTGATGAATTTATCGTGTCATTTTGGATTCAGTTAGCTTGTTCTGCAAATAATTGAGCAGAAGCTTCTTGTTTTTTAGAGCATTCCGCCAATGAATTGCTATCTCACTCGTCTGTTAGCTCGTCTGCTCGGTTTATTTCTGCGTCGTATTCATCTAAAGTAGCCACGCTTGCTAGATGATTCAAATCAGTTAGAAAGTCGAGCTTATCCTCAGTTTCGAGTTTGAAATATCTATTTAGTATTTGAAAGTCTTATTTTTGAGTTCAGTCTGGCCCCGAATATCGATTTTGCAATTGCTCTATAGCTTGTTCGAGATCATTCCGCGCAGCTTCTCCAAGGTTTGAATAAAAAATCAGTGTTTTTTCTTCTAGATGAAGATGTCAATATTGAGCTCGCTGGTTTTGTCCTCCAGAAACGCCGAGATAGAAACATACGGTGGAGCTGGTGCTGCCAGATAATTTTTTCTATTTATTTAAGAGAGAAGTAGAGAAAGTTAGAGGCTCCAATCAAGTTAGTTGCATTGTTTTCGTAAAAATGAAGCAGTGATGAAATTTTAAAAAAAAACCGGAGGGAATTTTAAATTTGGTTGTAATTGAAACTGCAATTAGTGTATTGTTTCGAAGTTTGAATTTTCTAAGGGTTGAGTGAATGACTATTACATGAAGTCCAAATTTGTATCTCTAAAATGATCAGGCTCATAAATCAAAACGAATACCTTTCCAGCACGATATGGGATAGTATTAACGCAGAAGAGCATTCAATAACAACTTTTATCTAAAAGTAAGGTTTATCTAAAGTTTCAGTCTGTTACTAAAAAATTTTATTTAGAAATTTTTAGAAAAAAAAACACCATCTCTTTCGCCATATGATAACCCTTAATTAATTGTTTTTTTTCTGGTTCTTGATGCCCTCTGATTTTGCCTTGGTTTTTAATGGCTGTTTCGATTTTGTTTTCATGATTTTTTCTGCAGCTAAAAGAAAATACTTGTCATAAGATAATGGTGCATACTGTCTAGAGTTCAGAGCTATAAATAGTTTTAGTTGCAGTTATCAGGTTCTAGTTGCTGTAACTGAGTTCTAGTTGCAAGTTATACACTTCTAGTTGCAGATAGGTAATTGAGTCATCTTTCTGATTCCTAAAAAGGAATGTTCTTTCCTGACAAGAGTTTTTGCGACTGATGACCACGAATTTTTACTTTTCGGCGTTAAGCTTAATTTTTCTGAAAACTTTACGTTCATATTCTACAGCAAAATTTTTCTACGAGAAACTCAAATCACTTGAAGCAGTCGATATTGGATATCAAAACTAATTGCTCAAGCCTTGATTGAACGTGACAGTATACGTGACTTGTTTGTATTCAGATTCAACTTGATTCAACAGACTTAACTCGAAGCTTCGCCAAACTTTGAAAAAACTGATTCGCCATTGCGTGGTATATCGGCTTTAATCTATATTGAAGCTTTGTGTTTAAGAGGTTGACATTATAGATCATTCGTTACGGTATAATTACTCTTTCATCTAATCGATAAGTTACTGTTTTACTCGTTGTGCTGCAGTTAAAGAATCTTGGAGCGTTATTTTGCGTTACAATAGTTCAGTTTGAAACGCAGCTCTGGAGATTGTACTGCTTTTGAAATTATAACTTGTTCGCGTTTGAAGAAATAATTGATTTGAAGGTGAGTTCAATCAAAATCCATCATTTGTGGTCTCTATATTCACGTTTTTATCCAAATATTTTATGAAATTTTTATTATATTTTAGAATAGTATCTACTAGGCGTGTCTGCCTCTGCAAGAAAATCTGCAGGTTAGGCATACAAATTTCATGAGCTTACCACGTCTGTAATGTGTTCTGATGTTTGTTAGGTTAGCGTACCGAACACCTTAACTTAATAAGGTTGCTCGTATCAGGCTGAATACTCCGACTGCCATTAAGTTTGTCAGTTTTTTCTAACTTATTGCCTGAAATTTGGAAAAAATATAGTTAAGTTAAAAAATATTTACTAGGAAAAAATATAGGTAAGTTAAAAAATATTTACTAAAGGTAAAATCTTTCATGCAGTAATTTTCCTTATGATAAGCGAAGGGCAATGCAACAGGGTTTTAGGCTTTTTTGCCGTTGAAAAATTTGCTCGAAAGTTTCCGCTGAGATCCCGGGCTCCCTTTTTGCACCTAATTAGTTCAGTACATAATGGGGAATAGTTTATTTATTTCCGGATGCAACGGAACTGGACTGATCTTATTTATATATTGGCCGCACATTAAGCAAAAAAATAACATTCGTCTACTTAAAATTGAGCATATTGCCTCAAAACTTCTGATAATCGGCATTTTTTTTCTGGACTGACTCACCTTAATTTTTTGGTTAAAATTAATGTGAATCATCTCCCCGAATAGCCTTTTTTGCCTGATCGGATCTGCAACTTGTTTCTGATCAGTTTCTGATTACCAGTTTTGTCTATAATGTTTCACATCTCGCTTTCGAAGTTTAGTTTTGAATGGTTGTCAAAGATGGAACTTTTCATGATATCTGTACGATAACAAACTTCAAAGCACTATTTGAAGTTTTCGTTTTTTTATGTCATTTTTTATTCTTCGATTAGTGTTAAGGAACGCAAACTCAGGTACCACAAAAACGCTTCGTAAAGTCATATAATATGTCACAATGAAACCTTTTCAGTCTGGACTCTGAATATAGCCAAAAGTCTGAAAAATGGTCGGCAAGTAGTTCTTTCTCAGCTCATCTTGCACAGAAACGAGAACAAATTTAAGAAAGAATTACTCTGTACTTTTTGAAACTGTTTGACTCAAAATTTTTTTGATGTTCTAGGTTACTTAAGGGATAACTAGTGGGAAAACTACTGCATTTTACAGTTTTATCTTGCTTGGTGGACTTGTTGATCATTTTGTGCTTTTTATACTGCAAGATGTTTTTAATGTTTCCTTTTTTCTCAATATATCGGGTATACGGTTAAAAACCACAATTCAGCACATAAAAAATCACACTTATTCTCAGCGAACAACTAAATCAATTAACGCCGGGTGGCCATTTTCTAGACTTTTCAACAAACGTATAATTCACCTGGGTTATTTGCGCAAGTTTATTCGATTCTTTAATTGAGATCACTGCAAAGCAAAAAATGTTAAAACTTTCGAGGAGCTGCTGTATTTACATTAGGGGCTCTAATAGTTTCTTGCGACGCCTCTAGCACGTTTGTACTTCGGTTCGACTTTTTATGGTGTGACAGGTAACGCATAGTGTGTGCTTAAATTGAGGTTTTACAGAATATTTCTATTAGGCTCAAAATATAGCAGATTTTTACAATCATTTCTTATATTCTTGTACACTGATCTATTATCAGTTTCTCTAGCAATCTTATCCTATCATTTTGACTTTTGCTCACGTTTATAAAAAAATGTTTGCTCTAAAAAGACTACTTACAAAGAAATTATCGGAATATTTTCGCTGTGGGTGATTGTTATGTTTTTTATTTTCTGAGTTCGAAATAAATTTTTCTTACACATGCGAGCTAGCTAGCATAAATTTATATTACAAAATCACTTTTTCAAACCAAAGTTGCAATCAAAAATGAACTTTGTAACCTTTTTGCCAGATAAGTGGCCATTTGGAAGAATTTGTTGCTTTTGCTATTTTTTGCACTAATATTCACTTGTTGTGGTCCACTGTTCGATTTGGTTACATAGCGAAAGTTTAATTTTTCAAGGCTTGTATATATTTCTTAAAACCATTTTAGAGCTTAGCTTTGCCATTTTCTTGCTTAGGTAATAGGATATTTTACTTGCAATAATTTTTGATCTGAGCATTTGCTGGCCAGTTTGTACCAACCGATGCGCGTGTCTAGAAAGTCAGCGAGAATTTGGAGTGTGAACGGTTTTACACTTAAATTGTAGTAGTGCCCCTGTACAGCAATCAAGAAACATCCGCGATTCGAAAACTTTCGGGATATTTTTTTCTCGACGAGTATTGCGAGACGGATATTTCTGGTTTTGGTTATTCGAAATGCTTGCTTGAAATCTTAGCACAAGGCCTAGTGTTTAAGGAGCTGTCGAGCGGAACGTTTAAAAAGGGTTAGATCAGAGCGTCTAAGAATCATTCTGAGCGACCATCGAATATTCAAAGTCGAATAGTTTCTAGAATTCTCTCTGAAAAAGTCGAAAACTTCGAAACAAAATGGACTCGATTCAACTTGAATCTGCTCGGACTGTGTCGCTCTATGAAATAACTTTAAATGTTTCAAAAAATTTTGCTCAATAGATTGCATAGAAAAACTTGATTGTTTTGCGAACATATTCGCTCTTTGAATTGATTTGAAATATTTTGAACCCTCACAGCTGGAGTGGCTTGCTTAACTTGAAATACTTCAAAAAGGTCATAACTTTTCGCGAACCGATTCGGTAATGAAATTTAAAATTTTTCAAACCTATATTTACGACTTGGCTTAAACCTATATTTACGAATTGTTCTAAGTTCATCGCTTCAATAGCTTGCTTAGAATAACTAACATTTTTCACGAAACGATTTGGTTAAAAATTCATCGTTTGATCAACCTGCATAAGAAAAACTTACTTTATGTTTTGGGAACCAATTCGCTTCATGAAATATGTTTAATTTTTCAAATGTTGTCGCCCGATAGCTTGCTAATTACATTTGAAACTGAGGATGGATTTCTGCCTAGTATAAACCGTACAATCCTCCCCCCCCCCCCCCTAAGTGACGTACCGTAGAATGTAGAAGCTCTCTCCCCCCTAGCGACGTATTAATTTTGAAAATTGATTTCGTATAAAATAATCATTTCAAACAAAAGTTATTTTAGATTTTTAGAAATAATTTTTTTTGACTAATAAGAGCAATTTAGTTTGCCCTGAATGTTGATGTATAAAAATATTAAAAAAAACCAGTACCTTATCCCCACTACATTGATTGGGGAGGGGAGGGGAGGGGAGGGGCGGGGAGGGGGGAGGTTGGCAATTGTACGAAACTGTTATGTTTGATAAAGTTCTAAACTAAGGATCTTTTAATTCAATATCAAAATTAATATATTTTATAATAAATTTTAATTTAAATCAAATATAGTAAGCGGCATGGTTCGCTGCAAACTAATCAATAACTTATTCAGTTGAATTCCCGGAGCATCAGATTAAGTAGTCCAATTAAATTATTCAAAGCCTCAAAAGGTCTAGCTATCCAAATTGAATATGGTACCAAATTGACCAACCAAATCACACAATAACATTTTTTTTGCGATTTTGAATAGTTTTTGTTTGACGAGCAGTTTTGGTCTCAACTCCGTGTATAGAATTCAAAAAGACCGCTGCAGCACAAAAAAGTACTGCATGTGTCAAAAAAACTTACAGAGCTTTGAATTTTGAAATTGCGATTTTTTTGTTTGATTCACAGCCCCCAAACCAATATCGTATTCAACTTTGAGTTTTGATGAGGACTATTAGGAATAGACAGCTTCCTTCTATGCAATTTAAAAAACTTTTCACTTCTAAATACTTCGAAGCGCTGAAAAAAAGTTCCTGCTTAGGCGTTGTGCAATCTGACAAGCTCTAAAAAACGTGCATAATTTATTAAATATGTGAATACGATGTCAAGAAATCGATATCTCAAACTGGTTTTAAAAATTTCGAAGTCATTCTTCTTCTGTAAAAATTGATGTTTCGAAGTCATTCTTCTTCTGTAAAAATTGATGTCATCAAATTAAACATGACTGCTCGAATCAGGGCGAAGCCCTGAATGTTCCGACTGCCTTTTAAGGTTTATGGAGCAATAATAACCTTAAAAAATTCAATGAATTAAAACAAAATGAAAAAAAAATTTCTAAAATTTGAAAATTTTTATGAAAATCATCCCCCCACCAGCCATATAAAGTACAAAAGGATAGATTTCGCTCCTTGTAACAAACCAATTATGGCAAATAAGCTTCTTTCAACCAATTTGGAACAATTTCTAAGACGGATTAACTCTCCTCTTACGCGTTAATAGCGCGAAATATATCGCGCGTTAATTGTCCTAAATTGGCCAAAATGCTAATCTTTAAACCCCCATAACTTTACGAAAAATGATCACAGGTGAAATATCATTTCAAATTTGAGCTCAGGACAACAATACCTTTCGAGTGATATTTAAAAAATTCCGTCAAAAATGGCTAGTTAAAAAGTCGAAATTTGTCTGAAGAAAAAAAACCCACCCCGAGCACAAATATTCCGTTACTTTCGTATCGAAAGTCGGAACAATAAGGCAAGCAAATTGATCCCATTGAAACCAGCACTAATTTTATATGCAATTATTCACGTGGTTGTAGAATTGTACTTCTGGAACAGCAACCGTCTATCTTTAGAAGAAAAACCATAGCCTAATGGAGTCATGAACAAATTTAAAACAATGACTCTGAAACAAGCATGAAACAGGGAAAATGATTCTTACAGGATCAGTTTCAATAAATAAGCAAAGAAATCGAAAATTGAAAACTTTAGCGGGAAAATAGATGAAAGCATAAAATCTTTACGCCAACGTAATATATTTTATATTTTATCTGTAATTTGAGTAATCATAAAATCTGTTGAAAGCGGTTCTAAAATACTGTATAGCACTTAAATCCAACTGGCGGTGAATGTTTCAGCGGCAGCTTTGATTTTTTTTGTTCCGAACTATCATTTTAGGTGGTTAAACTTCATCATTTCATTTTCAAGTTGGTTTTCTAAGTCGAACTTGAAAAACAGTTTGGCCATGTGACAGTATTTTTGCCGAGTTAGAGTATCTCTTGACATTGCTAGAATGTAGATCGCTGATCAAAACTGTTTTAGTATGGATAATTTTCTTAATTCTGATTTTTCCCATATATTACTTCGCGAAACGAAAACTAAGTCTTATAATATAAAACTATCCCATTTAATTTTTTGAGTTAATGTTAAACGAATTCCCAAATAATATAAAGATAAATTGAAAAAGATAAACAGATAAATAAAACAGAAAGTCTTAATGTAGTTAACCTTGTTAACTATTTCCCGCCCTATTGCTAAAGGAGGTAAATTCATTACAAGATAGAAAATCTCACATGCTACACAGCTTAATTTGTTTGTTACAGGGGTGGCAATTTTTCTAGGCACCAGGGGTGGATTTATGAAGGGATGACCCCTTCCCCCCCCCCCCCCAGGGATTCGACCCCCTGCCGACCCAAAGGGTCCCCCTTTTGTACTATGTAGAGATATCCATTTTTGGTTGACGGACCCCAAAATTTTTCTGACGGCGCCTTTTTCTGAAGACCATCAAATCCTTAAAAAAACCTTAAAAGATTTTTTGAAAGTTTTTTTTAAAAAATCTTGTGTTGAGGAAAATGGGATAATGTCATAGCCCATTGTATGTCTCTTCGGCCTTCAGCAAGTGCCTTCAGTAATAATCTTTTTCAGAAGTTCTGACTTCTTTTGCCTAGGCAAAGTTTTTTTTCATTTCCTCAGAACGCGATTTTGGCTTTTTGTTGATATCCCTAATTTGCTTTCCATTTTTTTTTGATATTCCACTTTCCTTTGTCTAATTTCATTGGCGATTTCGTTGTATTATTAGAATCTCATGCATTTTATTTGGTGACCAATTCTCCGTCAGATGAGTCAGCGGGCGTATACCGGGAGGACTTAATTGTGCTCAATATCTACTGATTGTTTTTTGAAATAGCCGCACCAGTAGTTGAAGTTTTCCGATTATTTGTTCCTATCTTGAAGGAAATTGTTTGTGAATTTCAAATTACACACTGTAGAAGAGCTTCAGAATGATCACTGCTGTACTTCAAAGACTGAACAGTTCATCTAGGAGGGTCTCTAAGTGAGCTGTAAGCTCAAAAAAGGCTTTGATGTATTTGATCTCACTAGAAAAATAATGAAGAAAAAATGGTTGATTTTTTTCAGACCCAGCATGTCATCAACAGTCCTCTGGGCCGCCCAGCTGGACTTTTTCTGTTCCCACGTACTCCTCATTCCAGATGCGAGAGATTTGAAGAGGAGGGACCCGGTGGCACTGCTGCACCTGCTGGCCGAGAGGATGCACATCAGGTGTCCATTCAACAACATCTGGGACGCCACCAACAGCATGTTTCTAGGAGACAAGCGATTCAAGGCAATTTTTTCTCATCACCCCAAAAAAGATCTCCAAACAAAACAAAAAATCACATGCTCTATTACCGTTCCCCTTCACTACCGACGAACATAGATTTCGCGCTAGAACCACAGATTTTAAAAGGTTGCAGATGAAGCTCAAATGTATATGGAATTGGGCAATGGCTTGCATGCGAAATCTTAAAACAATCGAGAGGCAATGTTAACTTAAGTTTCATATGATAAAAATAATGAGCAAAATAATATGTGGGTACTTTGTACTATTTTGAGATATCCATTTTTGACTGATTGACCTTAAAGTTTTTCTAAAGGCGCCTTTAGCGCAAATATATACTAATTTTGAGGGGAGAGCGCGCGCCGAAAAAACGCAATTTTTTGGTCAACTTGATTTTTCAACAATTTGCCTGCGGCGCGGAAAATTTTGTCCTAAAATAGGGTCTTTATAGTGATTTGAGAGAGCTCAGAAAATCAATTTGGTCGACTTAAAAAAGAAAAGCCGATCTATTCTTTCTAATGTAATTGCTGTTAACAAAAGTTTGCAAAAAATAATTGCATTGTAAAATTCCTAGCAATTCATCACCAAAAAAAACAGAAAACACAAATAATTTTGTTTGAAAAGATGAGTGTGATCGGAACATTCGGTGCTATTTGCACACTGACTGGCTGTTGATTGAAATCTAGAAGTGTTTTTAGGTCGCTCCCTACCAACTCTACACTTCCCCTCTGATCACTCGACTGCTCCTGGGTCAAGGGGGCACATGCACTATGCTCAGCACAATTTTAGTTGCCCTAATGAAACATCTGGGCTATGATGCGTACATGGGAATGGGAATCACCAGGAACAAAGTGGGAATGGAGATGTTGCACTGCATTGCGCTGGTCAGAACTGTCACTGGATCCGATGATGTTTGGTAAGGTGTTCTGTTCACATCCGTAACCTCATATGGAATGCGTCTCCTGGGTTGCGTGCAATAAATGAAATAATTTATGGAATCAGTAAATCGAATTTTGCTGATACTCATTACACATGTGCAGCGTACTCTAATACTACAATTCAACTTTTTTCCAACCTTATTCGCAAAGATAAGTGCTCATTTGGTCGCACGTTTGGTATAGTTCCGACCACAGGCAATTTAGTAGCATCTGTTTCTGTTTTATTGGTGGCTATGTAAGTGTTAGTTCCTGGTTCATAAAAAAGCTTTATGAAAATGTATGGGACATGGTGTTTACACTTGCGAGCAGCTAGTGTTTTAGTACGAACCTTCTTTTTTTTCTAAACTAACTCGCAAGTAAAAGGGTTCATTAAAAGCAGAAAGTTTTAACTTGTTTGCTGGTACTTTTGCAATAAGAACGATCTGGCATTGGAAATTTTATAGCATTTTTTCTCTGCCTTATTTTTGGCTAATGATTGTGTTGAATTCAGCTTGCGTGGCTCAGTGGTTAGTGCGTGAGACTCATAATCTCTAGGTCGCGGATCGAATGCGAAACGTAACCGCATTTTTACTAATTTGAGGCTTATTTATATTTTTTATTGCATTTTAAAAACTACTTATTGTCGTGTTCTCTTTAGTGTTGTCGTCGTTAAGCGGCCACTTGTTTCATTTTTGAGAGCTGCTTTTTTGTCGTTTTCTCGACAAAATTTTGTATAGTTTTCTTAAAAACTTAGTTTTGCTTTAAAAATTTTCGGCGATTTTTTCTAGTAAGTGGTAACAATGGACAGATCGGCTGCTCCCCTATGTGCCTGCATATTCCGCTACTCTCTTTTTATCATATACCAGGTTCTGCGGTCTTCGAAAGTTTCAGCTGTGGAAATTATTGACCCATTGTTTCGATTGTTTTCTTTTTCTCAAAAAATTTTCGACAAAATCAGAGATCAAGGGTTCAATCGAGAGATTATTTTATAGGAATCTCCCATGAGTATGTGGCTACGACTTGAATTTTGTAGAAAGTAATTTTGGCTTGAGATGTTCTGTCATTTTTGTCTTTTTTGAAACTATTCTTCAAAATCTGGGATTAAGTGTTCAGGCTTAAGAACTGGTTGTGGCCCTTCTTTTTCTAGAAATATTTTTCTTTTTCTTTGACATTTGATCGTTTTTGCAACTTTTTGTTTTTTTTATTCTGCAAAATGTCCTTCCGAATCTAGTTCAATCGAAACAACAGATTAGGGTTATCTTGTCTGCATATTCGGCGACGCCTTAATTTTGAAAAAAAAACGGACTTAGAGAATGTCCAAATTTTGATTGCGATTTTAGTCAAAAAGAAGAAATCGTCAGGATCTTCCTTTTTAGCGGCTACTTTCTAATTAATCTTTGTAGACTAAAAGTAATGGCCTTAAGAAGTTTTTTTTTGATTTTTCGACCGTTTTTGTGAAACTTTTTCACTTTTTTTGGTAACTAATCTGCTAAATCTGGGATTGAAGGTTTTACAAAAAAATGAATTCTGGGTATCTTTTGTGCACAAGTGATTTTTCTTTAAAATAGTAGGGAAATCGCTATGGATGTGTGAAAACTACATTTTTTGACTGGTAAAATGTTTTTTTTTTGTAAACCTGCTTTCAAAAGTTTTATATTGTCTGCTGCTAAATTCTACATTTACATTTACCCTTGCGAAGCAATGTGTTATAGTACGAACTTTCTTTTTTTTCCAAGCTAAGTCGCAAATATTGTTGCGAATTATGTTGCGACTAAATCGCAATTACTGTTGCCATTTAAAGGAGCAATATTTGCTGCGTCGAGTTTGCTGCATCGAATTGTCAATAATATATTTTGATATTTTTTCCTGTTCGATGAAATTAGGCATTATGAGAATGTTATTTTTTAAAAAATTTTTTGAGACGCTTTGGAAAATTTCAGTTTTTCTCAAAAACTACTGCACCAATTTTCAAAAGAGTGGTACCTATAGGAAATCCGCCCACTCTCCTGTTTGCGTGCATACTCCCCTACTCTCTTTCTTTTCTCACACCACTTTCTACAGCCTTCGAAAAAATGTGTGGGGAACTTTTGACCCAAATTTTTGGATTTTCGCATTGTCTCGAAAGCTAATCGTGCAAATCTTAGATTTTGGGTTCAACGGATAGAACAGTTTGTGGGCATAAGTGTCGAATTTTTGGTTTCTTAACCGTAACAGTTATATGGCCCTAGAAAAAAGGTTTCTTAACCTTCAAAAGAATTTTTGGTTTCTTAACCGTAACAGTTATATGGCCCTCAAAAAAGGTTTCGAATTTTTGGTTTCTTAACCGTTTTTCAAACTTTTTGACTTTTCTCGAAAAGTACCGTCCCAAATCAGAGATTTTGTTTTCAATAGGTAGAACGGGTTGTGGGAAGCTTTCCTGCATCAGCGGTTACGCCCAATTTTTTTTTACCCAAAAGGTTTTGACCCTCAGAAAAGTCGAATTTTTGACTGTTTTTTGAAACTTACTGACTTCTTTCGAAAACAACACTCCCGAATCTGAGATATCGGTTTCAGTGTCAAGAACGGGCTGTGAGAAGCAGCTCCACTGTATAAGCGGTTAAGCCCAATTTTTTACTCAAAAAGTTATGAACCTCGGAAAATTTAAATTTTCGATTCTTTAACCGTTTTTTGAAATTTACTGACTTCTCTCGAAAACTACCCACCCCAATCTAATGAGCATTGTTTTAAGCATCTTTTAACTTAGCAAGCTCTTGTAATCACTTCAATTTTCAAGAAAACTGAAGTAATTGATAAAGTTAACAGATTTTGAAGTCATTAAATTGGGATTTACTTTTCTTGCTATAGGTCTGTTTTCGAAATTACACTTGTCCTTCCGCATCAACACAAAACTTTCAAAAATGATGAAACAGGTATTTCAAGCTTTAGCTTGCCTGTAGTTGCACCTTTGATTTTTAGTTGCACCTATACAGCTTATTGATAACATGTGCTTTGACATTTGAATAGTTTTAAGTTTACACAGTTGATGCATTTTTAATTCATCAAGTGAACCGAAGAAAGCTATTTGTTTCAAACAACATAACAATAATAAAATCTCGGTTTCAGAAATTTTCTAACTCATTATATCTCGCTATTTTCTGAAATGCTTAATTTCACATAATATGGCTTAAGGATTTGCGATTTTGACATGCAAAATTGTATCTGTTTGTATTTGATGCTAGTTATGCTGCATCTAATTGGCAATTTATTAGCATATGTAGCTGCATTATTGGTAGCTAGTTTTTTGGAATTCAAGCATCCGTGGTTGAATGGTTAGTGCTTGAGACTCAAATTTGCTAGGTAGCAGAATTTTGCTAATTCGAGTTTTTGCTAAGCCTCGAGTTTTTGCAAATTCGAGGCTTATTTCTACTTTTTCTTATGTCACTTGATAGATGCTGCGAGAGCTGCTTTTTGGTCGTGTTCTCGCAAGTGTTTGCGAAGCGCAGCTTCGCCTCTATGTTCATAGTTGTAATACGTTTTGGCTGTTGTCGTTCTTCTTGATCTGTCATGGGAAAAGTACGCGAGGCAGTGCTCTCGAGTTAAGATAAATTATATTCTAAACCGTACAGGGGGATTATTCAGGATCCTATTTTAAAGTACATTATAGGAATTTAACCTTACTCGCTGCTAAAATTCATTGTTTTGTGAAATTTGCGGCTCAAATGAACTGCACTTCAAATTTAACTTCATGTTGAACTGAAGCCCACTGCCATATTGACAGCTTTTTTAACTTCACGGCGAGTGGTATGAGCTTCCAAGTTACAAGTGTGGCCTTCGCCCTCCTTTTTCAGCAAAATTTATCTGGAGCGTTATGAGGTCTTGTTACAAACTATCCTCAATAATTTCATCAATTTCTTCGCACTCCCATTATCACTCATTATGCTTAACCTTCGTATCATTACAATATATTCATAAAAAGTATCAAGCTGGTTCAACAGTGTTTAGCTGGGCCACTTGCTTACTTCCAAGCAACCTGTGCAATAAATGAAGGCCTGTGCAATAAACAGCACTTTGAGTTTTCTCCAATTAGTTTTCGCAAAATAAAAAAATACATTTTTCGGCTCGTGGAAAATCTGAAAACAACGCATTGATAGACGTCTGTTCGCAATCGAGCAGAATAAAATCAAGAGTTTTTTTTTGTGTTCATCATAAAATGGAATGCACGATTCAAAATTCTATCCGCATGCCCAGTTATGTTGTACTCCACTTGGCCTATTTTTTTGCGTTAAGCGTTATCAGGTCCAAATTCACAAACCAAAATGTTATTTGCCTGATCAAGAGCCAGCTGAGAAGTTTTTGCAATATCTTTGACTGTAGATGGCGCTGATTCTATAAATCGTGGTCTTTGAATGGTTCTTGCAACTGACGTAGGTTTTGGTGGCGGTTTATGCTTTAAAAGTGACGTACAAACTTGCAACGATCTCTTAGATACATCCCGCGTATAAATGTCCCTCGGAGGTTCCAAATTGGTTTTTAGCTTTCTTTCTAATAGCATTTTTCATTCTTATAGAATGGTTTTCATTTTTAATCCCTAGACATTGAATGAAACTGTCTCATTGTGCAAGTCTCTGTAGTGATACCTTGTCAGTCATGATGTATTTTATTGAGTAATTAATAAATAATTCTGAGTTTTTTGACCTGGTTTCGCCTTTTTTTGCTTCATCGATATGTTCTTTACTGTTACGGTAAGAGACCTGCCTGTTGTTTCGACCATTAAAAAATAGGAGAGACTTTGTATTCGGGTGTGTTTTAGTTTCTTTTTTTTTTGTGTTTCTCGCAAAATCAGGTGCCACAAATAATCATTGGAATAAGTCGAATGGTTTCATGTTTAATTCTTTAGTCGTGATTCGAGCGACATTACAAAATTTCAAAAAGCTGTCCCAGTGTCGACAGAAATTGGTTTGAAATTTTTGAGTTTTAGTCTCATTACTTTCGAGTGAGTAACGCGATCGAGTAGAATTAGTTCGTTATACGAAAATTGGTTATATTGGCTTGGAAAATTGGTTAAAAAGATTGATTTTACAAAAACATATTTTTTTACGAATAAAACAACTGTTTTTGAGCGAAGGCAAAGCAACACAAGGATAGACGATTGTTGTGCAAATAGCACAGGACGTTCCGACCACATTCATAGAACAACAGCAAAGAATTTTTTCTTCAAAATTTTAGAGTAGTTTTATGTTGTTCGTGGTGCGATGAGAAAGCTTTTAAAACACGTAGAAAGTTAGTGATTTAGACATAATCAACAACAATTGTCTTCGAAAATGATTAAACAAAAAATTTCTAATTTTATTCCACAAAAAGTTTTTGAAGAACATTTTGAATTGCATAGGAAACGCTAAATGAAACATCAAAATTTTTTTTATTTTTCGTAAAATCAGTTTCATTTAGCGCTTCCTAGCAATAAAAATGTTCTTCAAAAATTAAGTGTGGAATAAAATTAGATTTTTTTGTTTAGATGTATTTCAGTCATGATGTATTTTATTGAGTAATTAATAAATAATTCTGAGTTTTTTGACCTGGTTTCGCCTTTTTTTGCTTCATCGATATGTTCTTTACTGTTACGGTAAGAGACCTGCCTGTTGTTTCGACCATTAAAAAATAGGAGAGACTTTGTATTCGGGTGTGTTTTAGTTTCTTTTTTTTTTGTGTTTCTCGCAAAATCAGGTGCCACAAATAATCATTGGAATAAGTCGAATGGTTTCATGTTTAATTCTTTAGTCGTGATTCGAGCGACATTACAAAATTTCAAAAAGCTGTCCCAGTGTCGACAGAAATTGGTTTGAAATTTTTGAGTTTTAGTCTCATTACTTTCGAGTGAGTAACGCGATCGAGTAGAATTAGTTCGTTATACGAAAATTGGTTATATTGGCTTGGAAAATTGGTTAAAAAGATTGATTTTACAAAAACATATTTTTTTACGAATAAAACAACTGTTTTTGAGCGAAGGCAAAGCAACACAAGGATAGACGATTGTTGTGCAAATAGCACAGGACGTTCCGACCACATTCATAGAACAACAGCAAAGAATTTTTTCTTCAAAATTTTAGAGTAGTTTTATGTTGTTCGTGGTGCGATGAGAAAGCTTTTAAAACACGTAGAAAGTTAGTGATTTAGACATAATCAACAACAATTGTCTTCGAAAATGATTAAACAAAAAATTTCTAATTTTATTCCACAAAAAGTTTTTGAAGAACATTTTGAATTGCATAGGAAACGCTAAATGAAACATCAAAATTTTTTTTATTTTTCGTAAAATCAGTTTCATTTAGCGCTTCCTAGCAATAAAAATGTTCTTCAAAAATTAAGTGTGGAATAAAATTAGATTTTTTTGTTTAATCATTTCCGAAGTCAATTTTTGTTGATTATGTCTAAATCACTAACATTCTACGTGTTTTTAAAATTTTCGCGTCCCTCAACGAACAAAAAAAACTTCTCTAAAATTTAGAACAACAGCAAAGAAAAAATTCTTTGCTGTTGTTCTATGAATGTGGTCGGAACTTTCTGTGCTACTTGCACAACAATCCTCTATCCTTTTTTGATTTGTCTTCGCTCAAAAACAGTTGTGCTATTCCTAAGAAAATGTCTCTATAATGCATTCAAAATTTTTTGTGTCTCCGGCGCTTTTGGTCTGGAGATTACGATTACGCCTGGGGCGGCAAAGGTCCTGGTTCGAATCTGACAGGACCTGTTTTTTTTCTATAGATAATTATTCCGGTTAGAAAAATTTATCGGCTTATTATTTGTCTGCTTGGATTTTGTCGGCGTAGTCGCCACATCGTAGAATGTTTTTTTTTTTGTTGTACGCAAAATTTTAGTTGCTTTTAGTGTCCCGATTTTTTTCATTTTTTTGCCGTTTGTTATTTTACTAACCTTGGCTTCTTATATTTTCGTTTTTTGTTTTTTTTTATCGCTCAAAAATGTTTTTCTGCCCAAATGGTTTCGGCTTATTTTTTTATCGAAAAGCACTAGCTGTTTTTGAGTTGTTTCAATGGAAACGTAATTTCTATGCGCCCCTTTAGATTGCACAAAATGCTAAAAAAAAACTCTTTATATAATATATAGATTTCATGACAACAATTTTCTTGGGTTTTGGATTTTTTTTTACTTTTTCCGCTTCGTAGGTTTTGGCTGATATTAAATATGCTGAATGGCCTCATATTAGTCTTTCGACGAGCGAAAAAAATTGTATATGCGTGTGTGTGTGTTTTGAGGGCAAGGGGGACTTGATAACTGTTCGGTGTCAAGGGTTTCTGATAAGGTGTTTTTCGGCTTTGTTACCGCTTAATTAACTTTTTCTCCGATGCTAATTTCATATTCTGTTTATGCGTTTTTTTTTGCAAAACTAGCCTTATTCATTCTGATAGATATATTTTTTCGAAATTTTTTTGCTACTTAGTGGCTTTCTTGTTTTGTATCGCAATTTGATTCTTGAACACGAATATTTGATTCTTGAACACGAAGAATATTTCCCCGATGACTACAAATTATTTGATCAATTAATCATCCTTTATATAAGTTATTCACTTTAAGCATGATGATTCATTTAGGTTGATAGACCCTGGAACGCGTCTGGCACCCCTGTTCCAAGCAGTACCGTTGCACAAAGTCAAATCTCAGGGATCTGTAGAACTAGGACGGAGTTCGTTCGTCATGAACAAATTCGTTTACTCTCACGATACTAACACATATTTCCGGTACTATAAACATTTGGGGGAGGGTGACGAATACTCAATGTTCTACGAAACAGACGAAGAAGAGTATTGTATGAAAACTCCTGATGATCCTGGAGTTTTAGACTTCACACAAGTTGGAACGAAGAAACGATTGGTCGAATACTTGAAATGCCGCCAGCGATCCAAAATAGATGTCGGTGCGTTTTGGGAGCAAAATTTCATACTGACTGGTTTTAAGAATGGAAAGGCTGTGGTTTTTGTGAATAATAAACTGCGTCTTGAAGACGAAAACGGAGTTCTACAAGAGTCAGTTTTAGAGTCAAAAGAACAACTTAAAACTGTTCTATTTACCAATTTTCCTCTGTTGAAATGTCCAGAAGCTATGCTTTTTATTGACAGTTTGTGGAACTCAAAGTATGGAGCACATTTGTAAAATATACTTTTAAAATCTATATTTTCTGTAGGCGATTTTCGGCACAATATATTTTTAATTTTCGCTTGCTTTGATAAAACAAAGTTAGGTTCTTCTGAGTCGAAAAAAAAACAAACATTCTTTATCAAGGTGAATTATCATGGTGTGCAAGAAGTTGACGAAGAAGAACTTCAAAATTCGTCATTTTCTGTAACGTATATCTAAAACAAAATAAATCATGTTAAAAATTTTTTGAAAATCCATTTTCGCTTAGCTTTGGGTGGATATGCGTGTTTTTTGGATGATTCCGATTCGTGAATTGATTTAACGCATTTTGATTTTAAATTTTGAAAATTGTTTACTGATATCTTGATTTACCAATGAACATTATCTATATACTCATATCAAATCACTGGGTTTTGGCCATTTTTCAGCGAGAATTTTTGTTATTTTAGCGTTTTTTTTTGTTTGCTTCATTTTAGTTCGCACTTGCGTTATTTTAGCTAGCTCTTTCCCGTACACTTGGTCATTTTTAACCGAACTCAGCGCTTCAAACAGCCTGTGCAGTGATTAAATAGATCGAAACTTAACGAATTTAGGTGATAAATTTCAAGTGGTGGTAGGTTCAATTCGAATAGCTGGATCGCTTTTTGTTATACTTCGCACAATATTTATAATTTGTTTCAAAAGTCACAAGAAAAGTAAAATCCTAATTTTTGAATAGCATTTGATCTGGCAGAGTAATCTGTATACAATATCTACCGTAGTAGTAGTGCAAATGATTGAAAATGAAATGACAATATTGTGCATTATAGTTCTCCAATTTAATACATGAGCTATAATCAAAATTACATCATATTGTTACATATCACCGGAATTTGTCGCCTAGAAAAAATTAACCGAACAGCTGTGTTTTTGTGGAGCCAATTCTTGATCAATTATGAGTTCATTCACGTAAGCTCTGGAGCCAAAATTGTCTGGTGGTTTAGCGCATTTTCAAGTATCAATATCGGGTATCTGCATATGTCGTAGTTTTTCTAAGTATTGATGTTCAAGTCGTTCGTCAGAATTAAAAAAAAAATTCTTGTAATGTTTTTGCTTGAGTATTTAAAGGGCCGCTTCGCCTTGAGAACTCAATTTTAAGCTTATTATGAAACGCTATGCCCTGCATCTAGACGAGACAACTTATGATGGGAAAATTCGCATTGAATTCTAGATATCCTATGTTGTTTTCGGCAAGAAAACTTCTCGTTACCTTTGTCATCGAACAACTTTTTTAGTTTAATTACAGCTAAATTAAGTTTGTTGACCGCCTTAAATGTTTTTTTTTTGTTTGTGTTGGAGAGCGAAGGTCACTTTTGGTCACTTTTTATGTTGTTTTGGTCACTTTTTACAAAATTTTGACGGCCATTTTTTACTCTTTCACTATGTGGTCAGTCTGCTGTTGGCAATGGTCTTACATTTCTGCTTGTGTTCGGGCAGTGCAGCTTTGCTTCGGTTGATTGGAATCAAATAGTGCGTTTAACCTTAAAACCACAGAATGAGTGCAACAAAACGAAAATGAAAAAGAAAATTAGTCTTTGATTATCCCAGTGTGTGTGAAAATTCTGTGAATTTAGGAATGTTTTCCATGTTTATCACTCGTAGAACAGCGCTCATTTGAATTATCCGGATAAAACGAATAAAACTTGAAAATTGAAACGCTTTTTTTTCTCATTTGTTTATTTAAGATCATACGGTCATGTAGGGTATCGAAGATGATGAAGACGAAACTTGTTTTTAGTTTAAACAAAGATAATACGGTGCAATTTATTTGAGATATTCAGACCCAAAAATTGAACCCAAAAACAATCATTTTTGGCTTTTTTTCAAGCAACAGTTACGCCAGACTTACCGGATCAGTTGCCATCAAAACTATGTCAAAGTGAGCCTTTTATGTAGCCCAACAATGTTTTACAAAGGTATAATTTCCGAAAATGTGCGCAAACTATTAAAATTTGATTATCTTATGCACAAAAATCACCTTATTGGCTATCAAACAAAAATAAGCTAACTAATGCTAAGTTGAGAAGATTATACCCCTTTGTTGGGCTATTTAAGATGCTTGCAGTGATATAGTTTTGTCAGCAATTGAACAATTAGTTTTGGCGTAACTTTTGATTTGATGAAGAAAAAAAACGATCCTTTTGAGGTAAAATTTTGGGCCTGACATTCGTTTACAAATTTGCACCTCATTAATTCTGTTAAAATTCTAAGCAAGTTTTGTCGTCATCAGTTTTTGTCTAAAATCAACACAATTTGAGAATAACGCGTTTTTTCCGAGTTTTGTCCGAATAGTTTAAATCAGCGCTTATTTTACTCCGCGCAAACGTCCATTAGGTCAATTAAGGTATCGAAATGTTGATATGACAGACTTCATTTTGATCCTAAACAAAGCAAATGTTTGAAAAGTTTTGATTGTGTGGAAATATTGGTCTGATATTTATGCTTCCCATATTGTTCTTTTTGCAAGGGAGTCTCAAGAAATCAGCTCCTCTCACCGTCTTGGTTTATTTTTTGAGAACTCAGTTCCAAAGGTCACAAATTATTAGAAAATTTAATAAGTAAACCAGATCAGAAAATTTTGAGGTAAACCCCTCTAGATTATCGACCTATCAGAATGCAGCAAAATTCGAATGACAAATAGAAGGTTCTAGTGCTAACTTACTGCTTTTATTTATAGGGGTGGCAATTATTTAGTCGATACCATAGTAGATCCAAGTCGATACCATAGTAGATCCAATCCCCATAGTAGATTGTTAAGTAGATCCAAAATGTTCATAAGGGTTGTATGGTTATAAAATTTGTGCATCGTTTTGTATGACATTTGAAATTATATCGTTTTCATTTCTTACTTCTGGTTCCCTGGTCATCAACATTTGTTCGAAAAAGGCGCCGCTAAACTGGCAGCAAATAAGTGGCAAGTGGGGAAAGCAGACACCAAGGAGTTACTAAGAAGTACTCGAATGATTTGTTGAGCGTGAATTTGTGTTTGTGGATTGTTTCATACATTTCGAAAACTGATAATCCCTGTAAAGATTCAAGTTGGCGCTTTCACTAGTTTTCCGGAGACAGAAAAAAAAATGAAAAATTATGTGGCCTTGGCAAAAGAAAATATTTGTTCCTGCGTTCAGAACAAAGAAAAAAAATTACATATAACCGGCCCGTTTAATAGGAAATTGTTTTCGGATTGATTTAGATTTTTATATCAAATGACTACCAACACGGAAGTTGAAGGAAAATTACTGCCGATGAAGACGCATTTTCTCAATTAAAATAGTTGGACTAATTAGTTTTTATGCTTTCGTGTGTTCGCAAAAATAATTGTTTTTTTTTTGAGAATAATGTTTATTTATTGTTGCTTAGAATTACTTTGAAAACCCCAATTTTGTTGTTGAGATGAATTTTGAAAAATTTAATAGCATACCATTTTCCTGCAAAAATATCAGGTTGATTGGAAGGCAGGTTAAATGATATGAAAGTTATGTTAATGTGAAATTCTATCGTAAATGTGTAATGTTTATTCTTTATCTTAAATTGCTAAGAATAGGTCAACTTGGTGTTTAAACGTTAAATAGTCAGCAGAGTTCCTCGACTTGTTATTTAGTCAACACTTGGCAGATAGATCTAATTAGTTTCGTACTTGATTCATTGATTAGCTAGAAGATGCCTCTAAAAACTATTCCAGACTACCGAAACTTAATCGCGGGGGGTACCGCACTTTCTGCTGTGCTCGATACTGTAAGCAAATCTGTTGACCTTAAGAGAGACCTGAACGCTGTTACTTTTTTTGACATCAATCAATACGCCTCTAAATCTCTGGATGATTTTTCAAAAGGTAAATTGCATGGTATTCCGTTTCTAGCGAAAGACAATATAAATACAACACAATTTCCGACGACCGGTGGAACGCCTGCGCTTTTTGGAAATGTTCCGAAAGTAAACGCGCCGGTAATGGATAAACTTCTCGCGGAAGGTGCGGTCCTGGTTGGCAAAGTTGGCATGCACGAACTAGCGTTCGGAATTACTTCGAACAACTACGCTACAGGAGCAGTTAGGAACCCGCACGACTTGACTCGGATTCCTGGAGGATCATCGGGAGGTACGGGAGCTGCTGTTGCCGCAGGAATCGTCCCATTTGGTCTTGGTTCAGATACCGGAGGTTCAGTCAGGGTTCCAGCTGCGCTCTGCGGCGTTGTCGGGTTTCGGCCGTCAACTGGTCGGTACTCTTCCGATGGTGTAATACCCATTTCACTATCGCGAGATATAGTGGGACCCCTGGCCCGATCGGTGGAAGATGTCGCATTGCTCGATAGTATCTTGTCGCAAAAACCGACATCAAAAGTAGAGCCAAAAGATCTGAAAAGCATCAAATTTGGAATCGAGAGGTCTGTTTTGTTGAGTGATTTGGAACCGGAAGTCGAAGTTTGCATGAATAAAGTGATGGGAAGTTTGAAAGCAGCAGGGGTTGAAATTGTGGAAATCAATTTGGATGAGTATTGGGCATTCGAACTGGCCTTCGCGTTTCCGGTTTTAAACTACGAAATCATGAGAAATCTACCTGCTTATCTGCAAAAGTACGCGCCTAGTGTTGATTTTGAGAAGCTTGTCAAACAGATCAAATCGCCAGACGTGAAGGCAGTTTTTGACGCGCAGATGAGCGAAAAGAGAACTACAGAAGCTGAGTATAGAAAGGCTCTTTATGAAGATTTGCCCAAAATGCAGGAAATATACGCTAAGGTAACGCCTTAGAATTTCACCTTTATACTAAACATGGTGCATGAAAAATGGAAGTTTGCCTGTGTGCCAATATTTTAGGGCTCAAGTTTGAAAAATCATCGGATTTTAATAATAACGCGTAATGAATTAGTGTTTTTTTTCAGTGAAGTTAAGCTTTCAGAACAGATCGTTTGATCGAGGAAATGTCAACAGGCTGGTATACAATATATTCTAGTCAGCGCTAAAGCCGAACTTTAATCCGATGTTAATATAAGGTGACGAGACGAGCAAATGGCCGAAATTCTTTAACCAATCATAGTCCTTAAAAACTTTCAAATTGATTGTTTTTCCTGCATTTAATATTTCTTTCGATTGTTTCAATTCTGGTTGTCTCGCAAAGTTTTCGTTCACGAGATGGTCTCCACTGTTTTTTGTATTAGGTCACTGAAAACTTAGACGGCGTCATTTTCCCCACCTGTCCGACCAGAGCTCCCAAAATAGGACAAGATGACGTAATCAGTCACAACGGAAAAGAAGTCTCAACTCTGTGGACCATTATCCGCAATGTCAACATGGCTTCCAACATAGGAGTGCCTGGAATATCTCTACCCGCCACTGTCCAGGGTCTTCCGATTGGGATTGAAATTGACGGGAAGAGGAACAAAGATGAACAATTGCTTTCAGTCGCACTTGCTGTTGAGAAACTGATATAACAGCCGGAAAAAGCTTCCCTAGTCGAAAGAGAATGATTTTCTTGTAAGATACTGTTCATCTTCAAAGATTCGTTAAAAAATATGGTTACCTTGCATGATTTTTTTAAAAAATTTTGATTGTGTTCATCTTGAAAGATTCGTTAAAAAGATGAATATCTTCCAGCAATCAATTTAAAGCTTTTCTAAAAATTAAGTCAGACACCGGAAATGACTATCTTTAAAAATATATATCTTGCGAATGAACCATCATGGATCGACTAGGGCTATAATTAAGACTCAGCTCCATTTAATTAAATTCAGTTCCAGGACTTTTTGTACCGTTAACCATCAGAATGTTGATTTTTAATCACAGTTTAAGTGTGTAATCCATTTAAAAATACAATATGACGCTAAAATGGTTATTTTTGACTAGAAATCTTTTGATTGCTTTTATACAGTATTATGTTATTCGCTCCTAGTTCGAAGTGGACACATGTCAGTCCATTTCACACATCGATCATATCCAACTGAACTGCACGTGACAATTTGTCCAAAAGTTTTCTCTAAATATGTGCAAAAATTGAAAAAAAAACTATTTTCTTTCCGTTTTCCTTTTTAGGCTTTTTTGCAGCGCTACTATAGGCGAAGTATGCTACACTTCTATCATTCATCTTGTTATTTATTTTCGATTTCGCACACAATAATGATCATGTTTTAATGTAGCATTGTGCAATTAGTTGATACGATTTTGATTCCACATTTTACGTCCATCACATTAAACGATTTCATGGATCACACAGATTCAGATATCTTTTTTCATACAGCATTGATTCAGTCTCAAAATGTTGTATATATTGTCAGCTAGTAATTTGTACTTCTTAGCTTTTTTCATATGTGGGTACTAGGGGAGTGAAGCTGCATTACACTAGATTGACAATGTTTCAACAACAAATTCTAGTTGTTGGTAAGAATTCTTCGTTTTCACAATTTTTTTTCACAATGAGTTACATCCGCAAAGGAGAGATGAAAAGCTTGGCGTTAACAAAAATCAAATTTAGTTGGTTAATTCTACCCATTTTTTTTTCAATCCCATGATATGGTTAAACCTTAAATCTGAGAATTTCTTAATGAAAGTTCCTGCAAATTTAAAAAACTAAAATTTGTTCAGACTTAATTTGATTGATTTTCTTTCTGGCAAAGCTTAGAATGTTTGCTATAAGATGTGATGTATTTATTGGCAGACTACCGCCATTTTTGCAATTAAAAAGCTCAGTTAGTTCTTTGTTGTTTCGACCATTGAAAATGTGGAAGAACTTTGTATACAGATGTTTTATTTTTTCTTTTTTTTTGTTTTCCACGCAAAATCAGGTACCACAAATAATCATCGGACTAAGTTGAGTTATATATCATTTTAAAGCCCTTTCAGTCGTGATTCGAAGGAGATTCAAAAATTTTCAAAAAAATTCCCGGTCGAGAAAACCGGTTTGAATTTTTTGAATTTCGTCTATTTTCGAGCGAATAAATCAATCGAGTAACGGTCCAAAAATTAACAATTTAGGCTAAAAGTTTATAATTTTACCAAAAGAAAATATGGTTTTGGATGCTTTATATAGCGCTTCTTTGGCAAAAAAAAATCTTTAGAAATTATTTGAAATTGTTAGTGCAAAAAATGAAAAAAAAAATTAAAAATCTGTTTTGTTTATGTATTTCTTGAAGACAATAGTTGTTTATGGCTGATTCACAAAATTCTGAGCTAATTGCTTTGTTTCAAATTATACTTGTTAAAACATGATTTTGGTTAATTAAATTCTTCTTGCTGTGCATTCGTTGCGGGCAAAATTTTCCGCTGATTTTTAACACTCGGTTAAAGTTTACGTTTCAAAATTGTTTTGTGCTCAGATTTTTAGGACTTCATTTTTTGGCGCATTGTTCACCTGCTCAAGTTTTATTCGCTATTTGACCGCTTAAGAAATGTTTTTGTAACGCTTGGTTAAGGCTGGAAATAGTCCTTTGTGATTTTTGTTTCTAAAATGAATTTCCATCGAGACAAATTAAAGTATAAAAATTTTGGTGGATATAGTTTTGCCAGTTTTGTTTTTGACTTTGCGACTTCCGGTTGTTTTTTGTCTGCTAGCTCGTCGTGCAACATTTGTAATGTATCGCATGTAGTGCGAATCTCCGACTCGCTTCTGTGTATATCCTTATGCAGTTTTTTTTATAAGTAGTGTCCAGACCAAATTGACAATGACTTACGTCGTTGCTCATACTCAAAACGGGAGCACCAAATTGTGGAATTTTTGCTGCTTTTTCATTATTATCTTCTGCTACGTCGAAAAATTATTTGACATCTTAATCTAATGACGAAGGTTTAAACTGTACAGATGGGCTAATAATTGCCGCTTACCCTAAAAACAACGACATAAAAATATGATACAAACAAACCTGGATATGAAATATATATATCCTTGTTTTTGACTTTGATCTTCCGGTTATTTTTTGACTGCTAGCTCGTCAGCCTCACTTGGTTGAACACATTGCTTAAAAACGTTGAATTTTGTTGAACACATTGCTTAAAACGTTACTTGAGAAAACAACGGTAGCTGGCTGCTGTGCAAGTAGCAAAGATAATTCCGATCACGTTTAAAAAACGAAAATATACAAATTTTTTATAGGGATGAGGCCCAACTTTGAATAATGTGGAGTAACATATATTTGAAAGCCAAATATTGGGTATGAATAAAATAAGAAATTTTATTAAACACATTGCTTAAGAACGTTACTTGAGAAAACAAGGGTAGCTGGCTGCTCTGCAAGTAGCAAAGATTATTCCGACCACGTTTAAAAAACGAAAATATACAAATTTGTTATAGGGATGAGGCCCAACTTAGAATTTCAAGTTAACTAATTTTTCATGCTTGTTGAGTTCAATTAACAATTTTAAAAATACGACTTGAAAAACAGCTTGGTCTGAAAACAGTTTTTTTAACAGACAGTTTCTTGGATATTTTTCGGAATGCAAATCGCGCGTAATAGGGGTTTAATGTGATACCACAGTTGACTCCCTACGAGCTTTTTTTTGGTTATCAAAATTGGCTGGAAAAGAACCCTACGCCAGCAATGCAAAAAACTGTTCATTAAACATTTCTAAAATTAAATTAGAGTAACAGGCGAATTCAGCTATGAAATTTGAAAACTGATGAAATTCGTTGTGTTTTGGTCCATTCGTAGCTGAAAATTTCTTGAACAAAGCAACATTTTTCATCTTCTCTTCCTTTGATTCATCCCTCTAAAGGCTGAAAAAATAGTATCGCGTTTATTTTTGGTGCCTACTTTTTATAAATAAAGACCAGAATCCAAAAGAGTAACAAAAACATTCTTTAGCTCTTATTTTTCCCGACCATTTGAATAATATGGAGGAATTTTTATGCGGGTGTGTTTTAGTTCTTTTCTTTTTGTTTTTCCACGCAAAATCAATACCACAAATAATCATAGGAATGAGTCGAGTTATATATCATTTCAAAGCCCTTGCAGTCGTGATTCGAACGAATTCTAAGAATGTTTTTTTTAAATCAATTTCTCAGTGTTTTTTTTTGTAATTTTTGATCTTTTAAGATTATGGTCGAAACATTCTGTGCTATTTGCACAGTAACTGGCTATCCTTGTTGTTCCGACTTTCGATACGAAAGTAACGGAATATTTGTGCTCGGGGTGGGTTTTTTTTTCTTCAGACAAATTTTGACTTTTTAACTAGCCATTTTTGACGGAATTTTTTTTATATCACTCGAAAGGTATTGTTGTCCTGAGCTCAAATTTGAAATGATATTTCACCTGTGATCATTTTTCGTAAAGTTACGAGGGTTTAAAGATTGCCATTTTGGCCAATTTGGGACAATTAACGCGCGATATATTTCGCGCTATTAACGCGTAAGCGGAGAGTTAATCCGTCTTAGAAATTGTTCCAAATTGGTTAAAAGAAGCTTATTCGCCATAATTGGTTTGGTACAAGGAGCGAAATCTATCCTTTTGTACCTTATATGGCGTGTGGGGGATGGTTTTCTTTAGAAAAATTTCACATTTTAGAAAAGAAAAAAATTTCTTTCGTTTTATTTCATTGAATTTTTTAATGTTATTACTGCTCCATAAACCTTAAAAGGCAGTCGGAACATTCAGGGCTTTGCCCTGATACGAGCAGTCTTGTTTACTCTTTGCAAATGTTTTAAATTTCAGTTTTGTTTTTTAGGCCTATAAATTTGAATTTATGGCAGCCAGCTTTTTGAAAGTTGCGTGCGCAGAAATATTTTTAGGATGAGGCTGTTCTGTGAAAGTTTTTCGACAATGTTGTCGACAATGTTTTTAGTTCGAGCTAATTTTCCGAGCTCTCTCAACACTATATTAGGACTCTTTTGAGTTTAAATATGCTGCCCGCTAGCATATTTAAAAAAAACATGCCAAACAGGCGTGTGCTCCCCTCAAAACTTGTATAAATTGTAAGGTCGATCTTCAGAAAATGTAGAGCCGTCGGGCCAAAAAAAGGATGTCGTAAAACAGTGCCTAAGGGTTGACCATTTAAATGGTGATGGAAATCGAATCCATGAGAGGGGATTTGGACGGGGACGTACATGAATCTACTCGAAAATTCGTTTTCAGGTGTTTGGCAAACATTTCATGTGCTTAGATACTTAGAACAGACTTCGTGTAGAACTGGCAAACATGGTAATAATTTTTCTTTAAATATTTTTGTTTCTCTGAACGTTCACTGATGGTAAAATCACCATACGTTATGCTTCTGACGTTCATAGTAAAATTAACTCTTTTTACACTTTTTAAAAAGTACTACCAAATTTTACAATTCTAGCCAACTTTTCGCCGTGACTCACGATGGCTGCAAGAATTACTGTGATGCAAAAAATGAGCAATCAATCTGATTCAAATTTGTTCATAATGATGATGCTTGAGCTATGATCACAATGAGAAAATTAAAAAAAATTGACTGGAGCGTAATTTATTGGTACGGTATCTGGAAATCTTTTACCATATTAAAATAGTATTGTGTAAATTCTTTAATTCTGTTGCGTAAATTTTGGTAAGTTTGTTTTGTTCTTTGTTGTGAGTAATTAAATTGTATTTTGACCACAGGGCTGAAAAATTAACTCGCTGTTTAAAAATCTATCTATTTTTCATATGCAAAATATTGTATAAGCGAATAGTAAAAACGAGTCGTAGTTGGTAAAACTTCATGATATATCGTCAGTGATGTTTTGTATTCTTAGTCGTTTGAGGCGTTCTTAAGATTGAAAAATTCCAATTTTGGACTAGACTGACGATTCATTTACGCAAACAGCTTAGATATATCAAATTTATCACTGTAGTCATAACTTAAAAAATCAATCTAACGGAATAGCCTTCTTAAGTTCTCCAAAATTCGAATTCATTTAAAAAAAAAATGGCAGTGAGTTTTTTCAAACAAAGGTAAGGAGGAACTCTCTTTTCAACCGCAATTATATTCGAATTTAATATCATGTAAATTCAGGTTGACTTGTGTTGAAATGTTTCCTAATTTGTTTTGCAAATTTTTCCAAACTCCTTTTAACCCGGAAATTTCTGGTGTAGCATTTCAAACATGCATTACATATTCAAATTTCGCAAATTTGACCCAAAATAAGGAATTCAATGCCATTAATTTTTTGACGGCATTAAATTCGATCCCCTTTAGGGCGCATTGTTTTACATTGTTGCAATTTTTTGGCAGAACGAACCGTGAAAGCCAGATGAGAACCAAAACGCAGACTGGACCAGGGACGGCGCCATCACCAGCTTCGCCCGGTGGTATCGGTTTCAGCCAGAGTATGAAAGATCTGACTCGTCCGAAACCGGGCTTTTCTCCGGAGCGAATGAAAGCACAGCACAAGTCCGGATCGCCTGTGTTCGCTGGATTGAGCAGCGTCCAGAAGGCTGGAAGCTTCACTAGTAAGAGTTTCATATTTATGCCGAAACCATTTTCTGCAATTTTGAAAAAAAATAGATTTAACTTCCCATTTTTGTCCGATAGGTTAACTTTGGTGAATCTTATGTATCTATCAATCTTTATATATGTATTTATGGTCAGTTTTTGTGTTCGGTTCAATTAATTAAGTTACCACAATGTGTTTAGAAATTTCTGGTAAAATCAATTTTCTTAGGTCGATCATTGGAAACTTTAACCCGACCCAAAAGTGCTGAATCGCCTTCGCTTCTGCCTGCTATCGAAAATAACCGAAACGGAGCCTCTAACTACCAAATGACCAATCAGAATGGCTCGATTTTTGGGCAAACGTCAGCCAATCAAAACGCTTCTAATGGAGCTACAGGAATGATTGCGCCATCAATGTCTTCAGTTGGAATTTCAGTCGGAAATGGAACAAGCTCGGCGAATGCGAGTAACGCAGTAGGCGTGAGCAGCGGGGCGGGAGGGGTGTCGCCGGGAAACACCCCTGGAAACTCTGTGCCAAAGAACTACTCCGCTACAACAACCTTACTGCTTCCACAGTATAGGTAAATTTGACAAACTCATCAATCCCCCTTCTCTCTCTGCTTCCTACTATACAATCTCATCTATGCTATATTTAGGGATAACGCACATTATCCTCCTTTTGAATAAAATAACATGCTGAACGGTCTTTTTAGGGTTTTTGGGGAGCTCGAAAAATCAATTTGATCGAATTACAAAAAGCTCGACAAAAATTCTCAATAAGCCCCCCCCCCCCCCCCCAAAAAAAAAAAAAAACAAAAACTAGTGAAATTTCTGCGCACGTCGTACTTCTGTTAGACTACTTCAGCTGTCTCTAAATGATCAAATTTAGGTTCGACATATATTTAGTTTGTACGACCATTTTGAAAACAAATGTTCTATGATAGTCATCAGCTCCCTTGAAAGAGAGAAAGATCGTAAATTAATTGCAACGAAATTTAAGCCAAATAATTGTTTTTAATATGGGAACAATTTTCTTAAAATACTGGCAAAATACAGTGATTATATAATGAAATCAGGTAAAATTGACGGAATGTTTGAAAAATGCACCTTTTTGGTTGTCATATGGGTGAATATCATTCAGAAGAAAAACTGTTATTATATCAACATTTTTTAGGTTGAAACTTTTGGTTTCACGAAAACGCCTCTTTTATTTAAATGTGAAAACCAATGAGGTAGTGACTATAGTCCCTGGATTTGAACAAAACTCTAAATACTTTGGTTTAAGTGCTACACAAAGTGGTGAACAGTTTTGAAAGTATTTTGTGTCACTTAAGTTTGTTTAATCAAATGGATATCAAGTTCAAACAGATTTCATATTTCAACTAGAGAAATTTCCTCGTCTTTCAGCGCCAGATAGTCTGCTTTTGAGAATTTTTGTCTCAAAACTGACAACTTAACTCTGCAAACACGACCATTTAAATTCTGAAATATTTTTAACATCCAAATCCACTGGTCGATTTTCTCTGTTTAGCACTAAAATCGCCCACTTTTTCAATATAAAAGTGAAGTTTAGGCCTGTAGTTGGAGTGAATTTTTTAACAAGTAACACTTGAAAACAAAAAGTTTTCACTTATGTAGGCACGTGTTACTCTATGATCAAGATGAAAGAGCACTCCTGCTAACAAAAGAAATGCATCCTCTCAAATTCATTTTTCTGAAATTCCTTAGAACAATTCAAACAAAAATAACAACAAAAAACCTTTGTTAATTCGACCGAATTTTTTTCACAAAACGATGGATTACAGGTTAGTTAAAATCGAACCAATTATTAGGCTTTGAGAGAATATTCTAACCATATATCGTTTCACAAAATTGAAAACCACAATAAGTCAGAAAAAAATTTGATTAGTAAATATTTTTGCTAAGTTTTTAGTTAGGGATGTAATTGAAATTAATGGTTTAAAATTGGACTTAAAGTTCTTATGACCTACAACATCAAAATTTTGGTATCGGTAATTGTTGTTTGTTATTGGCGATGAAAGGTTTTTCCCGACATTGGGATATATTTTTGAACTTTTTGTGACTGAATGAAGTTCGATATGACGAATGAAAGGGCTCCAATGTGAAATTTCATTTACCTTATATGAGGTTTCATTTACCTTATATGAGGTTTGATTTTGGTGCCTGAATTTAATGAAAAAATCTAAAACCTGTCTCTTCTCCCCCTCTACAAAAATTGCTAGAATAGTTTTTTTTTAATTAATTTTTTTTGGAATTATTAGTTTTTGCTCTAGTTTTTTTTTCAAAATAGTAAATATGTTGGGATCTTTGTACTCTTTTTTCTGAAGACCACTACTTCGGCTTTAAAAATTTTTGCTAAATAAATTGTTTCTATGGATTCTTGGTTTCCTTTTAAGTATGTTTTCTATCTGAATGAGCGGTTGTAGTTTCATTTGTATTGAATTAGGTTCTAATGATTGTTTTTTCAACCCATAAACTCATAAGCAAACGTATGTAAATGTACACTTAAAATTTAGCTTCGATTGGGAGAAGACCAAAAAGACATTGGCCTGTCACGTGGCATCTCGATTTAATTAAGCTTTTTGCTGAATGAAGTTTTTTTTGTTTAGTATTCAACCACTCCTGTACCTTAACAACCTGCTGACAGTTGCCAAACTGGATGAATTGAGACGCAATAGTGTGGCAACCGCTTTTCCCAATTCACCCTACCCCCTGAAGACACCTGCACCAACTACTGCAGCTGCAGTGTCCGGACTTTTCGCACCCGGAGGAGGAGCACATCACCATCATCATCAGTTTGGAGTCAGCACTGTGCCGGCGGCGGCGCCTTTGAGCGCGGCTCAGAACTTCATGCTCTCAGGTTAGACTTCATAGGATCTTATGACATCAAGAATTTTAGTATATGGGATCTTCTGACACGGTATTTTTTGTCATGGGGTATATGTATAGGTAAATTTAGAATGAAAAAAATGTGGTTTAAAGTAATTAATAAAAATTTATCAAGTATTTGATGCTGTTTAGTCGTCCAAATTTTCAAAAAACCATGCTCAAATTTCAACATAAAGCTTAAAAAGGGCTGAAAGTCAGGAACCGGTTAAATCAAAATGATCATTTGTTGAATATTCAAATAAAACTACCGTCTAGTTCATTGTAGAAATTAATTAATTTTTTGAATAAATTTATTGCAAAATTTTAAAAAGTCTTATGTTTTCATTCAAGTTTCCGTTGGCTCAATTTCCATTTTTGAAATGCATTGAATAATAATAATTTTTTTTCAAGTTTTTTGTAATAAACGGTTTTGGCTTGTGTTATATCAACTCAGTCAATTTATATTGCGTAGTTTTGATGGAAAAATATTGTCTTATGCCTTGCTTTTCTGTTTCAAGAGGAACGGGTCGCGAAAATTTTGTAGTTTGAAACTTTTTCATGACAAAATTTTCAATTTTGGCTTGACTTTGTTTGACCCAGTTGCCTCTCGATAAATGATTCTGAATGCTTTTTGAAGCTGTATCTTAGTATCATTCGAGACAGGTATGAAAGTTGTGTAGATTTTTTAAACTTCAAAGTAATTTTTTCAACTTAATTTTTTCAAAAAATTTTTTTAGTTTTTTTGTCTATTTTCTATAATGAAACATAGGCGAGGTAAAGCTTCGGTAAAGCGTCGGAACAAATGGGCTTGAAAAAATTTTGTGGGACAAATTTGTACTTTTTTTAGATTTGAGCCCTAGAAAATTTGAGTTTGATCAAATACGGAAGCCAACTCCTTCGGTACAACTGCCGCCCATATCGAAGAGCTCATTTTCATGCAAAGAGTGCTTTTTCACGACAAATCAGCAAAGCAAACTGGATATTCACATAATGACCATCCACAATCAAATCAGACGACAAATAGAGAAGCCAATCACTAGCGAGAGCCAGGAGAGAAGTTTCAACCAATCCGCGGACGGCTCGAATACTCACTTCGACGAACACAACACGACTTCAGAATCGAATCCGAACAACGATTCGGGCAGTTCGTCGTTGAACTCGCTGTCCAATCAGAGCGGAGTAAGTCAAAAACCTTTTAAATGTACTAACTGTAGTTACAGTACAATTTATGAAAACTGTCTCAAATCGCACCAAGCGCGGCACTCGACTGAGTTTGAAGAAATTCTTCAGTCCACACTCTTGACTGAAATGAAATTTGGCGGCGGATATAAGTGTACGATCTGCAACAATTATAACACATCCTACAAAAAGTGTCTTGCAAGTCATTTGCTTAAACATAAAAAGGGATCTTCAGGTCTAGTAGGCCCAATTCAGAAAATCACTCGTCCGAGAAGTTTGTCTAACAAGTCATCAAATAGCCGAAGTGGTTCAGCAAATGGCGGCGCTCCCGATTCTTACCGGCGGCCGACGAGCGGAAACAGCAGTGTGAACTACTCAGACGACGATCAGTGTAGTTCGCTACTCGAGGCGACGAACCGAGACTTGACGATTGACGAAGAAGGGGAGCTTCCTGAGTTCGAAATTCCCCAGGAATGTGACGAGGACGACGACGCTCCGAGTTCTAAACGACAAAATATGCGATCGTCGAACGAATACATGGACGTTGACGAACACCGCCAGGTCGTGACTTCAACACCCGACGTCACGCGAAGATCCGACGTCGCAATGCGACAATCTGACAACGCGTGTCCATTTTGCGAGACGATTTTCAAAAGTGAGAGAATGTTTAATGTTCACATGTCGTTTCACAGCGAAGTTAATCCGTTCACGTGCAAATCTTGTGGAGAAGTTTGCAGCGATAGTTATGAGTTTGAGCTTCATTTGATTCATGCGCCTCATTAATTGAACAGTTTCACACTCAAGAAAAATATCGTGGTATTTTTGGCAATTTGGTTTTTCGAATCTCGCAGATGTTGACTAATCTAAGCAAGTTTTAGACATACGTTTAACGTTTAATTCAAAGTTCACCAAACTGGTGATATCGAAAATTAAATTTTTTATAGGTTAAGTTAAATTGTTCTGGAAACAAATTTTGTTCGAAGTGAATTACATTTGTTATTGTATATCATAGTAACAATCGGCTCTTTTTGCTCCTGTGATTTTTAGTTCAATCAAGGGCTTTAACTGAAAAGTTTTAAAGTAAGTTTTCAAAATTAGCGAAAAGAGCCTCTTTTGCATCTGATTAAAGTTATTTTTGTCTATTTTCAAAATTAATCTTATCTGAATTATTGTCTGATTCTCAATTTCTATGTTTGTATATTGTGTTTTCTCGAAATAAAATCTGCAATAAAATTTCACGAATAATCTAATTACGAAGTATAAAACTTTTGGAAACCTTGATCTATTTATTTCGTTTATTTTCAACAAAAAGATGTAAATTGTTTGTCGTATGATACAGAAATATTTGAATTCAAATTTGAGTAATTACTTATTGAAGCGCTTAACCGGAACTCATTTTTGTGGCATTTTTAAGCGGAGCGCCAGTTTTCAGATTTCAAATTAGTTCGGTTTGTTTTTCCAGAACTTTCATCACGTCGTAACCCGTTTTCCAGCTGATTAAGTTGGCTTTGAGCTGACCTTTGACCTTTCGGTTTTCCAGATCTTTTTCCAAAGGAAACTGGTGACGGGCCATTACGAAATCTTGCTCTCGCATTTCGAGACAGAGGCAAATGTCATTCAGATAATCACCCGCGAAGAAAACTTTGTCGAAGTCGATGTTTCGTTCTGCTTTTTTTCGGTTGAGATAGTTCCGAACAACCACCCCTTTGCACATTTCACCGCTGAAGCAGTAATTGCAGCTATGCGTGTTTAGCAACCCGATTTTTAGCAGTCCGTTTGGCTCCACGGAAACTGGATTGGACAGGATTTCATCGATCACATGACGTAGTCCAGCATTTTCCAGAATCTTCTCAATCACGAGCACATTTCCGCCCGAGATTATAATGACATCGATGTTGCGTGTCTTTTTCATCTCCGCGACCTTCTGCAGCATTTCGAAGCTGCCTGAAATTATATGAATATTTGAGAATTCAGTTCCAATCACTCATTTTTGAATACGAAGTATTTGGGTGCAGGTTTTGCAGCCTCTTTGATTGAAACCCCAAAACGAAACCTTGTTTTTTATCCAAACTCGTAGTTATGAAATTAATAACAAAAACGACCGAAAAATAGCTTTATGGGTATTTTTTTTCGGACAGAATCAAATTTTTGTTTTTGAACGCATATTAACATCTGATATAAATCAAAACCATAAGCTCAAAATTTTGAGGTATTCAACTGATTTTTTTCATAAATTTCGGGTGGTTTAAAAACTGTTTTTTGGGCAAACTGACAATCATTGCTGCAATTTTTCTATTTAAGGAACTGGCAAACTATTGTTCCGACTTTCGAAAAAAGTACGGAATATTTATGCTTGGAGTTGTTTTTTTATTCAGTTAATTTTTTTGATTTAACTAAGCATTTTTGACAGAATTTTTTATTCCATCTGAGAGATCTTGTTGCCTTAAACTCAAAAAATATATATTTTTTTGATTACTTTTGTAAAGTTACAGTGTTTGAAAATTGCTATTTTGGTGAATTTGGGATGATTATTGCGCGATAAAATGCGCTCTCATCATTAAAATTGCAGTCCAATTATTCATTGTTTTTTTTTCGTGGTGTGAACAGCTTTTACGGTGCATTTTTTTGTTAGACTTTCGAAAAAAGTGAGGGATATATATGCTCGGGTTAATTGCTTTTTTCCAACCAATTTCAATTAAACTTTGGTCTCTAAGGGATCGATCTCTTGGTCTGCATGGGCTCGGCCACGGTTGCACACTACTATAGTAACCTGCCACGAATCTGTCCAAACTGCTCGTTTTATAATTTAGACGCGTGGTGAATTATCCCGCACTACAAAATCGTTCCAAATTGAATTGAGGCAGCTAATTAGTTTTATTAACTCCAAACACGACTCAAATTTTAACTCTAAAATATTAATATGATCAGCCTAAAATTTTTAGTTTTGCCAGGTTTTGTTTTACTAAAAGCTATTTGAGACCATTTAAATGGCAGTCAGAACATACAGGGTTTTGTCTTGATACGAGCAATTTTGTTTTATAGTGTCTTTTCTTCTTTGCTGTGTTTGTAACTTCGCACCACCTGTTTCTGAAATTAGGTTCATCTGATAAAAGCAAAGAGCAAACTTGATCGGGCGATAGAATGATTTTTTCTCGGTAAAATAGATGAAAAAAAAATCTTTTTTTTTCATTTATAAAATCTAGTAGTCATTGAGTTTCTTCATTTTAGTTTCATATCGAGTTCAACGTCAGCTCAGTTATGGAATATCGGTTTTTGATCTGTGACCGAACAACTGGATGCGTTTTTTGGAAGTGAATGCGTGTGAACATTTCTCTATGCTTGACATCATGCTTTCAATGATTCGCGATGTTTTTTTCACGAGCTACCACTTTGGTCAATGAGTAGTTCTCAAAAACTTAATGGTCATGATTTGTTCAAGCGATCTTAAGAGCATAGTTTTTTGTACGGTAACAATCAACTTTTATAAACTTATTTTTAACAAAATATTAATGTTTGACGTACATATTCTATACTGGACTTCTTTGACGGACATAAACTACAATAGACTTTCTAAACAAATTTTTATTGAAATAATAGCTTTCGACGGACATATTCTACACTCATTCGCAATTCAAATTCACAAAACAGCAAGACTGCTTGTGAATTAGTGCGAGGTCCTAAATGCTCCGACTGCCCGTCAAAGACAATTAAAAAAAATTTTTTTGATTGAATAATTGACGAAATAATCCAAAAAAAGGATTTTTTCTTCCTTTTTAGTTTTATTATCCCACCTGTTATAAAGGATGTGTTAAACGTCTCTTATTATTTTAAAAAGACTAAACTGCTAGCCTCAAGTCAATTTGTAACACAATAATTCGCCGTTTACGCGAGAGTCCGGAAGTGCCGCCTTCAAGCGGTGGACCCGACACACTGCTTATTCAGCCGGAAATTACTCTACCATACCCTCCCCATACAGGGGTGCGCATACTCTTTGTGGGTTTTTGGTTTCGGAAATTCGAAGTTTCTGAGACTTGTTTGAGCGTACCGGGCACGCACCTTGAGTCTAAAAACAACAACAGCAACGTCTTACGCGTGTTAAAAGAACGCAAAATATCGCGCGTCAATTATAACAAGATGACCAAATTTGCAAATTTCAAACCCCCGGAACTGTAAGAAAAACGATTACATGTCCGTTGTCTTGTTAAGTTTGAGCTCAGTACAACAATATCTCTCCGATGTTTTTCAAAGAAAATGCTTTGTTCAGAATTTCAAAATTGACTGACTTAAAAAACGACCCTAAGCATAACTCCCGCAATTTCTTCGAAAATCGAAACAAAAAGACATTGAGCTGTGATTATTGTTTCATAGAGGTTTGAGTTTTGAAAATTGGCGAGATTTTGCGTGATATTTGGTCCTCACCGCGTAAGATCAAATACCAATTGTTATATTTTAATATTTAGAACCTGTAAGATAATTCTATTTCCAATGCTTTCAAAAGAGTCATTTCAAATTGAATTGGGGCAAACCATTTTAATGACAATCCTTGCTAGTCTCAAAATTATTCAAAGCTAGCTTCTGTTTGAAAGGTTTTTTTTCAAGTCAAATTTTTTTTAGCTGCTGGAAAGGATCTATGGTTTTCTTAGTAGCGGAGGTGGTGATACCAGATTTTCAAAAGGCTTGGTTTTCCGCGCGCTCTCAGAGCACTAACAAGACCTCGTGTTGATAAATTTACTGCAACGCTAACAAGTTTTTAGGAACCGATTTCTAGGCATTATGTGGAATAATATGAAGCCAAGCTGTGTATTTTAAGAATTTTAAGCTGATTCAGCATAAAAACGACTCTCTTTGATCGTTTCTTGTTTTTGTGTTGCAGTTGACGGTGACAGCAATTTTCTGGCTTGTTTAAAGAATTGTCTCAGCATTCCAGACATCACACCAAATTGCTTGCTCCCCTTTAAATTTAGTAGGTTTTGGCGTAGAATTTGGTATATCTTAGAAAAACTATAGAGTTGGTCGGCCAAAAATGGATGTCACGAAACAATATCTAAGGGGGGACCCTTTGGTTAGTGAGGGGCTCGAATTCCTGCCACCTCAATCCCAAATCCGCGCTTGGCTAGCTGTGCTTTGAAGATTTTTTTGCTATTTACACAAAAGTGGGCTATCTTTCTTGTGATTTCAAATAATTTACAAATAAAAATATTGAAATTGAGTTTTGTGTCTTTCTGATTAACTCTGATTACTGAATGAAGCAAAATTAGCTTTACCGTTACAGCAGCTCACGCTAGTAACCAAATGTTATACTGCCCAATCAATTGGCGTTGTGTATTGAGATCGATAAGTTTCCATTCATTACTCATGCGAAGAGTAGTGTATTATTACGAAGTTTTTTGCCACTAAGTCGCAAATAAAAGTGCTCATTTGGCGGTATATTTCCTTTTATTCGTGATATTTAAGTCTCTTTAAGCATAGGCAATTTGAAAGCACATGTTGTTGCTTTTTTTTGCTAGTGTTAGTTCCTGTTTGAAAAAAGACAGCTTTTTTGAAAATGTATCGAATTTGTTTCTGATGGTGACGCTCTGGAAAAGTTGCACTTTTCGCAGAAATTTAAATTTTTCTCAAAAAGTACCAGACCGGTTTTCAAAAAAAAAATGATACCAATGAAAAATTGATGATACCAAAGATACCGAAAAAAAACCAATGGAAAAATTCATGAAAATGTTTGCTCTTGTATGTGCCTGCATATTTCGCTCGTTTCTTTTCTTTTTGCCCCACGTTCAACGGCCTTCGAAAGTTTCAGTAGCGAGTTTTGACCTAATTGCTTTTAATTTTTTCATTTTCACAAATTTAAAAGCACAATCCTGATATGAAGGTTTCAAGCAAAAGAACAAATTTTCGGGATCTCCCCTTCTCGAGCGGTTTTCATCTAATTTCGGTAGAAAAAAAATTATGGCCTCAAACAAACCAATTTTTTGACATTTTGTAAGTTTTTAAATCTTTCACTCCTTTTAAAAACTACCTTGTCAAGTTGGAGATTATGAGCTCATTCGAAAGAAATATGGTTTGTTATGCTACTCTTTCTTGCGCAAGCGGCTATGTCGTGTGATTTGAAAAAAAAACATGTGGCCTTAGAATAAGTCTAACTTTTGAATTTTAGCCCGTTTTTTGGAAATTTATTCTTTTTCTAAATAACAGTTACCTACTGATTCTGCGGTTGATAGTTGATTCAAACTAATATGGGGCTTAGATTTTCTGTGCAATCTTTTTCACCTCATTTTTTTTGTAGAAAAGCTAATATTGACTTAGAAATATTTTTTAAATTTTAACCGTCTTTTCTAAGAAATGTCATCACGATTCTCGAAAACTACTCGATAAATTTGGTCTAAGGTTCAATCTAAAAATTAAGGTGTGGACATGGACGTCTTCCCTGCAGAAGAAGCTATTCCCATGCTTAAGTAGAGAAAATTATAGGCTAAGGAAAAATTTTTGATTTCTGATCGTTTTTTTTGGAATCTTTTTCGCGTTTTTCGAAAACTACCCAGCCAAAGCTGAGATAAAAACTTCATTTGAATGAACGAGTGGTGTTTTCTCCTTTAAATAAGCAACAAATTCCCTACTTCAGCAGAGATCACAAAATTTTTCCGTTAAGTCCTTTTTTGAAAATTACGCATTTCCGTATCACTACAATATTTGATTTAAAATAGTAAATTAGGTGGATCCAGATTTAGCCTGGCCACTAATTTACTTCCAAGTGACCGTGGTGCTGATGCGAGGACGTGAGACTCCTAATCAACAGGTCGAAAATTCAAATCCGAAACATTGAAATAGTTTTTTTTTGCCGATTTGTTGCGCCGTATCATTGGCAATTTGATAGAAACCGTAGCTGCTTTAATGGTGGCTTTTGTTTGAAAAATTAGAAGCTTTCATAGAGCAGATGTGAGAACGTGATACTCCTAATTTCACTAATTTTTTTCTCAAGCTGTATTTTTAATTGTTTTCTTTATTTTGCCTCTTTAGAGTTCTTTTTTGCATTTTCCTCGCTTCTGTGTAAAAGAAACATCCTCAATGGAATCTATATTGGCGATTTATAAAAAAAGTCAGAAATGATGAACAGGCCTTTTTTGAATTCTAAGAAAAAGTATGAAATATATATATACAGAGAAGTTATTACTAAAAACTCGAATCTGACCTTTGACGAATGAAATTTTGTGGAGTGAATCCACTATGTCTTTTTGCTTGATGTCATTCTCGTGCAAGAACTCGTAGAGTAAATTGATGTAGTAGTTCCAATCCTTGTGTTTCTCGTAGTGATTTACCATGCTACATGGGAACTGAATGTCCCGACTCTCCAGCAGAGATTTCACGCTCTCCTCCGAGTTTCCCTCGACAATAGTGTCGTCGAAATCCAACACGACAAGAAAATGCTGCTCGTTTTTGCCTTCGTCGGTTATCATTTCGGCGTTTCTGTTCGTTTAGCTGTAAAGGAATATGGGATTAAAAAGGCTGTTTTAACGAAATAAAAAGAGAACGAATTTAAAATTAAATTTTACTCCAGCCACATTACAGAAGGTAAAGTGAGCTGAGATTTGAAAAAAAATTAAACTGATCCGAAAAAAATTACATCTAATATTCTTGATAGCGACCATATAAAAATAGTTCTGATCTTAACATTTTTTTTTCCAATTTGAACCTTTGGCGACTAAAAATAATCTGAACAGAAGGTTGCCGAAAGCAATGAAAATTAAAATGTTTTCCAATAAATCACATTTTCAGGCACAATCTGTTTCTTGGAACTAATTCAGGGCTCAAAGCATTCAGATCTGCTGTATACTCAATTTGGAGATTTGATTGTTTCAGTCTCTCAAAATGGCATTTAATTGAAATACTTGCCTTTGGGTACACATTTCATCTAGGTTTTCATATCATTCAATAACCTAATCTTCATTGGTTTTATAAATATTTTTGGTCTTGTATATTTGATATCAGTGCAAAACACGGCTGGTTTTTCTCTCCCCTCCAAGCCTTGCATAATTCAAGATTAGGCTGCTAAGTTTGATTAAATCTCAATTGGAGAAATGGTTCATTTGATATCGTTATAGTTCATTGTAATTGAAAATAGACTAAGCGAATACTGAGCAAAAGCAGAAAAGTATCAAACCATTTTCTTTCATTTTTGCGAAAAAAAGTCGAAACAAGAACAAGAACAAATTCAGTAGGAATCGTGTTATTTTTCGACACAAGATGATGAGAATTTCAAAACGGCACTTCAACTTTTATTTAGACTGTCATTTAATGCGAATTTCTGATTAAGTGATCAGATGAAATCTGGCGGCTTAAATTGCCAATTTCTAAAAAGGTTTGGCAATCATTTTAAAAGAGATTTTTTTGATAAAATTTAATTTCTACTACTTGAAAAAAATTTGTCGAGTTTTGCTCCCAGTTTTGACAAAAGTATTACAAAAATGTTTGGATAGACAAGTTTTTCTAGACACTTTCAAAATTGCCAAAGTTATACCTCTCTTCAAAGAAGGCAAATATACCCATCAAATTACAGACCAATTTCTCTTTTACCAGCTTTAGGTAAATTTTTGAGCGGGTCATCTATAACAGAATGAACCATTATCTCACTAATTATCACTTATTACAAAATTACCAGTTTGGGTTCACATCAAAAAGGAGTACAATTGATGCTTTGATAAACCTAATAGAAGAAGTGCGTCAAGATTGGAACTCTAATAATACGAAGACACAATTAACATTCATTGACCATAAAAAGCCTTCGATACAGTTGACCACATGCTTTTAATTGAGAAAAGTGACGCATATGGTTTTCGGGGACCTGTACTGGTTCTTTTGAAATCTAACAATACGTTGCCGCTAAAACCAAACACTCTCAAAATAAAAATATGAACTATGGTGCATCACAGGGAACCATACTAGGCCCGCTTCTTTTCATCATTTATATAAATGATAATGAGGTACATGACATTAGTGAAAGAAATCTGATTTTTTATGCAGAGGACACTGTCATAAAAACAGCAGCTAGAAACAGTGAGTTAACCGGTAAACACTAAGAAGCAGTGGACAAAACAGCAAGTTGGCTGGAAAAAAACAAGCTGACCTTAAATGAAGATAAAACAAAAACAATGCTACTATCGAAGAGCAGCGGAAAATCAGATGTAAAAATTAATGGAAAATTTATTGAAGAAGAACAATCGTTCCGATAATTAGGTATTCAATTTGACTCTAAGCTTTCCTTTTCTGATCTTTTTATAAAAAACGAAAACAATTTGCCGAGGTTTTGTGATATGTTTTTCAAGTTGAGGAAAGTTATAGGTAAAGATCAACTACTGAAAGCATATGACGCTCATGTGAAACCCATTTTGCAGTACGGGGTTTTGGGTTATGCGTCAACAGATAAAACAAAATTAGAAATAATTGAACTTGAAACGGCTTATAAAAATTATTTGTTTTAAGAGAAGAAACGAAAGCTTCGAAGAAATAGGACAAAAACGAAATATATACTTCGTAAAAAAATTACATATCTATAAAATACTAAAGTTATTATGTTACGTTTTGAGAAAAGAGTGCATATCGGCCATTTCCAGGAGCTGTAAATACAATTTTGAATAAGAGAGTTTCAGCTAGGCAGATACCTGTGCAATCAAAGGGTTATAAAAAAACATCGATAAATGTTAGAATTAGAAAACTCTTCATTTTTGTTCTTAAACACTACCCAGATTTTGTATTCAGGTATCAGAGCTGCACAGAATATCAATTCAAAATCTTGAATCATGAGTTTTTGGAAAAATTTCCTCAAAGAAATTATCAGCTGGTTAAACTCATTTTTGAGTAAAAATATGATTTAAAAAAGAATTTGCTGTCAAGGGTAGGTATGCTGCTGAATATTCACCCTTTTTCGCTTCAAATTGTTTTTTTTACTAAATCATTTTTATTGATTTCGTGATTAACTATCGATGTTAAAAACTAACAGAAGTCGTAGCAAGATCAGAGGCGCCGGAAAACGGGCTGCAAAGTTCCACGGCGTTCTCGCAATGAGATTTCATTTTGTTGTAAAAGTGGTAACTTTTGCAGTGAATGTAATCTAAATTGCAAACAATTTATTATTATTATTATGATTATTATGATTAAATTTAACCGCTTAGAGCTTTCGATTCATATCTGTAAGTAGATCTTAGAACTTTTTCCGACATCCGACCCTGAACTGAGTTTGGGCTCATATTGTACTGCTGTAAAGCTAGAAAGTGCACCGTTTTTCTGTCATGCTTTTTCATAATTATCAAATTTTAAATTTAATTTTAAAAAGCATCCGACCACTGCGGAGAATAGCAATGCATGAATTAAAATAAACCTTATTTTGATTTGATGGTCTCTCTAAAGTATGTATTTTGTGAAACACAACGCAACTGAAAAAATTGGCTAACCGAAACAGCAATTATGAAGCGAGCATAAAAAAGCTCGAACTTAACTGCTTTTGTAAAGCAAATTGTTTGCTTGAAAACTTTTGACGAAATTTTGATTTATAATTTATCGTTTAAACTTTCCGAAAAAAAAAGGAAGAGAATTGTAAAAATTAGTCTCAATCAGCTTGGAATAATTTATGAGCCGCATGAATTTTTTCCTCATTTTGCATTATATTGTCTGGATAGTTTGAGTAATTTGTCTGGATTTGAGTAATTTGAGTAATTTGTCTGGATAATTCAAAGTAATTTTTTGCCTTGACCTTTTAAATAATTATAATTTTTTAAAATTTGTTTCAGACAAAATTTTATACCATTTTACATTCTAGTGGTTTTATTGTTTTTTAGAGTATTTAAGACTGCACCGTATCAACGCAGTTGTCTTGCTGCCTGAATGAGTTTGTAACAGTGTAAAATGTTCCCAATTTCAAAAATGTTCCCTCTTCTCAAATTTGTTTCCAATTGGCTTGAACAAGTTTTCTATGCTTTTTTAAACAGGTTTTGTTTGCCCTCAAAAGATTTTTTGACAACAGTAAAAAGCTAAGGTATAGAGTAATAGTTACAGTTACGGGACATAGAATTTAACCTTTTTGACGTCAAGTAGCGAATAAACACTTTTTTTATCATGTTAATGTCGTTTCTCTGCAACTATTTACAAGTCACTTGCTCTCGCAAGTGAAAAAAAATAGGTTTCAAAGTCTTAACAGAGGCTAGTTGAAAACATTTGGAAGGACTTAGACGCCAAAAGTTTGAGAAATCTTGTTTATATATGAAAACTAGCAAATTAGTCTAAAATTACTTCTTTGGAAGCTTTGTTTGAAGTATGTCTGGCAAAAAGAAATTTCGAAAAATTTGAAATTTTAAGTGCAAAAGTTTGAAAAAGTTTTTTCTGGAAAAATTTTTCATATTTTTTGTTTTTTTTTTAAAGAAAATTTTATGGTTTAAGCTTTAATCACTATCTTTCTACGCTTTTGTATAATTCTATTATCATACGACCTACAAGAAAAGACACTGACTTGAAGAAAAACTTTTTTCCCGTGAGTGAGGTCGGAAAATTCTGTGCTTTTTGCACAGCAACGGGCTAACCTTGTTTATTTGGGGGTTTTGCTATAATTCTTGACTATGCTTTTCTAAATTAACTTCAAGTCTGATGAACTGCCAAATAAATTTTTGCTAGGTTTGGCAAAGAGTTTCCTTTTTAAGTTTTTCCTGTTTCTTTTTTTTTGTAATCGGTGCGAAGTTCTGCTTTGCCTTTGTGTAGATTTTTGTTCCAGTGTGAGCTCAACCAGTTTTTGAATTCGATTTATATTTCAACATTTATCATTGGGAATGAGTTTGACTGTTTTACTAAATTATAAATTGGAAGTTTGAACTGTCTTGTGCAATTTTTTTTTTGGTTTTTTGACTTAGTTCGAGAGCTAACATATCGGTTGCATTTCAATGTCTTAAAAACGTGGGCACTTCGACTGAACAGGCGTTCTAAATCGTCAAAAATTTAAGCCAAAGTTTACCTTTTTTCAAGTTTTTGTTACTGCTTGGAGGCGAACAAACAGTGTTACACTGGTCACAGCTGATGCCAAATAAATTCAGCAAATTCTAAAAAATGAAAATACTTTCTCACCTTTTTGAAATTTTCTGCAGTAAAGACCGAAGATCTATTAGAAAACAAAGCAGAAAAAGCTGCTCAGTTTTGACTAATTAAAAACTGACAGCCCGTAGCATGTTATCAATGGCAGCGTCCAACTTTCGCGAATTCTATCAATTGTGGCAGCGGGTTTTCCCTGAATTGAGCGGCTGTTTTTTGGAACTGGACAGTTATTTTCAGGTCTAATCAGGTTTAATGGGAGTCTTTTCAGGTTTTTTTCAGGAAGAAATAAGTGTTTAAATCTGGAACGAGTTCTCTCTGAAAAACGCCAATGGCAAGTCAAATTTGGATCTTAAGGGACAAATTTAAAAGTCAAAAGGGAAGAATTAATTTAATTGCAGCTTTATTTCAACTTGAGTCTATAGCGCGCTCCGTTCCCCAACCGGCGCAATTCTTTTTTCCTGTCAAACAAAGGACCAGCCGGACCCGGTTACCCAGTTTTTTATCCTAACTACGTCTTCTACCCTACCGGTGAAAGTGCAGATTTAAAATTCTTATCATTTTTTACAGCGTTAAAAAACAAAAAGTAAGTTATACACTAAATCTTTTGTTTTCGCTGAATTTTTCTTTTCTAAGAAGTGCTTCAAGTTGCGTGTTTTGTCTTTATTTCAATGGTTGTCATCTAAACTTTTGCAATGATTGAACTCTATATCCCCCACCCCCCCCCCCCCCCTCTCTCATTTTTTTAATTCGCAAAAATTCCAAAAATGATGATTGCTAACTAAGGCCGTTCTCATTTTCACGTACCGTTAATTGACTTTCGCCTCTTAAATCGGACTGGATGGCACTTTCTATGGCCCGGACTTAGGACGGAGAGAGTGTTATTAAGTTGAGATTTTTAGGGGTAAAATTAGGAAGCCACAAAATAGTCCCAAGGGTGGAAAGATCCCGCATTGATTCAGAACTATGTCAGAAATCAGACCAAACTAAGTGCAGCTACGGGCCAAATCACTTCACGTGTGCCTCAGTCATCATAAAAGCAAAAATTGATGAATGGTCTTAATTTCGAACCAATTTTTGTTACCAAATGAATAGAAAAATTATTTCAGAAGTTGCTGTTTTGATCGTTTATTTTGTGACGTAAAGGTTCCGCTTTATGCGAACTCTAAACAGACCATAACAAAAGCGTTAGAGATAATAACATTGCCCAAATATTAATGCAATGAAGCACTGTTTCTTAATGATTTTTGGGCAAAGTGAGCGGTTGGAGATTAAAATTTAAAGGACTTCCTAAATTTCATCGCTTTTCTCGTCTGTACGTCACCATCGATTGTTTATGAAGAACAATTAAGAGAAAAATAATCTGAATAGCGGACTTAGAGCACCTGAGATGGCGAAAACGGAAGATAATTAAAAAAAGACACCTTTCATTTCCAAAATTCAAATACACATTTTCTTACTTAAAGTCCAAATTGTTATAAACTTCTTGAATCTCTCAGAAAATTGTGATGGTACATAAATAAATCCAAGTCTAAACTAGCGGCAGATAATGCAGCCAAATATGAGAGCAGTTGCGAAATTATCTTTTATATAGCATTAATGTAATTTTCTGTAAAGTTTTGTATAGTTCGGTAAAATTGTGTAATAGGGAAGAAAGGCTTGAGAAATTTTTGGCCGCTCTTCATACACTAGACTAGTTTTAGCTGGTCTGCACTCCGATTTGATGAACTTAAAACAGCATTGAGATTTTCAAAAAAAAAAACGAAACCCTTGGAACTAGAACTACTTGCGCAGGTTGATTCTGGCATAATAGACACCCATTGGATCAAAGTATTGTCGTCAAAATACATTCTTCACTATTATTTCAAAGTCCATACACTTCCTTCATCTTACAGTTTAAAACCAGGAGACCAGGACGACATTTAATTTTGAAGCTAGACCGGTCAGCAGGGGCAGAGGAGCGAGAACTGTTCCTTCCCTCGGATATTTGACCAACTGACCGACCACCCAAGGCATAGCTTTCTTGTTTTTTTTTTGCAGAGGGATTTAAAAAAAGGCTCAAAAAGTTTGTCGGCATCTTTTTCGGCTAACCAAATTTTCAAAACACTATGAAAAACTTATTTTGCAGAATTTTTCTGCGCTGCAAGCAAGTGTTTCAAAAAATAAAAACTTTAAATGCCATTTTTGTGAAACTTATGGAAGTTTTTTTGGTCCGAATGTTTCTCAAAACTAATTGATCTTGGCGCCAAAAATGTTTTTGAAAAAATTTAAATTTTATCGCCCGAAGGTGGATGTAAAATAACACCAACACCGAAACTAGCAAGCCTAACTCCAATAATCAATTGGCTCGCCAAAAATTAGTTGCTGTTCTGATCAAGCTGTCGAAGCAAAAAAAAACTTTGAACAATTTCAAGTTAGGCCATATCGTAAATCGGTTTGAAAAACTTTAGGCTTTATAAAACGAATCGGTTCCCGAAAATTTTTTTTCTAAGCAAGCAATTCAAGGTATGAAACTTTGAGATATTTTCAAATTTTTCATGAAGCAAATTGGATGACGCAACTTGAGGGTTCTATGTGGAAGCTATTCAAGCAAAAAAAAATTGAAAAATTTCAAGTTGATTCATAGAGCGAAGCAATAAGCAAAAAAGTTATGTTTTTTAAGCAAGCTTGCAAAAACTTGAAGTTTTTATTAGTAAGCTATTCAAGTTATGAAATGAAACAATTCAAGTTACTTCACAGAGATTACGTTCTTAAAAAGTATAAGTTTTTTGAAGCAAACTATTAAGCTATGACACTTTGAGTTATTTCCAGATGTTTTATAGACTAATAAGTTTTTCTAAGGAAGCTGTTTAAGCTATGAAACTTAAAATAATTCAAATTTTTTCAAAAAGTTGACCGTATGGCAAACTGTTTTTCTGGTGTTATTGAACCTATGAAACTTTGACGTAATTGAAGTTTTTCAATGAAACAAATCGGTTCGCAAAAATTTTCTTTAAGCAAGCTATTCGAAAAATTGAAGCTCTTCGAAACTTCAAAAACTACGAGACTTAAAAAATACCTTCATGAGTAAGTTCATAGACTGTCTTGTCTCAGTTTGCGAAAAATTTAAGCTCCTCTAGACAAGCTAATAAACCGAATCAGCACACGAAAAATTTAGAAGTTTTCTCATTAAGCTAATCAAGATAATAAAACATGAATTCTTTCAAGTTACTTCGTATACCGAATCTTTCACAAAAACTTTGTATTTAAATATATGACTTTTTGTTTTATTACAAATCATTTCATAGACTGAATCGTTTTGCAAAAAAAAAGAGTTTTCTAAGCAAAATTTTGAAGCGATTAAACTTCAAGTTATTTAAATTTATTTTATAGGCCGAATCGGTTTGCAGAAAGCTTATGTTTTTCAAAGCAAATGTTAAAAGCGAAAAATTTAAGCTCTTCTAGGCAAGCTAATAGAGATAGGCAACTTTTGAAATAGTCCAAGTCATTTCATAAGCCGAATCAGTACGCGAAAAGTTTGAAAGTTTTCTCAGCAAGCTAATCAAGATAATAAAACATGAAGTCTTTCAAGTTATCTTGTAAACCGAATCTTTCACAAAAGCTAAGTCGTTTTTCTAAGCACGCTTTTAAAGTTAGGACATTTTGTTTTATTACCTATTATTTCATAGACTGAATTGAATTGTTTTGCAAAAAAATGGAAATTTTCTAACTAAAATTTTGAAGGTATGAAGTTATTTCAAGTTATTTTATAGACCAAATTGGTTCGCAGAAAGCTTAACTTTTTCTAAGCAAATTGTGGAGGCTATGAAACTTTGATTTTTTCCAAGAGATTTTATTGAGGAAATTGGTTCGCAAAAAATTTAATTTATTTTAAGCAAGGTTCAAAGCTATGGAACTTCAAATTATTTCAAGTTAATTTGTAGACCGAATCGGTTCGCTATGAATTCAAGTTTTTCTAAGCAAGCTTTTTAGGCTATAAATTTTGAAAAACTTCAAGTTAATTCATAAACCGAATCAATTTGTGAAAAAAAAATTTTCTAAGCAGCTTAGAAACTTTGAAACTTTTAAGTTATTTTGTTGACCAAATCGGTTCGCATAAAAATTGAAGTTTTTCTAAGCAATCTTTTAAAGCTATGAAACCTTCAATTATTTCATGTTATTTCATAAACTGAACCGTTTGCGAAAAAATTGAGTTTTTCTACGCAAGATTTTCATCAAGCTATGAAATTTTATATAATTTCAAGTTATTTTATAAACTGAATTGGTAACCGAAAATTTTCAGTTTTTCTAAGCAAGCTGTAGAAGCTATGAAATTATGAATTAATTCTAGTTATTTTGTAGACTGAATCATTTCACGAAAAGTTTAAGTTTTTCTCGGCAAGCTTTTCAAGCTATGGAACTTTGAAACATTTCCAGTTATTTCATAGACCGAGCCGGTTTGCAAAATTTTTTTTTCTTAGCATAGAGGTTGCTGTTTTTAAGTGATTCGTTCCAGACTGAAATGAATCTGTAAACGCAATTTTTTGGACAAAAAATGGGCAAGTGCTGCCTAGCCGTAAAATTGAATCGAGTTCATCTCGCTCTGTTTCTTGCTCTGAGTGATTCTTAAACTACTGATCTCAGCCGTTTCAAACGTTGTGCTCGATAACCGCTTAAACATTAGGCCTGATGCTGAAAACGTGTCATTCATTTAATACAAGCTAATAGAGCTATGCAACTTTGAAAACTTCAAGTTATTTCATAAACCGAGTCAGTACGGGAAAAGCTCTAAGTTTTCTATTGAAGCTAAATTAAAATTGATTCCTTCAATTGTTTTCGTAGATCGAATCTGTTCACAAAAATTTCAAGTTTTTCCTAGTCAGTTTAAAGCTATGAAACATTGTAATATTTCAAGTTATTTCATAGATCCAATCAGTTCGCGAAAAGCTGTAATTTTCGAAGAAAGCTATGAAACTTTGGGAAGTTGCCAGAAATTTCGAGGACTAAATCAGCTCGCAAAAAAAAATTAAAGTTTTTCTCAGCAAGCTTTCAAAGCTGTGCACTTTTAAAATATGTCAAGTTACTTCAAAAACCAACTCAGCTTTGGAAATTTTTGATCAAACTAAGCAAATCAAGCTATCAATCCATTATTTAATCTTTTATGTTTTTTTCTACCATGCTTTTACCGAATGTATTTGCTGTATGCTTTATAAGTTAAAAAGAAAGAACCTTATTAGAATAATTTATTTGTATGACATAAACAATCAACTCTAGCTATTGTGACATTCAAAATCCACACTTTTAAATTTTTTTGCAAAGATAATTGTGAGTGGAAAAGTTTAAAGTTCAAGGAAGCTCAAACAACGAGTCGCAAGCTCGAAAAGGGCTCTTTATACGAACGGAACAAGGCCTCGGAGACAAAAAAGACGACAAATGGCAAGTTGGCTAAATTGGAGACGAGGAAGATTCAAGCTATTAATGAGAAGGACTTATATATTCCTTGCTATATAAAACAAGCGCTAAACACCTTGAAACATTGCAGTCCTTATTAAATTACGAGAGAATTATCACAAAAAGCTTAACCTTCAGGGGTAATAACTTGAATTCCTAAAGCTTTTGCTTTAGGCCTGTTTTCTTTGGCTTTTTGGTTCTTAAGTGGTAAATGTTTCCGCTTCTTACGGTTTTTGAGGGCGCTGAGGCTAACACAATAACGCCTTAACAAGATGAGAGTCTTTAACTCAAGACAAGGGAACTGGTGAAGCTCCGTGTTTTTCTAAATGAGTACCTGGTCCTTGGCCTTACGCTTGGAACAAAAGTATTTGACCACATTAAGCACGAGAACACCTGTTCCAACTAATTGCTTCCCTTTATCCTCAGTACCGCTTCGTTGGCAGTAAACGATTGCACAGATCTTGTGCTTTTTCCTTAATAACAAATTTGTAAGTTACTCAGTACTTAGTCTACGGTTATTATTACTGCTATGGTTACTTATGGTATTATTAATGGAGTCGTACCAAATGACAAGGTCGGTTCGTAGGGATAGAAAAAAATCAAGTAGAACTGAATAGTATTCTGCGAGTCCTCAGCGTTGAAGTTCAATTTTAAACCGGGGTTCGTGAAGCAAGTCTCTTTCACGCGCTTTTGCGACGGTGCGGGAAACATGCGAAGCGCGTGATGTAACGAACTAGCTCCTAGGAAGAACAAATACGCACACCAACTCAGGTGTCTTACCAATCGGGCTGGCAATTAAGTAGGTCGGTTGAATTCCAATAACCCACACGGAAAAAACCTGAGGCCGAAAAATTGCAACTTAACCTACTTAATATCACCTTACCAGACCAATTAACACAACAATGAAACCGTTTATTTGATGGATTTACGAGCAGAGTTCTGGGGGTTATTTTGTGGAAATTTTGCAATAATTGATATTTTTTCACAATTTTCTTTTTGAATTTTTCGGTCGGCGGGTTCGAGTCATCCTACATCGGTTCATTAATTTCATTAATTAGTATAGTACCCGCTGTCCATGTTCCGATCACAAGGACCAATGTCTATGTACCAATTGCACGTATTTCAGTTCAATTAAACTAATCCACGAGTTTTGAGTTTCGAGAAAAAGTAGTTACCAAACCAGTCCAAATTTTTCAGTATCGAGAAAAAATATGGTTCGCAGCTTTGAGTCGGATTTTGATATAGAACGTCGTTGTCGAGTTTATAGCATTAAGGCTTAAAAGTTTTTTTCTTACAAGTTTTGAAGATTAAGCGATCACCGGTAAAATCCAAAAGCTTCGAATGTCGAGGAAAATACAGCTCCACTTCGACCAAAAATCCATAATCAGGACACCTGAACAGGCCTTTCTAACGTATGTCTGCTCCTTCGCCTGTCGGTTTACAGGCTCATCCTTCAAGTGCACACAACAAACTTTGGCTATTTGGACACTCGGCCTATTGAGTATTCGGCCAACTGGGCGTTGGCTTTCGAGGATTTCCGGCCGACTGGGTATTGGGTTTCGAGGACTTTCGGCTAAATCGCACAATCTGACGGCTTTTGGTCAACTGAGCAATCTGATAGCTTTTGGCCAACTGATTGATATGTTAACTTTTGGCCAATTCACACTGTCTGACCATTTTCGTCCAGCTGAACAGTTTGACAACTTTCGGCCAATACGCCCCACTTTTGCTAAATTTGGCCAATTGAAAACTCGGCCAACTGGACACTCGACAAAGAGTAGGACAATCGGCCAGCTGGACACTCGAATGTCCCTTGTGGAGCGCCAAAATGAGCCCCCTACAATCCCCTAAAACGTCGAAAAAAACCTAAAAACATTGCAAAGAAACACTTGAATTATAAAGATTTATTCTGCGGTAAACAACTCTCAGAACGATAAAATTCGGCAATTTATATCGATCATAACTAGAGCAATTTGATAGCTACAAGTTGAAAGCAAGCTCTCAAAACACTGTTATTTGCTCTTGAGAGAAATTGCTCTTTTTTAGATGTCAGACTTATTCAAGTCTGAAGAAAGTTTGAGAGAAAAAACGTTTAAAATCGGTCACATTGGTTTATAGCCTCTCAAGTATACATGTATAAAAGCTAGCGTATGAGTAGATTCGAACCCGGTCGATCGGTGGTTTGAAAGTTTTCATATACGGTAGGCAATAGTCACTTTTCATTTTTATTTAAGTTCGCACTTCCGTTATATGTATGTTATTTTTGCGCTGCAACACAAATCAATGGTAAGAGACTCACTTAGTAAAAACTGTGAGACAAAATAGAAACAACAAATTTTTTTATGTCAGCAGTATGAAGCCAACAGTAAAAAAAGGACAGAGATGAAAAAAGCAACATGAGCAATATATCAACTGAGGCTTTAAGTCAATTTTTTGTTGACAATGGACAGGATCTAGCTAAAATTCTGAAAACGGAGTGCAATTTTTTAAGTGTAAAAACAGCAGAAAATGCATGTTATTTATCTAAAATGACACAACAAGAAACTCTCGAAACAATTGTTAGTTTGCAAAACAAAAAAGTCATGATTGCTATGGGTTTTCAAATGTTTTGTTGAAAACAATAAATCTGGCGATCGGGCCAACTTTGACATTTTTATTTAATCGAATACTTGAGGAAGACTCTCCTCCGGAATGTTTGAAACTTGCTAAAATTATTCCAATTCACTAAAGTGGAATAAACGTCTCAAACACAAATTACAGGCCAATATCACTGTTACCTCTTTTTGGCGGAAAATTCAAAAAAATTTATACTGGAGGGTTGTTAAATTCTGAAGTGTTTCTAAAATTGAAGTGACCTCGAACAAACAGAAAAGATTTCTTCAAAACGATCAAGAGTTGATGCAATTGTGGGTTTTCTCGAATCGATCGAAAACTTTTTGTCATTTAAGAAACAAACAGTTAATTAATCGAAAGCTTTGTGAATCACAAAAATCTGCCTCAAATTTCGATTCTTAAATCGTATCTAAAGAACCGTTACCAATTTGCTTAAGCAAATCAAACAAAGTGTAGCCAGAATGAATTGAAACGCGGGGTCCTTCAGGAATCAGCTCAGGGTCCACTTCAATTTTTTCTTTACATCAATGATCTCTCCGAGGCTCCACAAAAAATAACAACAAGGGTCTCTTTGCAGATGATACTAATATTTATGGCGAAGTTTGGCAAAAAAAACTGTGATCTAGATTTGAACAACTTAGAAATATGTATAGCAGCGAAGAAACTTACGATGAACCACGAGAAAACCAAATTACTTTTAATCATTTCAAAGAAATTAAAACCATTGATAAAGCTTCGATAGAATATCTTTAAAAAAAAACGATGTTAGATAATTAGGAGTTCAAATTGATTATGACTTGAGTTCACTGAACGTATCTGAAATGTGAAAAATCATTTCGTTTCTCTAGCAAACTAAAAACTTGTTTCCGGTTGAAGAACTCATGAGAATCAATAAAAACTTCATACAACCAGTTGATCAATATGGAACACTGATTTATGGCTGCCCCTCAAAAACAAATCTAAATTAAATAAAGAAAAAAAAAACAGTTTTTTGTAAGAATAATCACCAGGAAAAGGAAGTTCGATGAAGTGAGATCGACGAGACGCAAATACAAAGCTTACTCAAGCTTTTATAGGAAGTCTTAAAAATACTAGCCAAAACTATTAAAAAACTAACAAATAAAGATGTGAATAATTTCAGAACAACAAAAGAAAAGATTAAGCTTCTTTCAAGTTACACACGGATTAGAATCTTACAAACGCGATCTTAAATGAAGAAATTTTTTTAAAAAACTAAGCAAGCGAGTTAGACTTCTTTTCAATAAGATTGTCAAACTAGACTATACGATTTTGTTATAGATAATGCAATGCCCAGCAGTTAGGTTAGACAGTTTTGTCCAAAAACTCAGAAACCTATATCTACTTTGATGAAACTGGGTTGATTTTTTAACAATTAACCAGTTTGTTTCATAATAAGAAATCTTAAAAAAAAATCCTTGGTCTGTATGGCTTAGATCTACATCAACAAAAGCAGTTTATGCAAAATTTTAGTTTCAATCGGATAAAAACAATCCGATTCCGATTCTTCAAGTTGCTCTCAAATGAATCAAGGCTACCAAAGTTGTGCATTTTTAAAAAATTATTTCTGTATTCTGCCTGATTCTTAAACGAACTTGTTATTATTATAAGGTTTTTAAAAAGTGTTTGCCCTGTTTTTTGGCATGTTTGCTTATAACTTATCTGCTGTGCAGAAGGTTTATGTTTAATCGGGTCTATTGGCCTATTTTTTCAAAAACACACCTGCAGCGCAGAAGTTTTCTGCTCCAATGGCTCTTTCGGCTACACAGGGAGAACAAAAAAATTGATAATAGTTGAAATTTTAAAATTTCCGTAAAATTTGCGAGATTTTCTTGACTCCTCCAGACAAAGTCACTGATATGCACCAGCAGGAAATTGCACAACAGCAAACGGGCATCAAAATTCATTTAACTAAAAATAAAAAACCAAATGAAAGCCTGTGTTAATATTTGATTGTCGAAAACTGATGGTTTGCAATACAAAAGTCTGCGTTCGAAAAAGCCATTTTAGGTCAAACTTTCAGTCTATGCACAACCAGATATGTTCGAAAAAAAAATCAAAAAACAAGTCAATACCTCGACCCGTGCTACAAATGTCTGCAAACAGGAACACACGTTCTGCGTGAAAGCATCAGAATAGGTAACTATAGCTTGGATAGGACTGCTCGTATCACAGCAAAAAAAAATTTCCTTGAGGTCAAAGCTTTGAAATTCTGTTCTTTGTTTGCTTTTAGGCCCTCAGCGGCCAATATCAATTGGTGAGTGTTTCATATTGGGTCCTACAAGGAAAAAGTAAGCTCAGTAAGTCCTATAAGAAATAAGTGAATCAGCAGCAGATAAACCAGTTGAAGATGTGAGCAGTTTCAAAATTAACTTGTTTTCATAACAATTGTATTTTTCGGTGAAATATGTAAGATGTTAAAAAAACATAGCTGGTCTGCAATCTGCTATGAAGCCAAAAAAACAGGACTGATTAAGATTGAGACCATTTATCTTAACAGCGAAGACCATGTTAAGACCATTTATCTTAACAAAAATATGAAAAATATGAATATAACAAACAAACGGTTTGTCTCTCATCGTACAGATAGCCAAAAAAATTTCCAATGAGAAACTTTTCCGATACACATTTTTTTGTCGTTCTCAAGCGTGCTGTTAGTTTACACTATTCTCTAACGCATCGACTGAAAGTTTTTTATTTGTCTTTGATAAGAATCTGAGTTGTCAAGCGTTGAAGTTTGAGATCCCTGGTTGACAAAAAATGCTTATCATTCTATTTCATAATATGAAAACAAAATGCTTATCATACTAATTCATAGATCAAAAAAAAACTCTATGAAAACAGCATGATAAGTATTTTTCCATACTATAAAATATCATGACAGGCTTTTTTTTTCATACTATGAAATTGTATGATAAGCATTTTTTCCATAAATAAAAATAACAAAAAATATTTGTTTTGAAATTTTGTGTTTTATCCGAAACACTAACCCTGGACTTTTTGTCATAAGAAAACCCAGAGTGCAACTGGCAGTTACCACGCAGAATATCTGCATTTGGTGATTTTTGCCACCTTCATTAATTTTTACTTTTCACATGGAATTATATACCAAAAAGTAACTTTTTGTAAATGGCCCTATAATTTTTGTTTAAAAATTTTGGTAGTTGAGAAAAAAAAGGCCTGTTTTTTTACAAATTTATTTTTATCTTAGCAAATGAAATGAAAAAATAATAATCGTGTTTACCAAAAAAAAACTTTTATTAAAAGATTTTTTGGATTATTTGGGTGAAAAAAACTCATCTTGGACTACGTTATAAACACAAAAAGTCAAATTTTGCATGCAAGATTTTTTTTTCGCAAAAATTTATAATTGAGCACAAAAGCAAGTTTGCAACCAAAAAAGGAATTAAAAATTTTTTACCTCAAATTTGTGTTTTTGCTTATGAAAAAATGCATATCATACTATTTTCATATATGAAAATTATATGATAAGCGTTTTTTTTTGACCAAAAAAAAATCATGTTTTTGGGAGTCAAAATGCTTTCTTTCTTTTATATTTTTTTTAACTCATGTAAAATCATCCAGAAACATCGTTAAATTGATTTTCAAGATTTTTTTTTTCTATGGCAAAATGCTTATCATATAACTTTCATATATGAAAATATTATGACAAACATTTTTTTGACCAAAATTAAAATCATATTTTCATTGAGCATAAAGATTCAAAAGATGGAAATAGAACAGAAGTATTTCTCTAAAAACGTTGGATACAGTTTTTTTTTAATTTTATACGAAAATTGTTTGATAAGCATTTTTTCTATAGTCGCCCTATTTGAAACTGTATCATAAGCATTTTTCTTTTATGGACGTCAAGCGTTGAATCAAGATTCAGATTCTTATTATCAAGCGTTGAAGTGTGAGTAACATTTTTGAGTTAAATTTTTTGAGTTGAAAAGCCGGTCTTAAAGATGTCTGAGAAAATCCACAATTGAGACAGCGATAGAAATTTTAAGGGAAACTAAAATTTTAGTGTTTGACTACAATTTTGTTCAAACCTTCAAGCGACAACAAGTTGAAACACGTCAATTTACAATTGTCATCATCAGAAGATGAAGCTTTTTATTTGTCTCTGGAGATTTGCTTCAAAAAGTTTGATGTTTGCAGAGGTTTCTCATAAATCAATTTTTGTCTTTTGTGTATTTAAACTAACAATATGTTTTGCTAAGTTTAATCTAATCTTCGTAGACAAAAAATTGATGTTTTTCAATCATCGATCAAGACATCAAAATCAATGTGGATTTTTTGGCCTTGCAAATTAGTAAAATTAGAGTACAGGATTAAAAGACTGTTCATTTTCCGCAAGCTTTGTTTTGCATATGATAGACGACAATTGTTTCCAGGAAACGGTTTTTTGCTGATACATTTTTGTTCCGACTTTCGATACGAAAGTGACGGAATATTTGTGCTCGGGGTGGGTTTTTTTTCTTCAGACAATTTTCGACTTTTTAACTAGCCGTTTTTGACAAATTTTTTTATATCATTCAAATGGTATTTTTGTCCTGAGGTTAAATTTGAATAAAATATTTCACCTGTGATCATTTTTCGTAAAGTTATGAGGGTTTAAAGATTGCCATTTTGGCCAATTTTGGGCAATTAACGCTCGATATGTTTCGCGCTATTATCGCGTAAGCGGAGATTTAATCCGTCTCAAAATCGTTCCAAATTGGTTGAAAGAAGCTTATTTGCCATAATTGATTTGTTAAAATGAGAGAAATCTATTCTTTTAAATTTTATATGGCGTGTGGGGGGATAATTTCATAAAAAAGTTTCAAATTTTAGAAAAATTTTTTTTTCATTTTTTTTCATTACATTTAATTTTTTTATGTTACTACTGCTCGATAAACCTTAAAAGGCAGTCGGAACATTCAGGGCTGCGCCCTGTTACGAGCAGTCTTGTTTCTTTTTTCCCTCATTTTTACATTGAAGCAACTTTTTCCATTTCAGAAAATGAGCTGGTTCTGGCTTTAACTTTGCATTTTGTATTTCGCTGGAAGATGTTTGTCACATATTTGCGTAAACACATCGCTAAGCGAGCCCATTTGGCTTTTTTTTTGCAGAAAATTGCTTGCGAAATTTGTGCCAAGATTATCATTCAAACTTTTTTTTTCAAATAACAAATTCGTGTTTATAACCTTCTGGTTTTGTTTCTTTTGTTTGGTTAGCTTTTTCGTGCTATTATAAGGTATGTTAAATTAAATATCTCGTGTATGATAAAGTGTTTTTGTCAACCGTGGGATTGTTAGGTTGCATTGCAGTTGGTTTTATTACGGTGTTTCCAGAACTATTTGTAGATCTTTAACAATTTGTTCGAGAACAATTTCAGCAAATTGTCAGCCAAAATACGACTCGGATAGTGAAATGAACAACTAAAAAGGACGTTGAAATCAAGAACAAAAGGAAACTGACGGTAATTGAGATGAATTTAATTTATTGTACCATGAAAAATTGTTCTAAGGTCTTGGAATTTAGCTGACGGTGGTCAATAGCAGACTTCAAATGATAATTTCCTACACGAATTAGCGTTGAATAGTTGCTTGTTCAATAGTTTCCCTACCATATCTCCTGATCATTGCGAGTAGAAAAGCTTAGGGTAAATGACACAAATATCATTACCTTTTGGAACCAGTTCTAAACTAGTATTTATAAGCCAACCAAATTATTGATAAATTATCACTGCAAAACATTACTTACTAACCAATCATTTTCCATCTCTAGTATTGACGCGTATTTGCAAGTGCTGAAACAACTTGTAGTTTCAGCACCAGAAAAATTTGAATAAAACTTTGAATACAGTTGCTCCCCTTCTGGATAAACTCCAAGAACTAAATCGCATTAACCAGTATACACTAGATCTATTGAGACTAGGAAAATTAAGAGCAAGATTAAGATCTGTATTAGACTAAGAAGTTGCACGAATCTATCCGGCCGAAAATCAGACATCGTGACGAGCAGACGGTGTACCTTATCTGAAATTACTCTATGAGTATAACCAATAAATAATAAGGTGCGACCAAAAAACTTGAAAAAATAACTCATCAGGTGCGACCAAAAAACTTGAAAAACTTCGCCCACCAGACAAAGGCAGTACACGTTTCCAAGAACTATCACTCATGAAAAATACCTATTTTGGTGCAATTCACTATGACATCCACTTAGACATGAAATTAGACTATACAATCAGCAGAACTTTTCAAGAAATGTCACTATCAGAACTAGAAGCGCTTCATCACTTTTATGACCTTGAACGAACACAAATTTTACAATCACTTGCACTCGCAGTACTGAAAATACCTTAGGCAGGATATTTATTATCAGTCAACAGATCAAACTTTATAGATTACGAAGGAAACATATTATGGTGTTACACAAGTACGATAAAAAGTATCACCATTATATGTTTTTGAGATAAAGGATGTTACAAAAGAGTCCCTATATTCTACAAAACAAATTTTGTTGACTCACTTTCTAGACGAACATATTTTTTGGATACGGCCGTCCTATGTGAATCTGAAAGTAGCCACAATGTACAGCTAAATCCAGATGAAGATAAATACTATATACTCCAAATCCGATATACAACATCATATTCGCACACAATAATTTCAAAAACTCCTTACAAAATGGAAACAATACAAAGACAATCCATGGATCAAAATTTAAGAAAACTTGCTAAAACCGCAGGATTTTCAGACATCTATTAACAAGACTACATGGATACCTTGAAGATATAAAAAATACATTTATTTAAACGGTAAAAAATACCATCCACAAGATTTTTCACCTAATAATATTTTTAGTTTTGAAAACCTCAAAAACGAAATTCTCGCGTTTCTAGGTTGGCCCTATTACATCTTCGAAAAATTGACTATACTATAAGCAATGTTCAATTTTTTTGGATTTTTCTTCTCATTATTGAAAGGAATCTATAACACATGCGCAATACACACACCAGTAAACAAACAAGCAAGTGCAGCACGCATATTATTCGCAGGATTTTTTGGAACATTTTCGACCTCAATTAACAAAACTCTTCTAGACGCTCAAATGAGTGAATACAACAAAAAATTATCAACCACACCAAATGCATATGATACTTCACAATACAACAGAAATACATAATAAACATCCGTTATCTTTAGTACCACGAAACTATAGAAATACACCAGTAACAGAGCACATCTCTACAAGTCATAGCTACCCACAAAGCCCACAACTAATAAAGTAGCTCATCAACCGAATATAGAAGACACATACGAACAAATCATAGAACAGCCACACACCACTAATTTCCGTTCTCAGAACAACCATCTTTTTAGCCCACGATGAGCCGCCAGTTTGGATCCCTCAACCGTTCCCTTCCTTACCCATCCAATCTCCAACGTCACTCTCCTAACATATCAATCTCTGATCTCACTCCCTCTCCCATACCATCATACACTAATAATTCACCACGCGTGGATTCAGATGATAACTCCACAAACACAGTTTTCCATACCATCTCACAATTAAACGATTCCGATATGGAAACTCCAGATGAATTCCAAAACTCCAAGCCCAGCCCGTCCACTTTTTCGCAACCCCTTTTCCGTCCACTCCAAACCCCAACTCCCGATAAACTTTTCCCAGCCCCTTCTTCCTACACCGACGCAAATCCACAGCTCTCCCCAATGACCAGCGACCAAACCGATCCCCCTAGCTCCGTCAATGAAAAACTAGAAAACGAGTGTGATAACTTCATCACGTTACAACAACAGCTTCAAAACCCTAACACACTAACAATTCATCACTTATCGCAATCCACTACATCCTCCGAGTCCTCCAAACCAGCATCCACAATTGAAGAAACCCGAGTCCACCGAGTATTTAAACGAAACCATCCCAATACCCCAATGCTTCCCAACCCCCGACCTCATCCAATGTTTTCCGTTCACCCACTCCAGACAAACACTCAAGAATTTCTACAAATGCTGGGGGAAGACCTGAGACATGCATAAACGTGCGTTTCAGGGCCTGAAACGCACGTTTATGCATGTCTCAGGTCTTCCTCCACCATATTTTGATAACAAAACCGAAAACTTTATAATAATTTTGATAATAAGACCAAAATTTCCACAATACATTTACTACCAAACCACCAACAACGATCAACGAATTTTTGTTAACGAATATACCCTGTTTCCCACTTTTTCATGGACATCATAATACCATTTCACTAACCCATTATCACCTCCATTATATAATAACCAAGAAGACAATGAACTATGTCAAACTCGACTACATCACCTAACCACAGCACTTCATGAAAAACAATTCACAACCATCGGACTAACGCAAACATTAAATAGGTTTGTTGCACAGAATGCAAATCGATTCTCAATTACCCACTATGATCCCGATATTGCACGTTATCTGGAAGATACATTTTTAAAAGGCAATAAAAATACAAATCCTCAACTAACTGAAAAGTTTTTCATAAAATCACAATAGGTGTTTGTTATTAACTGCTTGAATAAAACAAAAATATGATAATGTTATATCCGCAGCACTTCGCGACACCAAAGCCTACGATTCTTTTTTAAATTAACTTAATCATTTCTCATTAATTTTCAATTTTCTTACACCAATAGAACGTGTTACGCATTAAACAAACACACAATTAGACTTATTATAGTTTTATTCAACACCACTATACAACTAATACACCATCACGAAACCCACTACATCGATTCACTTTTATTAACTCTAAATATACTTCACCATTCTTCCTAGGCTTCACATACTGTATAAAAGACACTAATATGCAAGGCAACATCCGAAACTACTACCCCATAAGAGAAATGTATATATGCTGCGCATTAACCAGAACTTCTATGGCCTCTCCTACAAACTAAACCAACTTCATCCAATCCGCTTGCTTGCTAAACTCCTAACATCATTGGACACAATTCACAATGTTTTTCCAAAAGGAATTTTTGCCGAACATGACCCTTTGTAAGTATAATTAAATATTCTTTAACTAATAAATTCCCAACACAACTAACCATTTTTTATAAATGTCTCATTTTTTGTTTTTAGATTTCACCACTCAATCATCTAAAACAAATACATGCGATATGCAACATCATGTTCGCACACAACAATTTCAAAAACTCCTTACAAAATGGAAACAATACAAAGACAACCCATAGATCAAAATTTAAGAAAATTTGCTGAAACCGCAGGATTTTCAGACATCTATGAACAAGACTACATGGATACCTTGAAGAAATAAAAAACACATTTATTTAAACGGTGAAAAATACCGTCTACAAGAGATTTCACCTAATAATATTTTTAGTTTTGAAAACCTCAAAAACGAACTTCTCGCGTTTCATGGTTGGCCCTATTACATCTACGAAAAATTGACTATATTTTTAGCAATGTTTAATTTTTTTGGATTTTGCTTCTCATTATTGAAAGGAATCTATAACACAGGCGCAATACACACACCAGTAAACAAACAAGCAAGTGTAGCTCGCATATTATTCGCAGTACTTTTTGGAACATTTTCGACCTCAAAAAACAAAACTCTTCTAGACGCTCAAATAAGTGAATACAACAAAAAATTATCAACCACACCAAATGCATATGATACTTCACAATACAACAGAAATACATAATAAACTTCCGTTATCTTTAGTACCACGAAACTATAGAAATACACCAGTTACAGAGCACATCTCTACAAGTCATTGCTACCCACAAAGTCCAGTACTAATAAAGTAGCTCATCAACCGAATATAGAAGACACATACAAACAAATCATAGAACAGCCACACACCACTAATTTCACTTATCGCAATCCATTACATCCTCCGAATCCTCGAAACCAGCATCCACAGTTAAAGAAACCCGAGCCCACCGAGTATTTAAACGAAACCATCCCAATACCCCAATGCTTCCCAACCCCCGACCTCATCGATTGTTTTCCGTTCACCCACTCCACACTAACACTCAAGAGTTTCTACAAATGTGATTACCAAAATTTCTACAATACATTTACTACCAAACCACCAACAACGATCAACGAATTTACGTTGACGAATATACCCTGTTTCCAACACTTTCATGGACATCATATTACCATTTCACTTACCCATTATCACTTCCATTATATAATAATCAAGAAGACAATGAACTATGTCAAACCCGACTTCATCACCTAACCACAGCACTTCATGAAAAACAATTCACAACCATCGGACTAACGCAAACATTAAGTAGGTTTGTTGCACAGAATGCAAACACCGATTCTGAATTACCCACTATGATCCCGCTTTTGCACGTTATATGGAAGATACATTTTTAAAAGACGATAAAAATACAAATCCCCAATTAACTGAAGAGTTTTTCATAAAATCACAATAATTATTTGTTAATAACCGCTTGAATAAAAAATATGTTAATGTTATATCCACAGCACTTCGCGACACCAAAGCCTACGATTCTTTTTTTTGTTAACTTAATCATTTCTCATTAACTTTCAATTTCCTACACCAAAAGAACGTGTTACGCTTTAAACAAACTCACAATTACACTTATTATAATTTTATTCAACACCACTATACAACTAATACACCATCACCAAACCCACTACATCGATTCACTTTTAATAACTCTAAATATACTTCACCATTCTTCCTAGGCTTCACATACTGTATAAAAGACACTAATATGCAAGGCAACATCCGAAACTACTACCCCATAAGAGAAATGTATATATTCTGCGCATTAACCAGACTTTTTAACGTCGGAAAACTCGCCCACTAAGTTTCCCCCACGAATATATACCGCCCGTCGAAAATCCAATCCTAGAAAAAATTCATAACACCAAATATAAACATAAGCTCTATAACCTAATTCAAAACACGCCGTATTCTCACTAAGTAGTGAAAAGCACAAGATCATCAGCGCACTCGAGCTTCTATGGCCTCTCCTACAAACTAAACCAACGTCATCCAATCCGCTTGCTTGCTAAACTACTAACATCATAGGACACAATTCACAATGTTTTCCCAGTAGGAATTTTTGCCGACCATGACCTTTTGTAAGTACAATTAAATATTTTTTTTAACTAATAAATTTCCAACACAACTAACCATTCTTTATAAATGTCTCATTTTTCGTTTTTAGATTTCACCACTCAATCATCTAAAACAAACAAATAAAAAAACAACAAACTGTAAACTCTTTTCTATAAACTTTTAAATTCATTTGCTGGCTGAAAAAAAAATAGAAAAAAAAGTAGAAAAGCTACACCAATTTTGCGACATGACAGGGAAATGGCATCACGGTTTTAAGTTTCGCACTCAAAAATGCATTTTTACGGTTATTGTTCCGACTTTCGAAGAAAACTGAATATTTATGCTCGGTGTGGTTTTTTTATTCAATCAATTTTCATCAATCGAAATAATAGTTTTCAACGAACATTTTTTATTCCCTATTGAAGATATTCTTTTCCTGAGTTCAAATGTTAAAAAATTATTTCACCTGCGTTTTTTTGTAAGAATTTTGGGGGTTTGAAATTTGCCAAATTTTTTATGTTTTTTATCTAAATTATGCGCGTTTTAAAGAGTTTATTCATAATGCTGAGAGCGTATAACGCGAACTATTTATGAGTGGCGAACTATCCCGCACAACAAAATTGTTCCAAACTGAATTGAGGCTAGCTGCTAATTGATCGTATTAATTTCGAACGACTCAAAATTCAACACTTAGATATTGTCCAAAATGTATAGATTTTGTTTTTTTTCACAAAAACTATTCGATAGGAAATAAGGGACAGTCGGAGCAGTCTTGTTGACTACAGAATTTGAATTCACTCATCGATAATTTCAGTCAAAAACTCAATCAAAATCAATTCACTCAAAATTTCATTCAAAAACATAACAAAATGTAATAAGACTACTCGTATCAGGGCGAAGCCCTGAATGTTCTGACTGCCTTTTAAGGTTTTATGGAGCAGTAATAACATTACAAAATTCAATCAAAGAAAAAATAAAATGAAAAACTTTCTTTCTAAAATTTGAAATTTTTTATGAAATCATCCCCCCACACGCCATAAGTATAAAAGAATAGATTTTGCTCCTTGTAACAAATCAATTATGGCAATAAGTTTCTTTCAACCATTTTGGAACGATTTTAAGACGGATTAACTCTCCGCTCACGCCTTAATAGCGCGAAATATATCGCGCGTTAATTGTCCCAAATTGGCCAAAATGGCTATCTTTAAACCCCCATTTTTTTAAACGAAAAATGATCACAGGTGAAATATCTTTTCAAGTTTGAGCTCAAGACAACAATACATTTCGAATGATATAAAAAAATTTTGTCAAAAATGGCTTAGATAAAATGGCCAAAGTTAAAAATGGCCAAAGTTAAAAAGTCGAAATTTGTCTGAAGAAAAAAAACCCACCCCGAGCACAAACATTCCGTTACTTTCGTATCGAAAGTCAAAACAACAAGACTGCTCGTATCAGGGCGAAGCCTTGAATGTTCCGACAGCCTTTTAAGTTCTACCGAGCAGTAATAACATGAAAAAATAAGTGTAATCAAATAAAGCCAATTTTAAAAAAAAATTGAGATTTTTTGTAAAAGTCATCCCCCCTCACGCCATATAAAGTAGAAAGTGATATATACCGCTCCTATTAACAAATCATCTATGGCAAATAAGATTCCTTGAACTAATTTGGAACAATTTCTATGATGGATTGAATCTCTACTTACGCGTTAATAGCGCGAATTATATCGCGCATTAATTGTCCCAAATTGGCCAAAATCGCTATCTTTAAACCCCCATATTTTTATGAAAAAAGATCACAGGTGAAATATCTTTTCAGTTTAAGCTCAAGACAATCAATACTTTTGGAATGTTAAAAAAGATTACATCAAAAATAGGCAGTTAAAAAGTCGAAATTTGTCTGAAGAAAAGAAAACCACCCCTAGCACAAATATTCCATTACTTTCGTAACAAAAGTCGGAACAAAAAGTCACTGAGCTGAGAAAATGGCGACAGTTGTTACTTATCCTGAAAAGATTCCCTCTGAATTGGCTACCAGAAACTCCACTGCATTTCTTTAATAAAAGTATACATGATATATGACTGTTGCATACCAGATACACAGAGCACACACTGCACTCAGATCAAAATTTATGTGCAGAAAATTTACAATGTCGGTTTCTGAAATCCGTTGAAATCACCTTCATTTCAAATAACAACTTATACAAGAAAGCAAATCTAAAATTGACTTACTAAACAGGGTTAACCTATATGTTAAATTTATCACAAAAAATCTGGTTTTCAGGGGTACATCTAAGAATTTTTAGAAAGAAATTTTTTGGTTCTCTGAATTGATTTTACGAGCTTCCTAATCATTTTTTAAAAACGCTATTTGGTAAAATTGTTTTCTCAAAAATCGGATTTCTTTTTCTTTCAAGGTAACCTGATATTGGCGCAAAAAAATTCTTCGAATAATTTTGAGGATCGGTTGCCCAAAAACAGATGTCATAAAATTGTACCAAAGTTATCACAATTTAGTACTTCACAGAAACCAAATTTGGTTATCAACCCTTATGCATACAAAGCAAATGCATTGAAAATTTGAGGAAAATAAATAGGAGTACGCGCAAAAAATTTTTCGTCCATTTTTCTGGTTTCTTTTTTTAATAATTTTATTGTTGGAGCACAATCAGGCCTTGAAGAAGATAAATTCTTGAAGAAAAAATCGCAGACGTGCACTTTCAAGAAAATCCATGACAGCAAAATGGCATCAAAACTCTTTAATAAACAATTAAAAAGCAAATGAAAGCTTGAATTTTTAAAATTGTTTGGCTCTCCGCCTTTTCAGGTACACGCCTAAAGTTATGATTCTGAGCTCGAAAAATGTTTTTAAGTGAAATTTAAAGTCCAAGCTCACGCATTTTACTCCGGTTTTTCAAAAAAACAAGCGACCCATGAAACAGGAAGCAAACAGGAACACACATTTTGCGTGAAAAATTTTCAGAATAGGTAAATACAGCTAAGGCAGGACTAGTTGTATCAAAGCTAACTTGAAAGCACTGACTGTCTCTCAGTTCTCGAATAGTTGTCGGTAAAAACAACTTTGATAGAATAAAAACTTTGAAGCTTGTTCTTTGCTTATTTTTCCGCCATCAACGACCAATATTAAAAAGTAAGTATTATAATTTGGGTCGGATAAGGACTTAGTATAACCAATTAGCTTTCTGAATTCATCTTGGAGTGATTTTGAGCGTGAGATAATTCGCCGTGCATTTTATAATTTTTGTTACGCTCTTTACCATGGATATATTCTTAAAAGTGCGTTTAAATTAATCCAAAACTATGGCAGAACTTACAATTTTCGACGTTTCCCCCAGATTTTTGCTGAAAATGTTTGCGAGTCATTTTTTAAGATTGGAATTGAGGAAACTGGTATCTTTACCTCAGCAAAAAAATAATAATTCGATTTAAAGTGCCCTTGATGAAAAACTTACAGCATTAGCAAGTTGTTTTAAGAAGATATATCCGCAATCTGTAAGCGTTATGAAAACAATAAGTGTTTTTCAGTGTAACAATATCAATTGAATAATTTCATAGCCTTTACTATTTAAAAAAAGTTTCTTAAACTCTCCGGCACACTCCAAAGTTCGAACATAGCCTTGATTTGTTTTTTTTTTCAAACAGTTAATATTCTGTTTCAAACAATGTTTCGCCTATCAGTTGTTCGTCTCTTTTTTCTGGCTTAGATGTTGCGTCGAGAAATTATTTTTTATGTTTCGCCTATCAATTGTCGTCTATGTTTTCTGGCTTAGATGTTGCGTCGAGGAATTATTTTTTGGAGCAACCAATTTTATTTAAATTTTTTAATTTTGTTTATTTAATTTGTACATTTGATAGTCCTGAATTGGTTTTTAGCTTCTCTCTCTTGAGTAACGACTAGGCCTGGGATTGCTCAAGCCCTAAGTTGGAGTTGGTCCTGACAGCCAGGACTTATTGCTTTTTTTTAAAAATCAAACGTAATATATTGAGTTTCAAAAAAAAACATTATCGACTTCCTCTATTGAGTCAGATTAGCCTTTTTTGGCTTAGTTACCAAATCTCAATTTTTTATTTGTTAGCATTATTCATTGAAGATGAGAATGTCTTGATTTTTTTTTGTTATTTGTTATTTTACTAATCTTGGCTTCGTATGTTTTCCTCATTGATTTTTTTCCGCTAAAAACATTTACTTTCCTAAACAATTTTATTGGCTTAGTTTTATTGGCCAAAATTTTTAATGACTATGTTTTATTGGCTTAGTAACCTATCTTTGCGCCTTTTTAAGGAAAATATTTTCTTCGTCCCTACTCAGTAACAGACAAAAAGTCAAAAATTACAAATTTATTGATCACAACTTTTCTTGGCAACTTTTATATGTCAGTGAAACGATAGAAGGTTCACAAAAATCGTAAAATCGTGTTTTTAAAACTCTCTGTTTTTTCCGTTACTTTGAAAAAGAATACAGAACAAATGAAATTCTGACACTTTAGTTTTTGATTTTCTATTCACTCATTTTGAATTTTAATCCGAAAAAACCATTTTTGGTCAAGTTTTTTGGAGTTGTTGAGACAATTAACAATTCTGACACAACTCATGCATGACTGACACAATTCAAGCATTTTTATTGTCTCATTGCGTATACGGCTTGACAACTCAAGCGGCCATTTCATTGTTTTTAATTGACAACATCGGGAGAATACAGCTGCATTTTATTGTTTTCAATTGACTGTTTATTGTCTTCAAAAACGTTTTTTTTTCACCAGGAGAATAAAGTATACGCCTTATGCAAAAATTTTTGTCTCATGGAATAAATTTTTGTCTCATGGAATGATTTGGTTAACAGGAATTAGAACCAACTTTTTTTGCACAACACAATTATAAAGTATTTCAGCTTTGGAGTTTCTGAGCCCGTGTGAAAATCGATAAATCTTTTTCAAAAAGTATTTTAGCGGATTTATGATGGGACGTGTTAAGTAACAAATCCAGGCAGCAGTAAAAAAAACGTCTTTGACACAACTTATCACATCCATTGTAGCTCAATCACCTCTAAAACTGTTCAGAGAGAGTTTTTGCCCGAATAAACCATTTTTGGGCCAAGTTTTTTGGAGTTGTTGAGACACTTTTATAAGCATAAGACACTTTTATAAAAAAGATGAATATAAGCATATTTTGAGTGTAAAAAAGACGTTTATTAATAAATGGTAAAAAAATTCTAAACTAATCAGTGAAATCAATCAACTTATAGTGTGAGAGCCAAAACGGATGACTAGAGTTTTTAAGCTTTTTGAACAATTGAAAACGACAATCAATAAAACGCAGTGCAAACTAAAATGACAATTTAATCGAAGTTTTGAAAGACTCTTTTTAGTTTAGTTTAAAAGCTCAACAATTTCAAATCGTTTGAGAGCTCCAAATTTTCCAAATTATGGATATTTTGCTCTGTTTTGCTGATGGCTTTATATTTAAAACCACTAGCGGGTTTGTTTCAAAAAGGTTACCTAAACTCAATCTTGATTTTTCTTGATATACAAGAAGTCCATAAAACTAACAAAATTTTCTTAAAAAACAAATCTAAACTATTAAAAGGCTACAACATTTTATAGTAAGAAAAATATTGTCATTAGAAATGCGCTGTTGTTTTTTTTTCAATTTTTTATTCAATTCAAAGAATCAACATATTACAAATTAAAAGCCTTAAATTGATTTTAATAGATTGAACTATTTTGCAACATCAGAATTATGTTGGGGAAGCTTGAAACAGTTCGACAAAGATTGCTAAGTTATTCAAATGACAAACTATGAAAAATTTCAAAATCAGTTTATTAGCTTTTTGTTTCACATATAATGCAAGTTTCCAAGGAAGCCACTCAGACAAAAAAAAAGTTCGAAATATCTCGATAAATTTATAACCAAATTATTTCACCAATTAGAAAATAAATTAAACAGACACTTTTAAAGTGTAGAGTTTGATATTCTTAAAATAATAATTTTGATAGCTTGATTCATTTCATAAAAAAAAACACTGATTCATTTTAGCTATCCGTACAATTAAACACGAGTGTTATCCAACTTAACGTATATAGTTTCTTTCGCGTTTCTGTTGAGTGAAGCTTCACCACTGTCACAAGCTATTTTGAAAAGTTGATAATCTTTGCAGACAAACCGGCTGAAAAAGTCAAGAGTAACAATGAGTTCAATTTGTTTAAAACTCCAGCAAACTCCTGTCGAATTATGCTAAAATTTTTATCTAAATTGTTGTACTCGCTTAGAATTAGCCACCACGTTTCAATAGTGCGTTTTCGTTTCCACATAAAAATTGCGAAAAAAGTGAAAAACTAAGATAAACATTTTTTATTTGACAAAGATCCCAGAAAAAGTTCAATCTGAAAAACGATACATTCTTGACAAATGATACAAGATACACCAGAACCAACAATTGCTCTTTTTGTTCATCTAATGAAAATTAACGGTTTTTTCTATCGGAAAATCCTTAAGGTTAATTATGGAAATTTCGGTAAAATTGAGCTCTTTTACAAACGCTGAAGTCGCAGAACATGACTCACGCCAGGGGCGGATCTAGGATTTTCTCGAGGGGGGGGGGGCGGATTTTCAAAAAATTTTCGAAAAATTTGTCGACCTTTTTTTTTATAGGTCGATCAGATTGACGTTCCGAGCTCTCCCAAAGCAGTAAAAAGACCCTGTTTTGGCCAGATTTTCTGCGCCGCAGGCAATTTTTTGAAAAAACAGGTCAAAAAAGCCGTTTTTGGGCACTTTTTGGAAAATTTTGACAAGAAAAACGCATTTTTTTGGCGCGCGCTCCTCCTCAAAATTAGTATATATTGGCGCCAAAGGCGCCTTTAGAAAAATTTTAGGGTCGGTCGGCCAAAAATGGATTTCTTAAAAAATACCAACGGGGGGACCCTTTGGGTTGGCAGGGGTTCGAATCCCTGAGAGGGGGGGGGGGCGTCCGCACCCCCTGCCCCCCCCCCCCCTAAATCCGCCCCTGACTCACGCGTGATGTTTTGAAACCATAACCCATAACATTTCAGACAAAAATTGATACACTGGGTCAAAAAGCCACAATATTTTTATCTCAGTTTCTCAATTTACAAAACAGCAAGAGAATATACTTCTACGTCATGATACTCCCTAGATTTTAAAAAATGTTAAATATGTTTGTGGATTGACTTCTTTTGCGAAAACTCCTAAAAACTTCGATCCGATTTAAATAGACATTTGCTGTTTTCTAGAGTCTTAATTGACAAATGGTTCATGTAACAGAAGCACATGACTGAAAAACTTAGTCAGACCACTAGGTGATGATACAATTTGAGGTTTCAGCAAAACGTGAGTCAACGAGAAAAAGTAGCAATTTGTGAGCCTAAATTAAAAAAAAATGGTCGGATTTAGACGCGAGCGGAGCAAATAATCAATTAGTAAGTCAAAAGGTGAAGTTGTGATTTTATTGTTGTTATACCTAGAAAAACAATGAATCCAAAAAAGAGACTTGATCTATATACACTTGGGAAAAATTGAGAAAATATTTCGGCCGAAATATTTTTTGTATCAAGTCGAACCACAAAAAATCTAATCGCTTCTTGTCAACAACTTGGCTTGTAATTCAAACAGATCTCAGAAAGTTAGTTTTTTTAAAAAAAGTTTGCCGAATTATTTAAATAACTTCAAAGTTTGACTAAAACGCTAACATTTTTACGTGGTTTCATTTTGATTTGCTTGATTAAAGATCGAAAAGAATCAATAGAAGCACGTGATCTATCCCCTAATAGTCTTGAAGTTAAAGAGAGATAATTTCCGAATTATTCAAAAAACCAAAACTCTTAATTTGGTACTATTGATACAAACAATTTCAACCTTTCAAACTATCTATCAAAACTGAGGATTTTGCTCTTCTAGTTGTCACTGTTATTTTAGCAACAAAAAACTCAACCTTTGAATCGTACATTCTATGATGAAGAAACGATAAAGTTGGACTGGAACTTTTTCCATGCAGAGCAGACCCAGAGAAAAGGTTCGCAATTTCAAGGAAATTTTAGTGCAATGTTTCAAGGCTTGCGCACCTCTAAACACGGTTCTTATTATAATTGACCAACCAAATATACAAGAAGAAAATATTTCATTTGACAAAAATTCAATTAATACCTGGAAAAATTTTCATAACGGAACTGGAAAGAAAATTACCATTGTTACAAAAATTTAATAAAAAATACCCAAAGAAATTCCCTGCCCCCAAAATTTTTCCGACAAATAATTACCGACAGGCAAAATATGGCTAACATTTTGAGAAACATATTGTCAAAAATGAAATTTTTTTTCAAAAGAATAACTAACAATGATAGGATAGAAAACCCCCAGGTCCTTGCGATATATCCGCGAGGGCACTTGAATACCGGTCAAAAAGCGTATATGACACAATTACATTTCTCTTTAATGAATATTTTAGGTTTTTTGAAGAAGTTCATCTTATGTCGGTGAAAAAAAGACGAACCGGAGGCACCAGATATTTATTTACTATAACGTGGCCATTTTTCTTGAGTATATTTAATTTCCTGTTAAAAAAGATTTAATCAATAATAATTCTTGTGTACTTTTAGTTTCCTGTTGAAAATTTAAAGTTTGATCGATTGCAAACTGATTGTTTACAATATATTTTGACTGTTTATTGATTTTCTTTTTTATTCATTTTATTTTCAGTTTTCCTGACAGAACTTCCCAGCTATGTTCAAATTGTTGGTTAAGAGCTATTTCTGCATTTTTTTTTATCAGCAACAAGTACAATCAGCGTGTTGAACGAATCTGCAATATTTTGGTAAAAATTGTGTTGGATCATTTATGTATATAAAATAAGGTCCAAGGATTGTACCTTGATGAAAACATTGAAATAAATCACTTCAAACTGTCTCGGTAATACAAGTTTTCAACCAAACTTTTGTTTTCAGGTTTAATTTTTTTTTTAAATTGATTGATGGGGTCAAATGCTTTTAAAAGATTGGAGGGAGGCAGCAACAAGTTTATTGTTGCCAATTGATTTCGAAATGATTAAATTCTGTATAATGGTGCATCAAAGATTGAAGATGACTCTCGGAGTTTAAACAAAATGGTTACTTCAACAATTATTCTTCAGGAGGTAATTGTTCATTTGCTTATATAGAAGTTTTTGAACTAGGTCTTTAGATTTCTGGTGCCTCCGGTTCGTCTTTTGTATACCGGCATAAGATGAGCTTCTATCTATCAAGAAACCGTTTCTGCTAATGAACACCCACCAAGTTGCTGCTAATGAATGCCCCTATCATGAGCTTCAAACATTATCCGGCTATTTGACTCAACAGAATAACTCATAATTCAAAAGTTTAAATTTAAAAGCAATCAAGTTGGGTTGTTAAGACTAGCTGTAACCATTTGAGTTACGTTTCGTCGTCAGATTTGAAAGAAAAATACAAAAAAGTGCTGATTAGGTTTTTTCCTTGATTGGAAAATTTCATGCCATTTCTGAAAAATTCGATACAAAAATTTTGTTGGTAGCCTAAATCAATTTACGTTATTCAAATCAATATTTAAGTTAACTTTATCGAAAAAAAAATTGTCCTCTAATAACAACAATACTAAACGTTTTAGTTTTTATATGAGAGCTCTACTAATTTGGAACAACTCACAGGAGCAAAATATACTTGCAAGCGCTCTAGTATATAAAACAACTAAACTCAGTCCTAATGTTTTTTTTTCATAATCTTTACCTTGCAGATGAAACAGTAGTAGTCTACGGAAAGATTATGCATTTTATTAGTGTTTTGCAGTAAATTTTATTAGATTTTTTTTACTGTTGTTTTTCCAATTTACAACCACTTCCTTTTGAACATATGACTATTAATGATTAAAGTGACTCTCTTTTTAATTGTCTCTGCCGGCATTATCTTGGAAGTTTTTGAAGTTAAATGGATTTGGATTCTTAACGTTACCAGAGGGATTATGTGAAACTTGGTGCTCATGATAATTAAAGGCGACTTACAATAAAAGAAAAGAGAAAGAAACTTTTTCACAAAACTTTAGATTATCTGGCTGTTCTGTGTTTAGATTCCAGTGGTTCGAAAAATTTAAACTATTTCTGCTGGTATAAGCATTTTAAGATTTGCTTAGTGTTCACTAATAATGAGAAATTGCTTAGTCAGATCTTTTTGGAAGTTTACCGCTGACATATTGAGAATAGGTCAACTTGACACACCTTCAAACTTGTCAGTTTTATTGAACACTGTAATGATGTGGAAAAACTGGTATACTTTCAAAAGACTCAGTATTTGTTGATTAGATATAAATTATATATGATACATATAATTTATATATGTATTTATATAAAGGAGATATATATGTGTTTCAACTTCGGTTTTCTCTCCGAATGCGACGATAATGAAAATTTGTGTTTGTTTGCGTTCCTCCGTTAGACCCGTTTCGACTTTCCAACTAGCAACTCAATGGAATATTTATAACTGAAAAAAGCAGTAGGTGATTTTAGCCGAAACAAAAAAAAATACCCGTGATTTTTTTTTAAGTTTTGGGGATATACATCGTTCTATAACTGCAATTTTGTCCACAAATTCATCTGGCAAAAAAAACGCCAGCTTATTCGGCTCAAAAACGATTATATATAGAATGAAGCAGAAGTATGATCTTTTCAAAACTTTATTACAAGCGAGTTGCTTCATTTTTCACTTTCTCGGTTTTTTTGAATCTGAAGTGTTTTTTTTTGTCTCGAGATCAGACAAACAACCACTATCAATAAAACGATAATTAGAGACTAGCTTTTTACTTCAATGCGGTAAAAAAAGAAGTCTCAATTCAGGAATGCTATAAGCATTATGACTAGAAGCTTTTGCTAACTTAAATTAATATATTTATGTATAATATATGAACCGTTTTCAAATTTATTCAATTTATTACAAACTGCAAAGTGCTTTCGAAACAAGAAGAGTTTTAGCGGAGAAGAAAAAGGAACGGATGGTTGATGGAACAAACGTTTGAGCATCCTTGACTTCGACTTCGAGTTGCCGTTGAAATCATCAATACACATCTTCCCCTCCGAGGAACTTCCCGACGTTCCTTCTAATTCTGTGAGTTTCCACGCCTCGTTTTCTATATACAGTACTATAAACAAATTGTTAAAATGATTATTCATAAACAATAAATTTCAAGTTGAAAAAAATATTAAATTTTTTGTAGAAACGATTTTTTTTTCTCAGAAAAGTATCAATTTATCATCCTAGGTTTTTATAATTTTCATTTTTGGCAAATTTTATCAAGGAAATAACACTAATTACCTGCAAGTGCTCCAATCGTTGTATTTTTTCATACAAATGCAGATTGCATCGTTCATGTCATCGCCACAGATGCCAAAAGTCATCTAAAATATCAGTCGGTTGAAGGCAAAAAATAGATCTTTAGTTAGTTGTATTTCTTATTCAAGTTGTTTTGCTCAAAGGTTCCTTTGACAAATCAGTTTTTCTCTTAACAAAAGACGCAGTTTAATTCAACACTTACCGTCAAAAACGTTGCGAATACTAGGAACAGGACAAAAAAAGTCGAATGAAGCATTTTCTATTGTAACAACTTTCCTTAAAAAATGAGCGCGAGTTTTTATAAATTTTTGAAACCGACTGCATTGAAATATCAAAATAGCACAAATGAGAAACGCGATATCAGCTACCAGTAGTAAAAATCACAATTTGGCGGTGAAAAACTTCATGTCATCACCACAGATGCCAAAAGTCATCTAAAACATCAGTCGGTTGAAGGCAAAAACTAGATCTTTAGTTAGTTGTATTTCTTATTCAAGTTGTTTTGCTCAAAACTTCCTTTGACAAATCAGTTTTTCTCATAACAAAAGACGCAGTTTAATTCAACACTTACCGTCAAAAACGTTGCGAATACTAGGAACAGGACAAAAAAAGTCGAATGAAGCATTTTCTATTGTAACAACTTTCCTTAAAAAATGACCGCGAGTTTTTATAAATTTTTGAAACCGACTGCGTTGAAATATCAAAATAGCACAAATGAGAAACGCGATATCAGCTACCAGTAGTAAAAATCACAATGTGGCGGTGAAAAACTTCATGTCATCACCACAGATGCCAAAAATCATCTAAAACATCAGTCGGTTGAAGGCAAAAACTAGATCTTTAGTTAGTTGTATTTCTTATTCAAGTTGTTTTGCTCAAAACTTCCTTTGACAAATCAGTTTTTCTCATAACAAAAGACGCAGTTTAATTCAACACTTACCGTCAAAAACGTAGTTAGATATTCAAGGGAATCTCTTCTCAATGTATTAAGGCAGGTTATAGGTTTTGCCATGTATAAACATCGAAGGTTTGAGATTGTAGGTTGGTAAGTTTTCTTTGACGTGTTTTTCGGCGCTCGAGTTTACCAATACAGCAAGGTTTAGGATCCTCTACACCGATGTATAAGGAGCTTAGTTAAGTGAAATTTTTTTGTGAGTGTTTTAGCCAGCTGAAAATGTGTTGAAAGTGTCAAAACTATGCTAAAACCTAGCTGCAACTTCAAAGAAAATTGAGGTGTTTCAGAAAAAATGAATTAGAAAAAAAAACTGAAAAAGTCACTTTTTCCTTTTTTTACTTTTTACTTTCCTTATTTGCCCCAACAAATGGTTGGTGATTTCGAATACACAAATTGTCGTTTTAGAATTTTTAGCTTTGTTAAAAATTCGACTTTTTTAGACACTGTTTTATCCCCAAAATCTTCAAGAGTTCTTTCTGAGACTCTTCTGCAACTAAATTTGAACTTGTCAGTTTAACTATCAGAGCATCAATAGGACACAATTTTCAAATACAGTAAAAAGTACATTCAAGTACATTCAAGTACAGTAAAAGTCTTTGAGAAGTCATGGTATTTGTTTGCTGTGTTTTCTATGAAATCGTAACAATGTATGAGAAAAAGCCTGGAAAAAAAACATTTCTTTGCATTAAAAAAAAGACATTTCTGCAGCCACTTTGGCGAATTTGTGTCTAATGAGGTTTCTTCTCAAGTAAAATGAGGAAGTTAAAAACCAGAGCCCTTTCTTAAGGAGTTCTCTTCACCCTTCAGAATGGGTTAATGCAATAATTATTTTTCTTAATTGCTTCTGCAAGGATTCAACAACCATACTTTTAATTTGTAACTACGTGTATTTATGGCCTGCTTCTAGTTACATGAGAAGGTGAGAAAGGAGCAAGAGAGCAGTGTTCTTCTACAAGAAGAAAAAGAAAACCTCCACCGAGACAACGCCAGACTGCAGACAGATCGAACCCATGGCAGTCGAAAAGCAGAAAGAGCTGACAGCCGAAAAGGACAAATTCAATTGCTCAATAAGTCTGAACAATGAGGAGATAAAACAGCTAAAGATTTTCTCGATCAACCGGATCAAAAAATTGGAATTGGTCATTTACTCTCCAATGAGGTGGGTTCAAGTAAATTGAGTTAAAATGTTGATCATTGGTGAAATTATAAAAGGTACATACATCATAGTATGACAAAAAAAACAATCATTGATTTCAAACAATATTGACATTATGGTTTCGAACAATGTTCAAATGTCAATGAACGAACTGAATACACTTCGTTGATGTCATCAGTTCTTCTTCGTATAAAACTTTTTTCAAATCTTCAATTGCTTAAGCAGTTTCTCATTTCTTGCTTTGAGTGTCTTTTCATTGCCAAGATATTAGGTTACTCTGTGTCTAGGTCTGTACAGATTTTGATAAGCATACAAACTGTCAACCAAGCTGCATCCAGAGTGCTGATTCTCGTCTCATTCTTCTCGAGTATCAAGAAAGGATTGAACAAAGTTGTTGAAGAATTTTACAGCTGTGCACAAAACAAATCAATAAATGTTTGTACAGTCAAGCACAAATCCCAGGTAGAAGTAAAGGAGGGTGATGATCGTGCCAGTTTCTAATTTAAATCTACAAATCACCGTTCAATGTGAATTTTTGAATAAATCACTCTCTTAATCAAAGTTCTTATATGTTATTATCAATATTTTTAAACACGCGTCACAATTTTTGAACATATTAGAAGGATTTGAATGTTAGGAGTACTACTCGTTGGAAAACCTCAAATCGATTTTCACATAGCCACAAAAAGAGATCCAATTTTTACTATTATTACTATTTCTACTATTTTTACTATTAAAATTAGCAGTTATTGCAAATTATTAAAATTAGCTATTATAGCTATTAAAATTATTGCAAAATAGCTATTAAAATTATCCTCCTGCAAACTTGAAGAACAGAAAGAACACATACGTTCCAATATCTAAGTTAATGTTGCGATAGTTTCAGTTCTTATGTTTCGAAAAGAAAAAAAAATAAGTAAGAGTTTTGTGTAATTGTAACACAAAAGTGAAAAAAATCCAAAAACAGAGTTTTATTTTTGATTCGATATGAAGTTTTATAGAAATTTCCTTCAAAAGAAGCCGATTTCTGTTTCGACACGACTACACTAAGATGAAGAGTTATCTGAGCCAAGGACTCCAGTTTCATTTTCCTGTTCTGTGATTTGTAGCCTTGACTCTTTCAGTTTCAGAGTCATTATCTAATATTGTGTAAGGTCTGATTGGGATCTCCTGGCAAATTGAGATAGGGTATGTTTGGCTTCCATCAATTCCAAATATAGTCTTGAAAATTTTCAAGTTACGAAAAAAAGTTTGATTGACAGTTGCTTTTCGCGTAATTTTTTCGATGATCAACCTGTCATGTCTTCTCTAATTTTCCCAGATAAGTCTTTTTTTTATAGAGAATGGGTAAAACCTACGAATTGCTGGACTGGAAAAATTACATCCCGTTTTTAGGAAGAAGATTTTGTTTTTGACGAAACTCTATCAATTTTGCCAAGCTTCAAAAGTGGGGACAGAAAGTATACTATTGTTAGTTGTCTTTGTAAAAATTAATACTCGTTTATTTCTAAATACTTTTGTAAAAAGAGTAGTTTTTGAATTCTGTTTTTGGAATCGGTTGAATACGTTGCTTTATCAACTAATCTTGTTGATCGAGTCTAACTATTCCAGCAAACAAATTTTGATAATCGTTAAAAGCGTTTTCCAGAGGGTTTCGGTATCTCAGTGTACATAAAAAGGCTTTAAATTACAGTTTAAATAACAGAAACAAAAAAGCCACGTTGCTAAACAGTTTTTGCTCTTCAGTGTAAGGAATGCTAAATCCAAGGAGTTTCTCGAAATTAGTTTCTCAGCTGGGACATCAACAACATTTAAGGAAAGTGTGAATGTCAACTGCTTGAAGGAAATCAATTTTAACCTTAAGCAATTTGACAGTTTTATGCTTACTTTTGTTCCCAATTTTTCTTATTCCACTTTCTTAATCCTGAATGTCAAAACTGTATACGAAAATATTTCGTTCAACTATTTCCTCGGCTCGACTTAAACCATCAATGCCAACTCCACGAATTTTTTTCCGGATCATAACTTGATTTTGTTATAAGCCTTGCAAATAGTTGAGCTGTATGATTCTCGAGGTTAATTAAGCCGTGCAAATAAATTGTTTAGCGCACAGAAAATCACAGATGATCTTTGTCTGATTAAATGTTTTTGCTCAAAAAAAAATTACAGAGAGTTTTCTGAAAAAACTAGCGTGAGACAGAGTCTGCACATCATATCGGGATGTTTTTTTGGTAAAGAAGCTGAAATAATAATGTTCAATATTAGCTTGAAACTCCACCTTGTGTTCCGAAGTTCTTACTTGCCATATTGCTAGGTCCCGAAGAATAAATCCCAGGACCATATTATTTTTGCGGCAGAATTGAGGTTGTTGACGGCTTTTTTGCTATTTTTACTTTTTAAAATTAGGATTTAAATTTATTTTTATATACTTAAAAGCCTTAAGTGACGCGTTTTTCATCTCATCATCCCCAGAGAGTGTTTAAAGCCACTCAAATCCTCCTTCCGCTTTTCCCAATCATCACCTTCCTTCTCAGTTTTGTTATATCTGTTGTTTCAACCAGTGTTCGATTCTCCGATCTTATTTTAAAAAATCGTAGCTCGGAAAACAACAGAGGATAAACATTTTGTTGACTGCTTCCATTTCAATAACATATGCTTCTTGGTGACATGATAGTAGTTTTTTGCAGACTTTATGTAGAGTAATTACAATTAAGACAAGAAAGAACTGCTTTGGCACTTTTCTTGGTGTCGTGCTATTTCAGCTTAACTGTACTCTGCCACAATACCCGTCTTTTAATTTATCATTCTTGATCATTGCCGGCACCTGAAAAAAAGAAAGATTTCGCAAGTACAAAAAATTAGAACATGGTTACTGGTACACATCAAACAAAAATATGAAAGGCAACAGAAGTACTCCTTAATTTCTCTTTATATTGAAGACTGGAGAAAGTTTTTTCAATTATTTTTTCAAATTGTTACACAATGTTTAGAGTTTTTATTCTTAGCGTGAAAGGAAAATTGAAACTAAATTAGTTTTTCTTGCTTTTTCTTACAGACAACAAATTAATCAGAATTGAGCAATTTTGAAGTTGATTCAATTTTCAATTAGAAAAAAAATATATTCTTCGTTTGAATACTTCTAATAGAAACGCTGCAGTTTCACTTGGACTAAACTGTAACTTTGTTTTCTTGAAAAAAAACAGACGTTACTGAAATAAACAGTTACTGTTACTTTTCTATAGTTGTTTCTACTTTATATTCTACAAAATAGAGATTTCTGGTTAAGTAAATGTCGTTTTAGGGACATGACATTTACTCAACCAAAAAAATTACTTTTGATTCAAGTTTTTCTTATCAATATTTCAAGGTTAAGACTGATTTATACCTAACGAAAACAATGTTTTTACTTTTTCTAGAAAATCAAGAATATCAATATGCAGTATGATAATAAACCAAAAGTTCTTTTATCCCCAACTTGAAATCACAATCTGTCAAAATCCCCCCCCCCCAAAAAAAAACTTGATTTTCTTTCATTTTCCTAAATATTTTAAATTGTTTTTGTTAAGTTCGGTATAAAAAATTCAAATTCCCCTTCCAAATCTATATCAAAGTAAAAAAACTTGAGTATTTTCTCCTAAATCAGCAATTTCTCAATGTTTAAGTCATAAAAACTCAGTTGACTGAAACAAAAAAAACTGCAGAGATGCTACTCTTTCTAATGCTCAATACTTGTTACTCATATTGGCGTTTTTCTGAATTTAAGAGCAAACAACATGTGGTAAATTACTTTTGTGATTCATTTTGTGCATTTTGTAAAATTTATTTGGGAAGATATAGATCGTTAAAAATTATTCTCTGATTTGATACGACAAACTAAAAAAATAAATAAGAGTTTTGTGTAATTGTAACACAAAAGTGAAAAAAATCCAAAAAACAGAGTTTTATTTTTGATTCGATATGAAGTTTTATAGAAATTTCCTTCAAATGAAGCCGATTTCTGTTTCGACACGACTACACTAAGATGAAGAGTTATCTGAGCCAAGGACTCCAGTTTCATTTTCCTGTTCTGTGATTTGTAGCCTTGACTCTTTCAGTTTCAGAGTCATTATCTAATATTGTGTAAGGTCTGATTGGGATCTCCTGGCAAATTGAGATAGGGTATGTTTGGCTTCCATCAATTCCAAATATAGTCTTGAAAATTTTCAAGTTACGAAAAAAAGTTTGATTGACAGTTGCTTTTCGCGTAATTTTTTCGATGATCAACCTGTCATGTCTTCTCTAATTTTCCCAGATAAGTCTTTTTTTTATAGAGAATGGGTAAAACCTACGAATTGCTGGACTGGAAAAATTACATCCCGTTTTTAGGAAGAAGATTTTGTTTTTGACGAAACTCTATCAATTTTGCCAAGCTTCAAAAGTGGGGACAGAAAGTATACTATTGTTAGTTGTCTTTGTAAAAATTAATACTCGTTTATTTCTAAATACTTTTTTAAAAAGAGTAATTTTTGAATTCTGTTGTCGGAATCGGTTGAATATTTTGCTTTGACAACTTATCTTGTTGATCGAGTCTAACTATTCCAGCAAACAAAATTTGATAATCGTTAAAAGCGTTTTCAAGAGGGTTTCGGTATCTCAGTGTACATAAAAAGGCTTTAAATTACAGTTTAAATTACAGAAACAAAAAAGCCACGTTGCTAAACACTTTGTGCTTTTCAGTGTAAGGAATGCTAAATCCAAGGAGTTTCTCGAAATTAGTTTCTCGTAAAGGTAAGCCTTTTTCTGATATTTATGTCGCACTCGATCATTAGAAACGAGAGGACGCTTGTTGAAAATTTCTGATCTGTTGAAAAAACAGTCTCAGCTGGGACATCAACAACATTTAAGGAAAGTGTGAATGTCAACTGCTTGAAGGAAATCAATTTTAACCTTAAGCAATTTGACAGTTTTATGCTTACTTTTGTTCCCAATTTTTCTTATTCCACTTTCTTAATCCTGAATGTCAAAACTGTATACGAAAATATTTCGTTCAACTATTTCCTCGGCTCGACTTAAACCATCAATGCCAACTCCACGAATTTTTTTCCGGATCATAACTTGATTTTGTTATAAGCCTTGCAAATAGTTGAGCTGTATGATTCTCGAGGTTAATTAAGCCGTGCAAATAAATTGTTTAGCGCACAGAAAATCACAGATGATCTTTGTCTGATTAAATGTTTTTGCTCAAAAAAAAAGTTACAGAGAGTTTTCTGAAAAAACTAGCGTGAGACAGAGTCTGCACATCATATCGGGATGTTTTTTTGGTAAAGAAGCTGAAATAATAATAATAAGTTGAGGTAAGTAATTCATTTTGAGTTGAAAAGAAAGTTTACAGCCTTACGTTTATCTTAATGATTCAAGAATGGCGATGAGAAACGAATAAAATTTTTCTTCCGAATCATAATCTGAAAACTGACATCAAAAACGCATACAGAAAACTCTTTATAAAAAAAGAATGAATTATAAGATCTTTATTGTTTTTCTCATATTTTTTTTTCATGTTAATGATTTAAATAGTATAACGAAGACTGTAAAAAAACCATACAAACTTTTAGCCTAAAAATTATTAGATTGTTTCTTCGAACTTTTCTTAAATTTTAATGCCCTTGATCTAGAATTTAGAAAAAAAGGAACAGCAGTTTCACCAGTACGAAGATTCGCTCCATTTAGCTCAGCGTATTTCTCACTCAATTGTTGTTGTGTATCGAAAGTGCTTTTTTAATCGTTACTAAAATCAATATCATTAAAAAAGATTCAATAAAATTTCATGTCGACTCTGGAACGATCTATGTTTTTCACTGTTTAGATAAGGAATCATTAAGAGTTTTTTTCCAACCGCTGATTTTACTACCGAAATATCAATACTCATGTTTTAACCAAAGAAATCAGTAATAGACTTTTTGTTTTTCCAAAAAGAAAGAACCAACTCTTTGAGTTCAATTTTGGGCGGACTTTCCTTAGTCAGGATACAATTTTTGAGCTTTTGATAGCTTGTTAAGGTTTTTACAACCAGTTAAGGTTTCAGATATAGATTTTAACAAAAGAGAAAATTTCTTCTAAGCTTTTGCATGAAACACATCTACTAAAATCAGTTGATTTTGTTT
>NC_087067.1:27029271-27123757 GCF_963678635.1 Symsagittifera roscoffensis | reverse complement strand
AAACAAAGAAATTTTTTCATCTGCAGTCAATTACAAACGACTAAAATAAATTTTAAGATCGATGAAAATTTATTAACTTTTCTTTCAATCAAAACAAATTTTCACTCCACAAAAAAACTATCAATAAATTTTTCAACCGTGTTTTGAAGTTTTTGATTCTGACAAATTTCTTTCCCCTCTCTCTCCAGTAATGCTGGACCATGTCTGGACCATTTAGCTTGCCTCAAATTAACTTGAAATGATTTGCTAACCCCAAAGTACAACAAAAAACAATCACAGAGGTGAATCATCTTTTTAATTTTGAGCTCAGTGCCAATATAATTATTTGCTGTTTTAAAAATCTGTGAAAACAGCTGGTTAAAAAGACGAACTCTGTCTGGAAAAAAGAAAAACGGAGCTCAAAAATTCCTTCATTTTCTTTGAAAGTCAGAACAAAATCGCAAATATTCACAAATTCATGTGGTCAGACAATCTTGAGTTGTGGGTACTATTTGCTAATTTGCCTTCTCTTTTTTACCTAAATTTTTACTTGATTCGCTATCATGACCAGTACAAACCAGTTAAAGTCAGAGTCGTGATAAAATAGAGAAAACTCTCTCGATACAACTTTGAGACTGGCAATTTTACTTAGATAATGCAACAGAAATTCACAGCCGGGTAGATAGCGCAACTTTTTTTCGACATTTAACAAATGTTCGAATCTAATTTTCTTAAAACGGTGGTGGCCTGCCACTACACCACTTTTTAAGAAAATTAGATTCAAACATTTGTTAAATGTCAAAAAAAATTGCCAGCATTTTGATTTTGAAAGAACAATATTTCACTCAAGATAGTTTTCGAGCGTTATTTGTTGCGCTTTATACCCGGCTGTGAGTTTCTGTTGCATTATCCAAGTAAAACAAGACTGCTCGTATCAGGGCGAAGCCCTGAATGTTCCGACTGCCTTTTAAGGTTTATGGAGCAGTATAAAAATAAAAAAATATATATAATATAATGAAAAAAAAATTTTTTTTCTAAAATTTGAAATTTTTTTTATGAAATCATCCCCCCACATATAAAGTATATTAAGTACAAAAGAATAGATTGCGCTCATTGTAACAAATCAATTATGGCAAATAAGCATTTTTCAACCAATTTGGAACGATTTTTAAAAAAGATTAAATCTCCGCTTACGCGTTAATAGCGCGAAATATATCGCGCGTGAATTGTCCCAAATTGGCTAAAATGGCAATCTTTAAACCCCCATAACTTTACGAAAAAAGATCACAGGTGAAATATCTTTTCAAATTCGAGCTCAGGACAACAATACCTTTCGAATGATATAAAAAACTTCCGTTAAAAGTGACTAGTTAAAAAGTCGAAATTTGTCTGAAGAAAAGAAAACCCACCCGAGCACAAATATTCCGTTACTTTCGTATCGAAAGTCGGAACAATTACCTGTCTCGGCATATTTTTCTGTTGGAATGAGAAATTGGCTTTGAATCTCAAGCAATTTGGAAAACCATGAAATCTCCGAAATTTCACTGTGCTCAAAACCGTTCAAAAATTCTCAAAAAAAGATAGTATTAAATATAGAAGGATGCGCTATTTTCTTGTCTAGGGGTCGGAGACAAAAAAGAAAGCTTAAATACACTGAGCTTAGAAATTGATTTGATTTGTCTTGCTAAAAGATTGTCAGATCGTGTATTCTGTCGAGAAGGTAAAACTGTCGTCGTGCAATTGTTAATTCCGAGATAATTATACAGTAACTTAATCTTGCAAAGTTAGCATCAATAGTGGTTAGAAACAATATCCAAGGGTGACAGACAGATCCAAGGACAAACACCTGCTAATCAATTAGTCTAGCACCAATAGTGAACATTTGATTGACAGCTTTGGAAATGAACTAAATTACTCAATACGACACTTCTCCTTCGATAATGAAAACTTTAGTTAAGTAGAATAATTTCGCAGGTTTACTTTAATGACTGAAATAGATGGTTAGAAAAATAGATGGTTGATTGATTGCAGATAGTTGAAAAGAATTACTAGCTCCATGTTACAGTATACAACTCAGACTTTATAATAACGACTTTTTGTTAATAACTAAAGGATCACTGATAGTGATAACGATTGAGTTTTAAGCCAGTATTGACTCACCCTCTCCCTGGGTTTGAACAGTTTAACAAAGTTTGAAGTTTAAAGGATTCGACGATCAATTTTTCCCTTCCTTGTTCTGATTGATAAAGTCGATCATTACGCCCCCCATTTTGGTGACCGCCGTTCTTTTCCGCCCACTTCTTCTAGACGTTGTGGATGATGTCTCGTCTTGGCTGTCCCCCTGGCTACTGTAAGAGACCAGCCGAGCTTTCCTGGATGAGGCTCCCTTTTTCTTGCCGGTGGTTTTCGGGTTTGCTGGGTTTTGCACCCCTGGATTCTCCGTTGCTTGCACCCCTGGATTTGGAGCATCCAACTCGCCGCCTAGTGCCGGAATGGTGTCCTGGTCGGTTTCAGCTTCAGCCTCTGGTATTGCTGTTGCTGAGCGTTCTACTTGTGCTTCCGGAGTGGTCGCTACTTGTTGTGGAGTACGTTTTACCGAGATAATCGGTAGATCCTCACTGTCCTCCGATTCAGAGTAATTTTCTTCGAATCGGCGCCCGGTCCTCTTCCGATTCTTTTCCGCAGTCCGCTTGGTCCATCGTTCCTTCACGTCGCGCGGGGTTGGCGGTGGTAGTGTTGTATGAGTAGCCCGTTTGTTCGCTTCGATCACTGGTACCGGTAGTACGGATTTGGCTGCGGTTCTTGATTTTTTCTTCGATATGGGTTTCGTGGCCACTCCCGATTTCCTAAGCACAACTCCATTATCTAACGTCAGTGTATGTGCACTCTCAGATCTAATTTTAGAATGAACTTGTCTATACCTTTTTAAGTTTTTGTTTCCAGTGCGCTGAAACAATGATCCGGATGGTCCCGGTTGTCCTGCGGGATTTGAGCTTTTGCGTATTGACGGTTCGTCGTCCTGATTCCCAGCTTGATCCACAGTAAGGCGTCGTGCATGAGTTCTGTTTTTAATGTCGTAGTCGAGATCTGATTGTACACCCCAGTTTGTGTCGGCTGGATGGGGCATATCTTGTACACTAGGATCGTCGTTATCTAAACAAGCATTTTTCGTTTTTAGTACCCGTGACCAATCCAGATTCTGCAGCGATGGTTTTTTAGTAAGATTCCGTAAAACGGTGTTTGCTTCTCTACCATGATGAGCTTCAAAAGGCGAAATTCTAAGTGTTGAGTTTTTTGAGAATCTGAGAGCACCAAGGGCCCGTTCGACCATTTTCTCCAAGGGTTCAGGATTTTTTTCGTGAGCGAAAGTAAGGATTGAATTCTTAAGACTTCCAATAGTACGCTCGACACACCCGGTTGCCCGATGGTCGTTTACCGGTGATTTAATGATTTCAATGCCTTCCCCATTACAAAAAGCTTTGACCGCATTTGACATGAAATTAGTTCCCTGATCGATATGGATTTTTCGTGGCACCCCGTGGTTTGATATATAACTCTTCAAGAATTTCAATATTTTGTCCGAACGATTATTTCCACAGATCATTGCCGATGGCCAACGAGAGAACCGGTCGACCGCTACGAGCACATATTTAGAGGATTCATTTAAGTAATTAATGGGGCCCCAAAAATCTAATTGGACAGATTCATTCGGTTCTTTTGGTTCTGGTACAGATCCCAGTTGATTTTTACTTATTAGCGTCTTTAAGTTCTTACCGGCTGCAGTACATTCAGGGCACCCCTCGGCAATGGAGGCTATTGATTGGTAGATATAGGGATACCAGATGTCCTTTGCGGCATCGAACATATTTGACTTCCCGTGATGGTACGCGTGTATTCTGTTATTGATTGCTGACTGGAGGTTAATTGGGATTGCTAATTTATCGTCCATCCAAACTACATTTTCCTTCACTGAGAAATCATTGACGAATTGAGCGTGATAGCGGCTCATTCGAGTAACTTTTTCATGTATTTCCGGGTCTTGATTAACAATGAGATCGCGAATAGCGCTCAGTTGGGGGTCCGATACATAATTTGATTCTATGAATTTTAAGTTAAACAGGTCAGGTAATGCAGTAGTTTTATTAACAATCTTACAGTTTCGCGGGATAATTGACATACATACAAGGTTTGGGTCCACTGGTGGTACTGTTTCTCCTTTGAATTCCGAGGGTAACGAGAGAGTTGTATTTGTGCGTATCGATCTTGTCTCTTTGGTAATGGCTTCTAGTGATACATTTGGGGGCAATTCTTCGATTTCGTCGCTACTACTATTTAGGCTTGGATGCTGTTTGAGAAATTTCTGCCATTTGCGCATGTTTTGGTCCATGTTGTTATTCGGTTTAAAATTCTGAGGGCTGGATGTAAGAATATTCTGATTTTGAAGATTGGAATTGGATAATTTTGAACAACTGTGTTCTGAATGAATAATAGCCCCAACTAATCCAGCGCGCATGTCGCTTGGCCGTCGGTTTAAACCACGTGGTTGCATCTGATTGGTTGATTTCCGCTTACATGTTTTTCCGACCTCTACCGAATCGTTATATGACGAAACTTCCAGTCTATTTATAGAAGGCTTTCTATTCGCTGTACAACTTTGTCCCTTGGATGTATTAGGTCCCCTGGATGTATTAAAGCCAAGCGCGGTGCGAATTAGGTTGATCTTTGCCACCGTGAACATATTATCATACGTACTAATTGGCGTTGCTTCTTTACTTGGATGCCGTGATAAATAGTCCGCCAAACCAATTTTAGCCCCCGGTTTATGCTCAATTTGAAAATCAAAGGGAATTAGTCGATCTAACCAGCGGGTTAAACGACTAAACATCGTTTTATTTTTCATGTTATTACCGTTCAAAAGGGATATCAGGGCTTTATGATCGGTAACGATCAAAAAACTTCGGCCCAGTATGTAATTTCGAAAGTATTCAGCCCCCCACACAACTGCCAACATTTCCAATTCGTTTGTCGAGTATTTCTTTTCCGCCTCGTTAAGATATCGCGACGCGAACGAAATTGGGCGCCATCCTTCTGTTCCCAACTGTTCCAACACCGCGCCGAGCCCATTATGGCTTGCATCGCACACTATGCGAATGTCCTTGTGGATATCAAAGTGCCGTAATTCAACAATGTTTGAAACTTGTTTTTTTAGATTTTCGAACGCGTTCTGACATTCAGGTGTCCAAATGTATTCGTTATTTTTGCTTAATAGGGGCCGCAGCGGTGCCGATGATTCGGCCAGCGCCGGCAGATACTTATGCAAACTATGTATCGACCCCATAAACGATTTTAATTGCGACAAAGTCCGTGGCGGCGTTAGTGCCTCTATTGGTTCTGTTTTTCTAACCAATGGAGTAATTCCAGTCGGAGTTATTTTATGTCCTAGCCATTCGCATTCTCGTTGGGCGAATTTGCATTTTGTCAATTTTAAAGACATATTTTCCCGATCCAGTTTCTTTAAAATTTTCTGCACCGTTGCTATGTGGTCAATTGCTGTTCCCTTGGTTACGACCAAAATATCATCGATAAACGCATGCGCTTGCGGGTATTCGGCGAGTATACAATCCATTGCGCGTTGGAATTCCGCGGGCATTATAGTGAGGCCATAGAATCCGGTTTTGAACCGGTATGTACCCGTCGAACGACCTCCAATTAGCGAAAAATTGCACTGGACGCTCGTCTCCGCATTTAATGGCAATTGGCCATAGGCGTATGTTAAATCCATTGTTGTGAAATATACGTCTCCCTGTTTTTTTTCGCTAATCGTTTGCCCAACCGTGTCCATTAGTTCCTCGATATTCGGCATCTGGTATTTATTCTTATGCACTTGTTTATTTAGTTCCCTCGACTCTAGTGCCAGTTTTACCGATCCATCTTTCTTTACGGTTATTACTATTGGGGACACAAAATATTTGTCCGAGCATTCAGATAATTTTTCGATATGACCCTGTTTCAATAATTTGTCAATTTCCGCATCCACTTTTTCTTGCAACGAAATCGGGACTCGACGCCCTTTCTGCTGTACTGGGGTGAGGTTTTCAAAAAATTCAGCTGCTACTTTGTAGTTTCTTATTTTCCCTACCCTGCTAAAAAGATTTGAAAACTGCTTACTGAAGTACGTTTGCCACGAATCCAACTCCCCCTCTGGTTCCTCTAGTTCCAGTGCGTCTTGACTGCCCTCTCCAATGGACATGATTTGGTCCCCCGGTGTTTGCTGCACCAACTGGAGTCCTAGTTGGGGCATCAGATCCCTTCCAATTATTGATGGTCGGTTCCCCCCGATCACTTTTATCCTTGCCTGGATCTTCCAACCGTTGGATTGGATTGTTACTGCCATTGTTCCAATCATCTGTAGGGGATTGTTTCCATAATCCCGAAAAGCATTATCCTCCTCCGTCAGATTGTCCAGTTTTACTCCTGATGTTCCCAATGTTTTCCGTAATTCCCCGATCGTAAAGATTGAGATTGGGGATCCGCTATCGATCCACACGCGAGTAGGTTTTCCATTGACTTTGATCGGCAATTGTGCCCCAGCAACTTTCAATTCTGTCACTCCTCTCCGTTTTATAGCCATAACCATATAGTCCCCGTCAGAACTGCTGGAGTCCCACGAGTGCACCACTGGATTCTTCGTGACCCATCCAATGGAACTTGCGTGTTGTGATGTTCCTTCGTCCGCAGAGTTTTCTAGTTCATGATCGTCCACATTCTCCCGTATCATTCCTACGGCTCCCTGTCCTCGTTGGTTTCCACGTTTACCCCTGCAGGTTCTTTCGAAATGGCCTATTTTATGGCAAAAATTGCATGTAACCCCTTTTGCTGGGCATCTGTCCAAATGTTCCCTGGTGAAGTTTTGCTGATCGCAATTATAACATTTGTTGTTATTTAGGGGATTTCTTCCTCGATATGATCCTCGGCCTTGGTAAGAGCCCCGGCCCCTTGAACGGTTGTTCCGGTAACCTCCCCGGATTATTCCAACTGGTTCCGATTTTATTTGGATTCCTCCCGATGATGATCCAGGGGTCCCCGCTGGTCCCGTGGCAACGTATGAGGATGCATACTTGCTACCCCTTTCGTACGAGAGAGCTATCCGGTACACCCCCTCAGGTGTTTTTGTCGATCTGCAGAGTTCTTTTTGTGCATCCCGATTGTTCATATTAACTATGAATACGTCTCTTAATATTCGGTCCTCTAGTGCTCCAAAATTGCACCGCGCTGCCAATCCGCTCAGTACGGAATGGAATTGCTCAAGACTTTCATTTATAAACTGCTTACGAGAAAGGAGTTGGTACGTTTCATATGTTTCGTTCCTTTCTTTCACGAATTCCGCTTCCAGCGCGTCTATCATCCGTGGGTACCGAATTGTCTGAAGGTCCAGGTGTGGTCGTCGTTTGTGCAGTTCATCCTGCCCCTTCTCCCCCAAACACAAGTACAGGTTCGAAATTAACACCATTTCCGATTCCCGCCGATTTTTTCCGTCTACTTCCGCGGGCAAGTCAGTAATTTGTGCGGCTGTGAGATTCGCGGCGAAGTAAAAATTCCTTGGATTTAGCGAGTGTTTGGCGACCATTCCCCATTGGAATCTGTTGATCCAGAATTCCCACATCATTGGCGGTTCCGTGCATTTTGCTGGCCAAAATCCCGTGATGCCCAGTGGATTCTTTCCCCCACCTAATCCTGCTGACTGCGCCATGTCGAGAAGGTAAAACTGTCGTCGAGCAATTGTTAATTCCGAGATATTTATACAGTAACTTAATCTTGCAAAGTTAGCATCAAGAGTGGTTAGAAACAATATCCAAGGGTGACAGACAGATCCAAGGACAAACACCTGCTAATCAATTAGTCTAGCACCAATAGTGAACATTTGATTGACAGCTTTGGAAATGAACTAAATTACTCAATACGACAAAAGATTTTTTGACAACAGTAAAAAGCTAAGGTACAGAGTAATAGTTACAGTTACGGGACATAGAATTTAACCTTTTTGACGTCAACTAGCGAATAAACACTTTTTTTATCATGATAATGTCGTTTCTCTGCAACTATTTACAAGTCACTTGCTCTCGCAAGTGAAAAAAAATATGGTTCAAAGTCTTAACAGAGGCTAGTTGAAAACATTTGGAAGGACTTAGATGCCAAAAGTTTGAGAAATCTTGTTTACATATGAAAACTACCAATTTAGTCTAAAATTACTTTTTTGGAAGCTTTATTTAAAGTATGTCTGGCAAAAAGAAATTTCGAAAAATTTGAAATTTTAAGTGCAAAAGTTTGAAAAAGTTTTTTCTGGAAAATTTTTTCACATTTTTTGTTTTTTTTTTAAAGAAAATTTTATGGTTTAAGCTTTGATCACTATTTTTCCACGCTTTTGTATAATTCTATTATCATACGACGTACAAGAAAAGACACTGACTTGAAGAAAACAATTTTTCCCGTGAGTGAGGTCGGAAAATTCTGGGCTTTTTGAACAGCAACGGGCTAACCTTGTTTATTTAGGGGTTTTGCTATAATTCTTGACTATGCTTTTCTAAATTAACTTCAAGTCTGATGAACTGCCCAATAAATTTTTGCTAGGTTTGGCAAAGAGTTTCCTTTTTAAGTTTTTCCTGTTTCTTTTTTTGTAATCGGTGCGAAGTTCTGCTTTGCCTTTGTGTAGATTTTTGTTCCAGTGTGAGCTTTTTGAATTCGATTGATATTTTAACATTTATCATTGGGAATGAGTTTGATTGTTTTACTAAATTATAAATTTGAAGTTTGAACTGTCTTGTGCAATTTTTTTCTTTTGGTTTTTTGACTTAGTTCGAGAGCTAACATATCGGTTGCACTTCAATGTCTTAAAAACGTGGGCACCTCGACTGAACAGGCGTTCTAAATCGTCAAAAATTTAAGCCAAACTTACCTTTTTTCAAGTTTTTCTTACTGCTTGGAGGAAAACAAACGGTAATAGAATGGTCAAAACTGATGCCAAATAAAGTCTGCAAATTCTAAAAAATGAAAATAGTTTCTCACCTTTTTGAAATTTTCTGCAGTAAAAACTGAAGATCTATAAGAAAACAAAGCAGAAAAAGCTGCTCAGTTTTGACTAATTAAAAACTGACAGCCCGTAGCATGTTATCAATGGCAGCGTCCAACTTTCGCGAATTCTATCGATTGTGGCAGCGGGTTTTCCCTGAATTGAGCGGCTATTTTTTGGAACTGGACAGTTATTTTCAGGTCTAATCAGGTTTAATGGGAGTCTTTTCAGGTTTTTTTTCAGGAAGAAATAAGTGTTTAAATCTGGAACGAGTTCTCTCTGAAAAACGCCAATGGCAAGTCAAATTTGGATCTTAAGGGACAAATTTAAAAGTCAAAAGGGAAGAATTAATTTAATTGCAGCTTTATTTCAACTTGAGTCTATAGCGCGCTCCGTTCCCCAACCGGCGCAATTCTTTTTTCCTGTCAAACAAAGGACCAGCCGGACCCGGTTACCCAGTTTTTTATCCTAACTACGTCTTCTACCCTACCGGTGAAAGTGCAGATTTAAAATTCTTATCATTTTTTACAGCGTTAAAAAACAAAAAGTAAGTTATACACTAAATCTTTTGTTTTCGCTGAATTTTTCTTTTCTAAGAAGTGCTTCAAGTTGCGTGTTTTGTCTTTATTTCAATGGTTGTCATCTTTTGCAATAATTGAACTCTATATCCCCCACCCCCCCCCCCCCCCCCTCTCATTTTTTTAATTCGCAAAAATTCCATGATGATTGCTAACTAAGGCCGTTCTCATTTTCACGTACCGTTAATTGACTTTCGCCTCTTAAATCGGACTGGATGGCACTTTCTATGGCCCGGACTTAGGACGGAGAGCGTGTTATTAAGTTGAGATTTTTAGGGGTAAAATTAGGAAGCCACAAAATAGTCCCAAGGGTGGAAAGATCCCGCATTGATTCAGAACTATGTCAGAAATCAGACCAAACTAAGTGCAGCTACGGGCCAAATCACTTCACGTGTGCCTCAGTCATCATAAAAGCAAAAATTGATGAATGGTCTTAATTTCGAACCAATTTTTGTTACCAAATGAATAGAAAAATTATTTCAGAAGTTGCTGTTTTGATCGTTTATTTTGTGACGTAAAGGTTCCGCTTTATGCGAACTCTAAACAGACCATAACAAAAGCGTTAGAGATAATAACATTGCCCAAATATTAATGCAATGAAGCACTGTTTCTTAATGATTTTTGGGCAAAGTGAGCTGTTGGAGATTAAAATTTAAAGGACTTCCTAAATTTCATCGCTTTTCTCGTCTGTACGTCACCATCGAGTGTTTATGAAGAACAATTAAGAGAAAAATAATCTGAAAAGCGGACTTAGAGCACCTGAGATGGCGAAAACGGAAGATAATTAAAGAGACACCTTTCATTTCCAAAATTCAAATACACATTTTCTTACTTAAAGTCCAAATTGTTATAAACTTCTTGAATCTCTCAGAAAATTGTGATGGTACATAAATGAATCCAAGTCTAAACTAGCAGCAGATAATGCAGCCGAATATAAGAGCAGTTGCGAAATTATCTTTTATATAGCAATAATGTAATTTTCTGTACAGTTTTGTATAATTCGGTAAAATTGTGTAATAGGAAAGAAAGGCTTGAGAAATTTTTGGCTGCTCTTCATACACTAGACTAGTTTTAGCTGGTCTGCACTCCGATATGATGACTTAAAACAGCATTGACATTTTCAAAAAAAAACGAAATCCTTGGAACTAGAACCACTTGCGCAGGTTGATTCTGGCATAATGGATCAAAGTATTGTCGTCAAAATACATACTTCACTATTATTACAAAGCCCATACACTTCCTTCATCTTACAGTTTAAAACCAGGAGACCAGGATGACATTTAATTTTGAAGCTAAATGCCGGTCAGCAGGGGCAGAGGGCAGAGGAGCGAGAACTGTTCCTTCCCTCGTATATTTGACCAACTGACCGACCACCCAAGGCATAGCTTTCAAAAAAGGATCTAGTTTTTTTTACGGAGGGATTTAAAAAAAGGCTCAAAAAATTTGTCGGCATCTTTTTCGGCTGACCAAATTGACTCAGCAAGATTTTCAAAACACTATGAAAAACTTATTTTGCAGAATTTTTCTGCGCTGCATGCAAGTGTTTCAAAAATACTTTAAATGCCATTTTTGTGAAACTCTTGGAAGTGTTTTTGGTGCGAGTTTTTTCCCAAAACTAATTGAACTTGGCGCCAAAAAATGTTTTTGAAAAATTTTAAATTTTATCGCCCGAAGGTTGATGTAAAATAACACCGAAACTAGCAAGCCTGCCTCCAATAAGCAATTGGCTCGCAAAATAATAGTTGCTGTTCTGATCAAGCTGTCGAAAAAAAAAAAACTTTAAAAAATTTCAAGTTAGGCCATATCGTAAATCGGTTTGAAAAACTTTAGGCTTTATAGAACGAATCGGTTCCCGAGACAAGTTTTTCTAAGCAAGCAATTCAAGGTATGAAACTTTGAGATATTTTCAAATTTTTCATGAAGCAAATTAGATGACGCAACTTGAGGGTTCTATATGGAAGCTATTCAAGCAAAAAAACATGGAAAAATTTCAAGTTGTTTCATAGAGCGAAGCAATAAGCAAAAAAGTTAAGTTTTTTTTAAGCAAGCTTGCAAAAACTTGGGGTTTTTCTTGGTAAGATATTCAAGGCATGAAATGAAACATTTCAAGTTACTTCACAGAGCGAACTGAATTGCAAAAGTTCAAGTTTTTCTATGCAAGCAAATTGAAACTTGAAACTTTTGAACATTTCTCAGCTATTGCATACACTGATTTGGTTCACGAAAAGTATAAGTTTTTCGAAGCAAACTATTAAGCTATGACACTTTGAGATATTTCCAGTTATTTTATAGACTAATAAGTTTTTCTATGGAAGCTGTTTAAGCTATGAAACTTAAAGTGATTCAAACTTTTTCAAAAAGTGAACTGGATGGCAAACTGTTTTTCTGGTGTTATTCAACCTATGAAACTTTGACGTAATTGAAGATTTTCAATGAAACAAATCGGTTCACAAAAATTTTGTTTAAGCAAGTTATTCAAAAATTTGAAGCTCTTCAAAACTTCAAAAACTACGAGACTTAAAAAACTCCTTCATGAGTAAATTCATACACTGACTCAGTTTGAGAAAAATTAAGCTCTTCTAGGCAAGCTAATAGAGCTAGGCAACTTTGAAATATTTCAAGTCATTTCATAAACCGAATCAGTACGCGAAAATTTTGAAAGTTTTCTCAGCAAACTAATCAAGATAAAAAAACATGAATTCTTTCAAGTTATTTCGTAGACCGAATCTTTCACAAAAAGTTTAAATTTTTCTAAGCACGCTTTTAAAGCTATGACTTTTTGTTTTATTACAAATTATTTCATAGACTGAATCGTTTTGCAAAAAATGGAGTTTTTCTAAGCAAATATTTGAAGCTATGAAAGTTTAAATTAATTCAATTTATTTTGTTGACCAAATCGGTTCGCATGAAAGTTGAAGCGCTTCTAAGCAATCTTTTAAAGCTATGAAACTTTCAATTATTTCATGTTATTTTATAGACTGAATCGTTCACGAAAAAATTGAGTTTTTCTAAGCAAGCTTTTCATCAAGCTATGAAATTTTAAATAATTTCAAGTTATTTTATAAACTGAATTGGTTCGCGAAAATTTTCAGTTTTTCTAAGCAATTTTTTCAAGCTATGGAACTTTGAATCATTTCCAGTTATTTCATAGACCGAACCGGTTTGCAAAAAGTTTGTTTTTAGCATAGAGGTTGCTGTTTTTAAGTGATTCCTGTCAGACTGAAATCAATCTGTAAACGCAAATTTTTGGACAAAAAGTGGGCAGGTACTGTCTAGCCCTAAGGTTGAATCGAGTTCATCTCGCTCTGTTTGTTGCTCTGAGTGATTCTTAAACTACTGATCTAAGCCCTTTCAAACGTTTTGCTCGATAACCGCTTAAACATTAGGCCTGATGCTGAAAACGTAACATTCATTTAAAACAAGTTATTAGAGCTATGCAACTTTGAAAACGTCAAGTTAATTCATAAACCGAGTCAGTACAGGAAAAGCTCTAAGTTTTCTAAGGAAGCTGAAATAAAATTAATTCTTTCAAATTGTTGCGTAGATCGAATGTGTTGGCAAAAATTTTATATTTTCCTAAGCCAGTTTAAAGCTATGAAATATTGAAATATTTCAAGTTATTTCATAGATCCAATCAGTTCGCGAAAAACTTCAAAATTACGTCACCAAAATCTTTACGTCATCACCGATTGTTTATCAAGAACAATTAAGAAAACAATAATCTGAATAGCGGTCTTAGAGCACCTGAGATGGCAAAAACGGAAAATAAATTAAAAAAGCCACCTTTCATTTCCAAAATTCAAACACACATTTTCTTACTGAAAGTCCAAATTGTTATAAACTTAATGAATCTCTCAGAAAATTGTGATGGTACATAAATGAAGCCAAGTCTAAACTAGCAGCAGATAATGCAGCCGAATATGAGAGCAGTTGCAAAATTATCTTTTATATAGCATTAATGTAATTTTCTGTAAAGTATTGTATAATTCGGTAAAATTGTGTAATTGGGAAGAAAAGCTTGAGAAATTTTTGGCCGCTCTTTATACACTAGACTAGTTTTAGCTGGTCTGCGCTCCGATTTGATGAACTTAAAACAGCGTTGAGATTTTCAAAAAAAACGAAATCCTTGGAACTAGAACAACTTGCGCAGGTTGATTCTGGAATAATAGACACCCATTGGATCAAAGTATTGTCGTCAAAATACTTTCTTTACTATTTTTTCAATATCCATACACTTCGTTCACTTTACAAATTAAAACCAGGAGACCAGGACGACATTTAATTTTGAAGCTAGACCGTTCAGCAGGGGCAGAGGAGCGAGAACTGTTCCTTCCCTCGGATATTTGACCAAGTGACCGACCACCCAAAGCATAGCTTTCAAAAAAGGATCTTGTTTTTTTTACGGAACGATTTAAAAAAGGCTCAAAACATTTGTCGGCATCTTTTTCGGCTGACCAAATTGACTCAGCAAGATTTTCAAAACACTATGAAAAACTTATTTTGCAGAATTTTTCTGCGCTGCATGCAAGTGTTTCAAAAATGATTTAAATGCCTTTTTTTTTGAAGCTCTTGGAAGTTTTTTTTGGTGCGAGTTTTTTCCCAAAACTAATTGATCATATTGGCGCCAAAAAATGTTTTTGAAAAAACTTAAATTTTATCGCCCGAAGGTGGATGTAAAATAACACATGAACCTAGCAAGCCTGCCTCCAATAATCAATTGGCTCGCAAAAAAGTAGTTGCTGTTCTGATCAAGCTGTCGCAGCAAAAAAAAAATTTTAAACAATTTTAAATTAGGCCATATCGTAAATCGGTTTGAAAAACTTTAAGCTTTATAGAACGAATCGGTTCCCGAGACAGGTTTTTCTAAGCAAGCAATTCAAGGTATGAAACTTTGAGATATTTTCAAATTTTTCATGAAGCAAATTGGATGACGCAACTTGAGGGTTCTATATGGAAGCTTTGCAAGCAAAAAAACATGGAAAATTTTCAAGTTGTTTCATAGATCGAAGCAATAAGCAAAAAAGTTAAGTTTTTTTTAAGCAAGCTTGCAAAAACTAATGGTTTTTCTTGGTAAGATATTCAAGCTATGAAATGAAACTGCAAAGTCAAGTTACTTCACAGAGCGAACTGAATTGCAAAAGTTTAAGTTTTTCTATGCCAGCAAATTAAAACTTGAAACTTTGGAACATTTCTCAGCCATTGCATACACTGATTTGGTTCACGAAAATTATAAGTTTTTCGAAGCAAACTATTAAGCTATGACACTTTGAGTTATACCAGTTATTTTATAGACTAATATGTTTTTCTAAGGAAGCTGTTTAAGCTATGAATCTTAAAGTGATTCAAACTTTTTCAAAAAGTGAACCGGATGGCAAACTGTTTTTCTGGTGTTATTCAACCTATGAAACTTTGACATAATTGAAGATTTTCAATGAAACAAATCGGTTCACAAAAATTTTGTTTAGGCAAGCTATTCGAAAGTTTGAAGCTCTTCGAAGCTTCAAAAACTACGAGAATTAAAAAATTCCTTCATGAGTAAATTCATAGACTGACTCAGTTTGCGAAAATTTAAGCTCTTCCAGGCAAGCTAATAGAGCTAGGCAACTTTGAAATATTTCAAGTCATTTCATAAACCGAATCAGTACGCGAAAAATTTGAAAGTTTTCTCAGCAAGCTAATCAAGATAATAAAACATGAATTCTTTCAAGATATTTTGTTATAAATTCGAGTTTTTCTAAGCAAGCTTTTTAGGCTAAAAATTTGCAAAAACTTTAAAATTTTTCATCCGAATCAGTTTGTGAAAAAAAACAACGTTTTCTAAGCAAGCTATTCCAGCTTAAAAGTTTGAAATTTTTAAGTTATTTTGTTGACCAAATCGGTTCACATAAAAGTTGAAGCATTTCTAAGCAATCTTTTAAAGCTATGAAAGTTTCAATTATTTCATGTTATTTCATAGACTGAATCGTTCGCGAAAAAGTTGAGTTTTTCTTAGCAAGCTTTTCATCAAGCTATGAAATTTTAAATAATTTCAAGTTATTCTATAAACTGAATTGGTTCGCGAAAATTTGCAGTTTTTCTAAGCAAGCTGTAAAAGCTATGAAGTGTTGAACTAATTCTATTTATTTTTCATAGACTGAATTGGTTCACGAAAAGTTTAAGTTTTTCTCAGCAATTTTTTCAAGCTATGGAACTTTGAATCATTTCCAGTTATTTCATGGATCAAACCGGTTTGCAAAATGTTTTTAGCATAGAGGTTGCTGTTTTTAAGTGATTCGTGTCAGACTGAAATAAATCTGTAAACGCAAATTTTTGGACAAAAAGTGGGCAGGTACTGTCTAGCCCTAAAGTTGAATCGAGTTCATCTCGCTCTGTTTGTTGCTCTGAATGATTTTTAAACTACTGATCTAAGCCCTTTCAAACGTTGTGCTCGATAACCGCTTAAACATAAGGCCTGATGCTGAAAACGTGTCAATCATTTAATACAAGTTAATAGAGCTAAGGAACTTTGAAAACTTCAAGTTATTTCATAAACCGAGTCAGTACGTGAAAAGCTCTAAGTTTTCTAAGGAAGCTGAAATAAAATTGATTCTTTCAAATTGTTTCGTAGATCGAATGTGTTTGCAAAAATTTTATGTTTTCCTAAGCCAGTTCAAAGCTATGAAACATTGAAATATTTCAAGTTATTTCATAGATGCAATCAGTTTGCGAAAAGCTTTAAAATTTCGAAGGAGGCTATATAAGCTATGAAACTTTGGGAAGTTGTAAGGAATTTCGTTGACTAAATCGGTTCGCAAAAAACTTAAAGTGTTTCTCAGAAAACTTTTAAAGCTATGCAACTTTAAAATATGTCAAGTTACTTCAAAAACCGAATCAGTTTGCGAAAATTTTGATCGAATTTAGCAAATCAAGCTATGAAACTTTGAAATATTTCAGGTTACTTCATGGATTGAATCGGTTCGCGAAAAGCTTTAAGTTTTCTAAGCAAGCTTTTCAAGCTAAGAATATTCAAACTATTTCAAATTATTTTATATATCGAATCAGTTCGCAAAACTTTTAAGTTTTCGAAGCAAACTATTCAAGCTATGAAACTTTGAAAAAATTCAAGTTATTTTATAGACTGAATCAGTTCGCAAAGTACTCTAGTTTTTCAAAGCAAAATTTTAGAGCTATGAAACTTTGAATTTTTCCATGATATTTAGTAGAGGGATCGGTTCGCAAAACATTTAAGTTTTTTTAAGCAAGGTTCAAAGCTATGAAACTTCAAATTATTTCAAGTTATTTTGTAGACCAAATCGGTTCGCTATGAGTTCAAGTTTTTCTAAGCAAGCTTCTTAGGCAATAAACTTTGAAAAACCGAATAAGTTTGTGAAGAAAATAAAGTTTTCTCAGCAAGATTTTAAAGCTATACAACTTTAAAATGTGGCAAGTTTTTTCAAAAACCGAATCATTTCGCGAATTTTTTTCCGAAGCAAGCAAAGCAAGCTACGAAACTTGGAAATTTTTCATATGATTTCGTAGACTATATCCTTCAGCGAAAAAGTAAAAATTTTTCTCAGCAAGCTTTTCAAGCTATGAAAATTTGAGATATTTCAAGTTATTTCATATTTTGAATCGGTTCGTGTAAAGTTGGGTTTTTCTATACAAGCGTTCAAAGCTATGAAATTTTGATTTATTTTGAGTTATTTCATAGATTGTATTGGTTCGGAAAAAACTTCAGTTTTTCTTAGCAAGCTTTTGAAGCTTCCAAACTTTCTTCTATAAGTTTCTGCTTTCTGACTTTCTTCTGTTTTTCAAACTTTCAATTTTCTTCTGTTTTTAATGCTAGGAAATTTTGAATAATTTTAAGTTAAATCATAAACGAAATCGGTTTGTGAGAAGTTTTTTTTTCTAAGCAAGCTTTTGAAGCTATGAAGTTGTGAATTATTACATTTTATAAAGTCTATAAGTTGATTATGAATTGATATATTTTGAAATGATTCATTCTACAATTTTTTTTTCATAGACTGAACCAATTCGAAAAAAGCTTAACTTTGTTGAAGCACGTTAGTCAAATTATGAAACTCTGAAATATTTCAAGTTTTTTCATAAATTGAATCGGTTTGAGAAACCCAAAGTTTATCTATGCAAGCTTTTAAAGCTTTGAAACTTTGAAATTTGGACCGAATCGGCTTACGAAAAAATTCAGTTTTTCTAGGCAAGTTTTTAAAGCAATGAAGCTTTGAATAATTTCATGTTATTTCAAAGACTGAATCGGCTGGCGAAAAGTTTTTCCAAAAAAGCTTTTCAAGCTATGAAAAATTGAAATATTTCCATTTATTTCATTGAGCGAATAGTTCTTTTTGTCTTTTTTAAGTATTGCAATTGAAATTTGTTGTAGCGAAATCTTTTTTTTCAATGATTAAACTTCGAAATAAGTTTTAAAGTCGTTGTATGTCTATGAAAACGTTAAACTTAAGGGACCTGATAGCCTCTAGATGTTGACCTTTAAAATATTCCAATTCTTTTTTCGTATGACTACACACTGCTTTCAAGAGCCCCAAGATGTTGAAAGTTTAAATTGTTCCAGTTTTTCTCAAAGGCTGCAGACAAGGTTGTTTTTTTAGCTCGCTTTCTGCATTAAAATCCTCAACAATTTTGTCTGTGAAAGATTTTTTGAAAGCAAATTATTTGAATTTTTTGTTTGATTATTATGTCATCGAATGGAGAAAGTTGTTCCAACAAGGACAAAGTACTGTGCAAGAGGCACTGTGGAAGCTACTGGATGAGATCCTAGATGAACCCATAAGGATCGCAGTTCGGGCAATGGCAGTAAGACAAGGGAAAGAGATAAGGAATTTGAAGAAAGGTTGGATAAACTTACATTGTTATGTGATGAACTGAATGTAAAACTAAGGGAACAGGAAAGAAAACACCGCAAAAGACTCTGTGATTATTAGTAACCCCAAGTTGCTAAATAAACAATAAGAGCTTTGTTGAAAATTACTTTGACTTGGATCTCAATGGTGATAAACTTAAAGCATTTTATATACTTCTTAGGAGCAAACTGTTGCCTAATGTTGTGTTTCATCCTGTGATATTGAACTTTTTGATTTTTCACGAAAAAAAACGGTTTTTACAACAAATAGACGTTGCTTAAATATTATTCGAACCCATTTAGTGGAAAAACCATTTGGCTGAATGAGCGGTTGCCTCCTGTCGAGGCTTTGCTGAAAGAGTACGCTGATGAGCTGAATCTGATCACTGCTACAAAAAAAAACAGCAATGTAAGCGTACTTTGTATGGTGGGAATAGGGAACTTTTTGTAGTAGTAAAAGCAATCAATGATATTCACGAAATATAGGATGCTTTCAAAAGGCAAAAACAAAACGATCAGCAGCTTCAAAGTTTTTTTTTGGTGCGAGTTCTTTCCTGAAAACTAATTGATTTTGAAGCCAAAAAATTTTTTTTTTAAAAACTTAAATTTTATCGCCCGAAGGTGGATGTAAAATAACACCGAACCTAGCAAGCCTGCCTCCAATAATCAATTGGCTCGCAAAAATTTAGTTGCTGTTCTGATCAAGCTGTCGAAGCAAAAAAAAAACTTTAAACAATTTCAAGTTAGGCCATATCGTAAATCGGTTTGAAAAACTTTAGGCTTTATAGAACGAATCGGTTCCCGAGACAAGTTTTTCTAAGCAAGCAATTCAAGGTATGAAATTTTGAGATATTTTCAAATTTTTCATGAGGCAAATTGGATGACTCAACTTGAGGGTTCTATATGGAAGCTATTCAAGCAAAAAAACATGGAAAAATTTCAAGTTGTTTCATAGAGCGAAGCAATAAGCAAAAAAGTTAAGTTTTTTTTAAGCAAGCTTGCAAAAACTTGGGGTTTTTGTTAGTAAGATATTCAAGCTATGAAATGAAACAATTTAAGTTACTTCCTAGTTTTTCTAAGCAAGCTTTTAAAGCTTCCAAACTTTCTTCTATAAGCTTCTGCTTTTCTGACTTTCTTCTGTTTTTCAAACTTTCAAACTTTCTTCTGTTTTTAATGCTAGGAAATTTTGAATAATTTTAAGTTAAATCATAGACTAAATCGGTTTGTGAGAAGTTTTTCTTCTATACAAGCTTTTGAAGCTATGAAGTTGTGAATTATTACATTTTATAAAGTCTATAAGTTGATTGTGAATTGATATATTTTGAAATGATTCATTCTACAATTTTTTTTTCATAGACTGAAACAATTCGAAAAAAGCTTAACTTTGTTGAAGCACTCTAGTCAAATTAAGAAACTCTGAAATATTTCAAGTTTTTTCATAGATTGAATCGGTTTGAGAAACCCTAAGTTTATCTATGCAAGCTTTTAAAGCTTTGAAACTTTGAAATTTGGACCGAATCGGTTTACGAAAAGATTCAGTTTTTCTAGGCAAGCTTTTAAAGCAATGAAGCTTTGAATAATTTCATGTTTTTTCAAAGACTGAATCGGCTGGCGAAAAGTTTTTCCAAAAAAGCTTTTCAAGCTATGAAAAATTGAAATATTTCCATTTATTTCATTGAGCGAATAGTTTTGCGAAACTTGCTTTCTAAGCATGGAGGTTACTGTTATTAAGTGATTTGTTCCAGACTAAACTTTTGACAGTTTCAGTTCCAGACAAAAATGAAAAGATTTTTAGACAAAAATTAGGCAGGTACTGTCTAGCCTTGAAGTTGGATTGAGTTCATCATCTGATGGTTGCTCTGAATGCTTCTTAAACATTACGCTCGATAGCATTTTGAACATTGTCTCCTACTAATTCTTAAGCATTGTGTTCAGTTAAACATTGCGTCCATGGCGCATTCGGAGTTACGTTTAATATAAAAGATGGGAACGTGTTAGCTTTGGTACTATTTCTCGTCAAGGGACCAACGCTAAAACTGTAGTGAATGTTTTTCAAAAAACTCTAAATGCCATTTTCGACTAACTCATTGACCAAATATTTATAAAATATTATAAAATAAAATATATATTTATAGGATATTAATACAAAACTTAGTTTGAGGTAAATCAAAAGGAACACACGTTAAAAATGAACTGAAGGCTGGCACTTGAAGGTTGTCTTTTTGGCTCGCTTTCTGCATTAAAATCCTCAACAATTTTGTCTGTGAAAGATTTTTTGAAAGCAAACTATTTGAATTTTTTGTTTGATTATTATGTCATCGAATGGAGAACAGTTGTTCCAATAAGGACCAAGTACTGTGCAAGAGGCACTGTGGAAGCTACTGCATGAGATCCTAGATGAACCAATAAGGATCGCAGTTCGGGCAATGGCAGTAAAACAGGGGAAAAAGATAAGGAATTTGAAGAAAGGTTGGATAAATTTACATTGTTATGTGATGAACTGAATGTAAGACTAAGAGAACAGGAAAGAAAACACCACAAAAGACTCTGTGATTATTAGAAACCCCAAGTTGCTAAATAAACAATAAGAGCTTTGTTGAAAATTACTTCGACACGAATTTCAAGTTAGGCCATATCGTAAATCGGTTTGAAAACTTTAGGCTTTATAGAACGAATCGGTTCCCGAGACAAATTTTTCTAAGCAAGCAATTCAAGGTATGAAACTTTGAGATATTTTCAAATTTTTCATGAATTAAATTGGATGACTCAACTTGAGGGTTCTATATGGAAGCTATTCAAGCAAAAAAACATGGAAAAATTTCAAGTTGTTTCATAGAGCGAAGCAATAAGCAAAAAAGTTAAGTTTTTTTTTAAGCAAGCTTGCAAAAACTTGGGGTTTTTGTTAGTAAGATATTCAAGCTATGAAATGAAACAATTTAAGTTACTTCCTAGTTTTTCTAAGCAAGCTTTTAAAGCTTCCAAACTTTCTTCTATAAGCTTCTGCTTTTCTGACTTTCTTCTGTTTTTCAAACTTTCAAACTTTCTTCTGTTTTTAATGCTAGGAAATTTTGAATAATTTTAAGTTAAATCATAGACTAAATCGGTTTGTGAGAAGTTTTTCTTCTATACAAGCTTTTGAAGCTATGAAGTTGTGAATTATTACATTTTATAAAGTCTATAAGTTGATTGTGAATTGATATATTTTGAAATGATTCATTCTACAATTTTTTTTTCATAGACTGAAACAATTCGAAAAAAGCTTAACTTTGTTGAAGCACTCTAGTCAAATTAAGAAACTCTGAAATATTTCAAGTTTTTTCATAGATTGAATCGGTTTGAGAAACCCTAAGTTTATCTATGCAAGCTTTTAAAGCTTTGAAACTTTGAAATTTGGACCGAATCGGTTTACGAAAAGATTCAGTTTTTCTAGGCAAGCTTTTAAAGCAATGAAGCTTTGAATAATTTCATGTTTTTTCAAAGACTGAATCGGCTGGCGAAAAGTTTTTCCAAAAAAGCTTTTCAAGCTATGAAAAATTGAAATATTTCCATTTATTTCATTGAGCGAATAGTTTTGCGAAACTTGCTTTCTAAGCATGGAGGTTACTGTTATTAAGTGATTTGTTCCAGACTAAACTTTTGACAGTTTCAGTTCCAGACAAAAATGAAAAGATTTTTAGACAAAAATTAGGCAGGTACTGTCTAGCCTTGAAGTTGGATTGAGTTCATCATCTGATGGTTGCTCTGAATGCTTCTTAAACATTACGCTCGATAGCATTTTGAACATTGTCTCCTACTAATTCTTAAGCATTGTGTTCAGTTAAACATTGCGTCCATAGCGCATTCGGAGTTACGTTTAATATAAAAGATGGGAACGTGTTAGCTTTGGTACTATTTCTCGTCAAGGGACCAACGCTAAAACTGTAGTGAATGTTTTTCAAAAAACTCTAAATGCCATTTTCGACTAACTCATTGACCAAATATTTATAAAATATTATAAAATAAAATATATATTTATAGGATATTAATACAAAACTTAGTTTGAGGTAAATCAAAAGGAACACACGTTAAAAATGAACTGAAGGCTGGCACTTGAAGGTTGTCTTTTTGGCTCGCTTTCTGCATTAAAATCCTCAACAATTTTGTCTGTGAAAGATTTTTTGAAAGCAAACTATTTGAATTTTTTGTTTGATTATTATGTCATCGAATGGAGAACAGTTGTTCCAATAAGGACCAAGTACTGTGCAAGAGGCACTGTGGAAGCTACTGCATGAGATCCTAGATGAACCAATAAGGATCGCAGTTCGGGCAAGGGCAGTAAAACAGGGGAAAAAGATAAGGAATTTGAAGAAAGGTTGGATAAATTTACATTGTTATGTGATGAACTGAATGTAAGACTAAGAGAACAGGAAAGAAAACACCACAAAAGACTCTGTGATTATTAGAAACCCCAAGTTGCTAAATAAACAATAAGAGCTTTGTTGAAAATTACTTCGACACGAATTTCAAGTTAGGCCATATCGTAAATCGGTTTGAAAACTTTAGGCTTTATAGAACGAATCGGTTCCCGAGACAAATTTTTCTAAGCAAGCAATTCAAGGTATGAAACTTTGAGATATTTTCAAATTTTTCATGAATTAAATTGGATGACTCAACTTGAGGGTTCTATATGGAAGCTATTCAAGCAAAAAAACATGGAAAAATTTCAAGTTGTTTCATAGAGCGAAGCAATAAGCAAAAAAGTTAAGTTTTTTTTAAGCAAGCTTGCAAAAACTTGCGGTTTTTGTTGGTAAGATATTCTTTCTATGAAATAAAACCATTCAAGTTAGTTCACAGAGCGAACTGAATCGGAAAAGTTTAAGTTTTTCTATGCAAGCAAATTAAAACTTGAAACTTTTCAACATTTCTCAGCTATTGCATACACTGATTTGGTTCACGAAAAGTATAAGTTTTTCGAAGCAAACTATGAAGCTATGACACTTTGAGTTATTTCCAGTTATTTTATAGACTAATAAGTTTTTCTATGGAAGCTGTTTAAGCTATGAAACTTAAAGTGATTCAAACTTTTTCAAAAAGTGAACCGAATGGCAAACTGTTTTTCCGGTGTTATTCAATCTATGAAACTTTGACGTAATTGAAGATTTTCAATGTAACAAATCAGTTCACAAAAGTTTTATTTAAGCAAGCTATTCGAAAATTTGAAGCTCTTCGAAACTTATAAACCGAATCAGTTTGTGAAAAAAAAACAAAGTTTTCTAAGCAAGCTATTCCAGCCTAGAAACTTTTGTTGACCAAATCGGTTCGCATAAAAGGTGAAGCTTTTCTAAGCAATCTTTTAAAGCTATAAAATTTTCAATTGTTTTATGTTATTTCAGAGACTGAATCGTTCGCGAAAAAGTTTAGTTTTTCTAAGCAAGCTAATCATCTAAGCAAGCTATTCAATAATTTCAAGTTATTTTATAAACTGAATTGGTTCGCGAAATTTTTCAGTTTTTCTAAGCAAGCTGTAAAAGCTATGAAATGTTGAATTCATTCTAGTTATTTTATAGACTGAATCGGTTCACGGTAAGTTTAAGTTTTTCTCAGCAAGTTTTTCAAGCTGTGGAACTTTGAAACATTTCCAGTTTTTTTATAGACCGAACCGGTTTGCAAAATGTTTTTTTCTTAGCATAGAGGTTGCTGTTTTTGAGTGATTCCTTCCAGACTGAAATGAATCTGTAAACGCAATTTTTTGGAGAAAAAGTGGGCAGGTACTGTCTAGCCTTAAAGTTGAATCGAGTTCATCTCGCTCTGTTTGTTGCTCTGAGTGATTCTTAAACTACTGATCTAAGCCGTTTTAAACGTTGGGCTCGATAACCGCTTAAACATTAGGCCTGATGCTGAAAACGTGTCATTCATTTAATACAGGTTAATAGAGCTATGCAACTTTGAAAAGTTCAAGTAATTTCATAAACCGAGTCAGTACGCGAAAAGCTCTAAGTTTTCTAAGGAAGCTAAAATAAAATTAATTCTTTCAGTTTGTTTCGTAGATCGTGTTGCAAAAATTTTCTGTTTTCCTAAGCCAGTTTAAATCTATGAAACATTGAAATATTTTAAGTTGCTTCATCGATCCAATCAGTTCGCGAAAAGCTTTAAAACTTCGAAGGAAGCTATATAAGCTATGAAACTTTGGGAAGTTGCAAGAGTTTCCGTGGACTAAATCGAATAGCAAAAAACATAAAGTGTTTCTCAGCAAGCTTTTAAAGCTATGCAACTTTAAAATATGTCAAGTTACTTCAAAAACCGAATCAGTTTGCGAAAAATTTGATCGAACTAAGCAAATCAAGCTATCAATCCATTTTTTAATCTTTTATGTTTTTTTCTTCCATGCTCTTACCGAATGTTTTTGCTGTATGGTTTATAAATTAAAAAGAAGGAACCTTAGTAGAATATTTTATTTGTATGACATAAATAATAATTTATAACTATTGCGACATTCAAAATCCAGATTTTTAAATTATTTTTGCAAAGATAATTGTGAGTGGAAAAGTTTAAAGTTCAAGGAAGCTCAAACAACGACTCGCAAGCTCAAAAAGGGCTCTTATACGAGCGGAACGATGCATCGGAGACACAAAAGAAGACAACTTGCCAGTTAGCTAAATTGGAGACAAGGAAGATATTAATGAGAAGGACTTATATATTCCTTGCTAAATAAAACAAGCGCTAAAGACCTTGAAATATTGCAGTCCTTATTAAATCACGAGAGAATTATCACAAAAAGCTTAACCTTTAGGGTTAATAACTTGACTACCTAAAGTCTTTGCTTTAAGCCTGTTTTCTACGGCTTTTTGGTTCTTAAGTGGTAAATGTTTCCGCTTCTTACGATTTTTGAGGACGCTGAGGCTAACACTATAACGCCTTAACAAGATGAGTCTTTAACTCAAGACGAGGGGGCTGGCTAGGCTCCTTTTAGTTCTAAATGAGTACCTGGTCCTTGGTCTTACGCTTCGAAAAGAAGTATTTGACCACACTAAGCACGAGAACACCTGTTCCAATTAATTGCTTCTCTTTATCCTCAGTACCGCTTCGTTGGCTCCTTAATAACAAATTTGTAAATTGCTCAGTACTTAGTCTACGATAATGATTATTGCTATGGTTACTTATGGAATTATTAATGGCGTCGTGCCAAATGACAAGGTCGGTTCTTAAGGATAGAAAAAAATCAAATAGAACTGAATAGTCTTCTGCGAGTCCTCAGCGTTGAAGTTCAAACTTAAACCGGGGTTCGTGAAGCAAGTTTCTTTCACGCGCTTTTGCGACGGTGCGGGAAACATGCGAAGCGCGTGATGTAACGAACTAGCTTCTAGGATGAACACCATAGGCACACCAACTAAGGTGTCTTACCAATCGGGTTGGGAATTAAGTAGGTCGGTTGAATTCCAACAACTCACACAGAAAAAACCTGAGATTGAAAAATGCAATTAATATCACCTTACCAGACCAATTAACATAACAATGAAACCGTTTATTTGATGGATTTCCAAGCAGAGTTCTGGGGGTACTTTTTTTGGAAATTTTGCAATAATTGAGATTTTTTCACAATTTTCTTTTTGAATTTTTCGGTCGGCCGGTTCGAGTCATACATCGGTATTAGTTAGTATAATAATTGCTGTCCATGTTCCGATCACAAGGACCAATGTCTATGTACCAATTGCACGTATTTCAGTTCAAATAAATTAATCCAAGAATTTTGAGTTTCGAGAAAAAGTAGTAACCAAACCAGTCCAAAGTTTTCAGTATCGCAAAAAAAATATGGTTCGCAGCTTTGAGTCGGAATTTAATATAGAACGTCGTTGTCGAGTTTATAGCATCAAGGCTTAAAAGTTTTTTCTTACAAGTTTTCAAGATTGGGCGATCACCGGGAAAAAATCCAAAAGCTTCGGATGTCGAGGAAAATACAGCTCCACTTCGACCAAATATCCATAATCAGGACACCTGAACAGGCCTTTCTATCGCCTGTCTGCTCCTTCGTCTGGCTTACAGGCTCATCGGTCAAGTGCACACAACAAACTTCGGCTATTTCGACACTGGGCCAATTGAGTATTCGGCCAGATGGGTGTTGGCTTTCGAGGATTTTCGGCCGACTGGGTTTTGAGTTTCGAGGATTTTCGGCCAACTTTCGAGGACTTTCGGCTAAATTGCACAATCTGACGGCTTTTGGCCAACTGAGCAATCTAACAGCTTTTGGCCAACTGAGTAAAATGTCAACTTTTGGCCAATTCACACTGTCTGACAATTTTAGTCCAACTGAACAGTTTGACAACTTTCGGCCAATACGCCCATTTTTGCTCAATTTGACCAATTGAACACTCGGCCAACTGGCCATTCGACAAAGAATAGGACACTCGGCCAGCTGGAAAATTGATGACAAATAGGAAACTCGGCCAACTGGACGCTCAAATGTCCCTTGTGGAGCGCCAAAATGAGGCCCCTCCAATCTCATAAAACGTCAAAAAAAATCTAAAAACATTGCAAAGAAACACTTATAAAGATTTATTCTGCGCTAAACAACTCTCAAAACGATAGATTTCGGCATTTTATATCGATCATAACTAGAGCAATTTTATGGGTACAAACTCAAAGCAAGCTTTCAAAACACTGGTATTTGCCCTTGAGACAAATTGCTCTTTTTTAGATGTCAGACGTATTCAAGTCTGAAGAATGTTTAAGAGAAAAAGCGTTTAAAATCAGTCAAATGGGTATATAGCCTCTCGAGTATACATGTATAAAAGTTAGCGTATGAGGAGATTCGAACCCGGTCGTTCGGCGGTTTGAAAGTTTTCATATACGTTAGGCAATAGTCGCTTTTCACTTTTATTTACGTTCGCACTTTCGTTATATGTATGTTACTTTTGCGCTTCAACTCAAATCAATAGTAAAAGACTCACGTAGTAAATACTACGAGACAAAAATAGAAACAACAAGTTTCTTCGAGTTTGTCAGCAGTGAAGCCAACAGTAAAAAAAAGGACGGAGATGAAAAAAGCAACATGAGCAATATTTCAACTGAGGTTTTAAGTCAATTTTTACCGGATCTAGCTAAAATTCTAAAAACGGAGTGCATTTTTTAAAGTGCAAGAACAGCAGAAAACACATTTTATTTATCTAAAATGACAGTACAAGAAACTCTCGAAACAATTGTTTGTTGGCACAACAAAAAAGTCATGATTGCTATGGGTTTTCAAATGTTTTCATGAGAACAATAAATCTGGCGATCGGGCCAACTTTGACAGTTTTGTTTAATCGAATACTTGAGGAAGACTCCGGAATGTTTGAATCTTGCTAAAATTATTCCAATTCACGAAAGTGGAATGAACGACTCAAACACAAATTACAGGCCAATATCACTGCTACCTGTTTTTGGCGGAAAATTAAAAAAAATTATACTGAAGGGTGTTTAAATTCTGAATTATTCTAAAATTGGAGTGTCCTCGAACGAACAGAAAAGTTTTCTCCAAAACGATCAACAGTTGATGCAATTGTGGGTTTTCTCGAATCAATTGAAAACTTTTTGTCATTTAAGAAACAAATAGTTGATTAAACGAAAGCTTAGTGAATCACGAAGTTCTACCTAAGTTTTTGATTTTTAAATCGTATCTAGAGAACCGTTATCAATTTGTTTAAAGAAATCAAACAAAGTGTAGTCAGAATGAATTGAAATGGGGGTCCTTCAGGAATCATTTCAGGGTCCACTTCAATTTCTTCTTTACATCAATGATCTCTCCGAGGTTCCACAAAAAATAACAACAAGGGTCTCTTCGCAGATGATACTAATATATACGGCGAATTTTGGCTAGAAAACTGTGATATAGATTTGAACAACATAGAGATATGTATAGCAGCAAAAAAACTTACAATGAACAAAGAGAAAACCAAAACATTTTTAACCATTTCAAAGAAGGTAAAACCATTTATAAAGATTTGAGGGAATGTCTTAAAAACAAAAAACGATGTTAGATATTTAGGAGTTCAAATTGATCATAACTTAATTTCACTGAAAGTATCTGAAATGTGAAAAATCATTTCGTTTCTCTAGCAAACTAAAAACTTGTTTCCGGTTGAAAAACTCATGAGAATCTATAAAAGCTTCATACAACCAGTTGATCAATATGGAACACTGATTTATGGCTGCACCTCAAAAACAAATCTAGATAAACTTAAAAAAAACTGTTTTTTTGTGAGAATAATCACCAGGAAAAGGAAGTTCGATGAAGTGAGATTGTCGAGATGCAAATACAAAGCTTACGCAAGCTTGCATACGAAGTCTTAAAAATACTGGCCAAAACTAAAAAAAAAACTAATAAATAAACATGTGAATAATTTTAGAACAACAAAAGAAAAGATTAAGCCTCTTTTAAGTTACACACGGATTAGAATCTTACAAACGCGATCTTAGATGAAGAAATTTTTTTAAAAAAACTGAGCAAGCGAGTTAGACTTCTTTTCAATAAGGTTGTCAAACTAGACTACAAGATTTTGTTATAGATAATGCAACGCCCAGCAGTTGAGTTAGACAGTTTTGTCCAAAAACTCAGAAGCCTATATCTACTTTGATGAAACTGGTTTGATTTTTTTAACGATTAACCAGTAGTTTGTTTCATATCAAGAAATCTTAAAAAAAAATCCTTTGTCTTTATGGTTTAGATCTACATCAACAAGTTTTAGTTTCAAACGGATAAAAACAAGAATATGGATTCCGATTCTTCAAGTTGCTCTCAAATGAATCAAGGCTACCAAAGTTGTGCATTTATGAAAAATGATTTCTGTATTGTGCCTGATTCTTAAACGAACTTATTATTATTATAACGTTTTTTAAAAAAGTGTTTGCCCCGTTTTTTGGCATGTTTGCTGATAACTTATCTGCTGCGCAGAAAGCTTATGTCTAATCGGGCCTATTGGCCTATTATTTCAAAAACACACCTGCAGCACAGAAGTTTTCAGCTCCAATGGCTCTTTAGGCTACCCAGGGAAAACTCAAAATTGATTATAGTTGAAATTTTAAAGATTCCATAAAATTTGCGAGATTTTCTTGACTCCTCCAGAAAAAGTCACTGATATGCACCAGCAGGAAATTGCACAACAGCAAACGGGCATCAAAATTCATTTTACTAAATTCAAAAAACCAAATGAAAGCCTGTGTTAATATTTGATTGTCGAAAACTGATGGTTTGCAATACAAAAGTCTGCGTTCGAAAAAGCCATTTTAGGTCAAACTTTCAGTCTATGCACAACCAGATATGTTCGAAAAAAATCAAAAAACAAGTCAATACCTCGACCCGGGCTACAAACGTCTGCAAACAGGAACAGACGTTCTGCGTGAAAGCATCAGAATAGGTAACTATAGCTTGGATAGGAATGCTCGTATCACAGCAAAACACTGAAAAGTCCGATTGCCCTTCAAAGATTTTCGACTTTTTTGGTTAAAAAAAACCCTTAAGGTCAAAGCTTTGAAATTCTGTTCTTTGTTTGCTTTTAGGCCCTCAACGGCCAATATCATGTGAGCAGTTTCAAAATTATCTTGTTTTCATAACAGTTGTATTTTTCGGTGAAATTTTGTAAGATGATAAAAAAAAACATAGCTGGTCTGCATTCTGATATGAAGCCAAACGACAACAACGATTCTTTAAAAAAGCTAAATCATGGAAAGAAGAACCGCTTGCGCAGATTGATTCTGGTATCATTAGCAACCATTGGATGTTATTGAAAGTCTCACACTTCCTTACAACTTAAAACCAGGAGGCCAGGCCGGCATTTATTTCCGAAGGTCGACAGGCAATCAGGATCGGAGGAGCGAGAACCCGTGCTCTTTGACCCACTGATCAACTGAATGATACCTTTATTCATCATCATCATCATAATCATTGACTTATTAACATACTCTTAATTTTACTCAAAAGTGTTGAAGTATACAACTACTTGTAATAATAATGCATGAAAATTTGACGTTTCAGTTGTTTTCGAAAAGAAGTGAGGTTATCAATGCTTCGAAATTCATGAGGGAGCAAATCATTCTATGGTTCTTCTTCCCAGGAGGCTTTTTCGCAGAGGAAGTTCAATTTTTGGCATTAATTGATCTAGTACTACTCAAGCTGAGTCGAAAACGGCATTTCTGTGATTTATGGAGGCAATTTCGAATCGTCTTGCATTGCCACGAAAACCATTTTTGATACTTTGAAAGATAGTCCCTTGGAAAGGCAATAAGTATAGCCAATGCAGATCGCGAAAAAAAAATTATCTGTTACAAACTACCTGGCCTCGAAGACAGTTCTGGTAGCAGCATTTTGTATTCGATGAACCTTTAGTAGCAGATCTTTGCAACCACCGAAACATGACGAGTTGCAGTTTTCAATAGGAGGAAACATCGTTTAAACTCAAAGAATTGTACGTGCATCGAATTATAAAAAGTTTTCAATTCTGTTCAGCTTTCAGAGGTAATTTCAACCGGAGGAGCAGACATCAAAGATTTATTTCTCAAACGAAAATGTGTCATCAAAGTCGAACCCCAGTAGCTCCATTATTAAGTTTGGCTCTTATAAGTTTTGTCCTAACAATTTATCAGGTTCAACAGATTTTGTCCTTTGTTCAGGCAAGATTAGTTAAGGTGGCTTCGAGGCATTGATAGAAACGGACATTTTGAGAAACCAATTCAAGATATCAGTTAGAGTGGTGTTGAAATTAAATTTATTCAAGGTATCACTAATTTCAAAATAATGTATAGAGTAATCAGCATTAAACTGGTCAATTAGAATCTGATGTGCGAATAGGTATCCCAGTGGAAGCATGAAAATGCGCCAAGAAATAGGGCCTAGTATCGATCGCTTCAAGGTGAGCTAAGTTTGATAACCAATAATGGCAAAAAATAACAAACAAATGAAAAATCGGAATATAACAAACAAACTGTTTGTCTCTCATCCTACAGACAGCCAAAAAAAATTTCAAATGAGAAACTTTTCCGATACACATTTTTTTGTGGTTCTCAAGCGTGCTGTTAGCTTACACTATTCTCTAAGTCATCGACTGACAGTTTTTCATTTGTCTTTGACAAGAATTTGAGATGTCAAGCGTTGAAGTTTGAGATGTCAAGCGTTGAATCAAGATTCAGATTCTTTTTATCAAGCGTTGAAGTTTGAGTAACGTTTTTGATTAAAATTTTTTGAGTTGAAAAACCGGTCTTAAAGATGTCTGAGAAAATCCACAATTGAGACAGCGATGGAAGTTTTAAGGGAAACTAAACTTTCAGTATTTGACTACAATTTTGTTCAGACCTTCAAGCGACAACAAGTTGAGACACGTCAATTTACAATGGTCATCATCAGAAGATGAAGCTTTTTTATAGTCTCTGGAGATTTGCTTCAAAAAGTTTGATGTTTGCAGAAGTTTCTCATAAGTTGATTTTTGTCTTTCGTATATTTAAACTAAAAATATGTTTTGCTAAGTTTAATTCAATCTTCGTAGACAAAAAATTGATGTTTTTCAATCATCGATCAAGACATCAAAATCAATGTGGATTTTTTGGGCTCGAAAATTAGTAAAAATAGAGTAAAGGAGTAAAAGACTGTTCATTTTCCGCAACTTTTGCTCTGCATATGATAGAGGACGTTCTTACGCAGTGTTGTTTCTAGGAAACGTTTTTTTGCTGATATATTTTTTCTATTTTCCCTCATTTTTACATTAAAGAAACTTTTTCTATTTCAGAAAATGAGCTGGTTCTGGCTTTAACTTTGCATTTTGTATTTCGCTGGAAGGTGTTTGTCACATATTTGCGTAAATACATCGCTAAGCGAGCCCATTTGGCATTTTTCGCAGAAGATTGCTTACGAAATTTATGCCAAGGTTATCTTTCAAAATTTTTTAAAAAAAACAAATTTCTGTTTATAACCTTCTGGTTTTGTTTCTTTTGTTTGGCTAGCATTTTTGTGCTATTATAAGGTATGTTAAATTAAATATCTCGTTCATGATAAAGTGCTTTTGTCAACCGTGGGATTGTTAGTTTGCATTGCAGTTGGTTACATTACGGTCAATGGTGTTTCCAGAACTATTTGTAGGATCTTTAACAATTTGTTCGAGAACAACTTCAGCAAATTGTCAGCCAAAATACGATTCCGATAGTCAAATGAAAAAATGAAAAGGTCACTGAAATCAAGATCAAAAGGAAACTGACGGTAATTGAGATGAATTTAATTTATTGTACCATGAAAAATTGTTCTACGGTCTTGGAATTTAGCTGACGGTGGTCAATAGCAGACTTCAAATGCTAATTTCCTACACGAATTAGCGTTGAATAGTTGCTTGTTCAATAGTTTCCCTACCATATCTCCTGATCATTGCGAGTAGAAAAGCTTAGGGTAAATGACACAAATATCATTCCCTTTTGGAACCAGTTCTAAACTAGTGTTTATAAGCCAATCAAATTATTGATAAATTATCACTGCAAAACATTACTTACTAACCAATCATTTTCCATCTCTAGTATTGACACGTATTTGCAAGTGCTGAAACTACTTGTAGTTTCAGCACCAGAAAAATTTGAATAAAACTTTAAATACAGTTGTTCCCCTTCTGGCTAAACTCCAAGAACTAACTCGCATAAACAAGTATACACTAGATCTATTGAGACTAGGAGATATAAGAGTAAGATTAAGATCGGTATTAGACTAAGAAGTTGCAAGAATCTATCCGGCCGAGAATAAGAGCGTGACGAGCAGACGGTGTACCTTATCTGAAATTACTCTATGAGTATAACCAATACGTCATTACTCATCAGGCGCGACCAAAAAACTTGAAAAACTTTGCCCACCAGACAAAGGCAGTACACGTTTCCAAGAACTATCACTCATGAAAAATACCTATTGAAATCCACTTAGACATGAAATTGGACTATACAATAAGCAGAACTTTTCAAGAAATGTCACTATCAGAACTAGAACCGCTTCATCACTTTTGTGATATGAACGAACACAAATTTTACAATCACTTGCACTCGCAGTACTGAAAATACTCTGCGCAGGATGTTAATCATCAGTCAACAGATCAAACTTTATAGATTACGAAGGAAATATTTTATGGTATTACGCATGTACGAAAAAAGTGTCACCATTATATGTTTTTGAGATAAAAGATGTTACAAAAGAATCCCTGTGTTCTACAAAAACGAAGTACAATTTGTTGACACCCTTTCTAGACGATAATATTTTTAGGATACAGCGGTCCCATGTGAATCTGAAAGTAGCCACAATGTTGTACAGCTAAATCCAGATGAAGATAAATACTATATACTCCAAATCCGATATACAACATCATATTCGCTCACAACAATTTCAAGAACTCCTTACAAAATGGATACAATACAAAGACAATCCCTTGATCAAAATTTAAGAAAACTTGCTAAAACCGCAGGATTTTCAGACATCTATGAACAAGACTACATGGATACCTTGAAGATATAAAAAAAAATACAATTATTTAAACGGTGAAAAATACCGTCCACAAGATATTTCACCTAATATTAATTTTAGCTTTGAAAACCTCAGAAACGAACTTCTCGCATTTTTAGGTTGGCCCTATTACATCTTAGAAATATTGACTATCTAACACGCAATATCTAATTTTTTTTTGGATTTCTCTTCTCATTATTGAAAGGAATCTATAACACATGCGAAATACACACACAAGTAAACAAACAAGCAGGTGTAGCACGCATATTATTCGCAGGATTTTTTGAAAATTTTTGACCTCAATTAACAAAACTCTTCTAGACGCTCAAATAAGTGAATACAACAGAAACCTATCAACCACACCAAATGCATATGATACTTCAAAAGACAACAGAAATACATAATAAACATCCGTTATCTTTAGTACCACGAAACTATAGAAATACACCAGTAACAGAGCACATCTCTACAAGTCATAGCTACCCACAAACTCCAGTACTCATATAGTAGCCCATCAACCGAATATAGAAGTTACATACGAACAAATCATAGAACAGTCACACACCACTAATTTCCGTTCTCAGAACAACCATTTTTTTTAGCCCACGATGAGCCGCCAGATTGGATCCCTCAACCGTTCCCTTCCTTACCCATTTAATCGCCAACGTCACTCTCCTAACATATCCATCTCTGGTCTCACTCCCTCTCCCATACCATCATACACTAATAACTGGCCTCGCGTGGATTCAGATGATAACTCCACAAACACAGTTTTCCATACCATCTCACAATTTAACAATTCCGATATGGAAACTCCAGATGAATTCCAAAATTACGAGCCCAGCCGGTCCACGTTTTCGCAAACACCCTTTCTTCTACTCCCCGCCCCAACTCCCGATGAGCCTTTCCCAGTCCCTTCTTCCTACACCGACACAAATCCAATTCTCTCCCCAATGACCAGCGACCAACCCGACCCCTCTAGCCCCGTCAACGAAGAACTAGAAAACGAGCGTGATAACTTCATCACATTACAACAACAGCTTCAAAACCCTAACACACTAACAATTCATCACTTATCGCAACCCATTATATCCTCCAATTCCTCCAACCCAGCATCCACAATTGAAGAAACCCGAGCCCACCGAGTATTTAAATGAAACCATCCCAATACCCCAATGCTTCCCAACCCCGATCTCATCGAATGTTTTCCATTCACCCACTCCACACTAACACTCAAGAATTTCTACAAATGTGATTACCAGACTTTCTACAATACACTTACTACCAAACCACTAACAACGATCAACGAACTTAAGTTGACGAATATACTCTATTTCCCACACTATCATGGACGTCATATTACCATGTCACTAACCCATTATCACTTCAATTATATAGTAACCAAGAAGACTACATCAGCTAACCATAGCACTTCATGAAAAACAATTCACAACCATCGGACCAACTCAAACATGAAATAGGTTTGTTGCACAGAAAGCAAACCGATTCTCATTTACCCACTATGATCATGCTATCGCACGTTCCATGGAAGATACATTTTTAAAAGACAATAAAAAGTACAATCTAACTAAAATTTTTTTCATAAAATCACAATAGGTATTTGTTCTCAACTGCATGAATAAAAAATATGATAACGTTATATCCACAGCACTTCGCGACACCAAAGCCTACGATTCTTTTTTCAAATAACTTAATCATTTCTCATTCACTTCCAATTTCCTTGCACCAAAAGAACGCGACTTACACTGCTCACATCAAAAAAGGTTACGCATTAAACAAACTCTTAATCACATTTATTATAAGTTTATTCAACACCACTGTACAACTAATACACCATCACGAAACCCACAACATCGATTCAATTTTATTAACTCCAAATTTACTTCACTATTCTTCCTAAGCTTCACATACTGTATAAAAGACACTAATATGCAAGGCATCATTCGAAACTGCTACCCCATAAGACAAATGTATATATTCTGCGCACTAACCAGAATTTTTAACGTCGTAGAATCTCGCCCACTAATTGTCCCCCACGAATAAATACAGTCAGTCGAAGTCCCAATCCTAGAATATATTCATAACACCAAATATAATTATAAGCTCTATAACCTAATTCAAAAGACACCGCATGAATTCTCACTAAGTAGTGAAGAGCACAATATCATCAGTGCACTCGAGCTTCTATGGCCTCTCCTACAAACTAAATACGTCATCCAATCCGCTTGCTTGCTAAATTCCTAACATCATTGAACACAATTCACAATGTTTTCCCAAATGTAGTTTTTGCCGAAGTATAATTAAATTTGTTTTCAAGTAAAGAATTTTAAACACAACTAACCATTCTTTAGAAATGTCTCATTTTTGGTTTTTAGAATTCTACCACTCAATCATCTAAGATAAATTTAAAAATGAAAAATTGTAAACTCTTTTCTATAAATATTTAAATTCATTTTAAAAATTGCAGTATTTAACTAAAGCAGTAAAGTTTACCTCAAGACAGCAGTAATGTCATCAATTTAAACCCCCATAGCAGTACAATAATTATTTAATTGTGAAAAATTCAAAAAAAAATTACAAATAAACTGAAGAGGACTGTTTACAAGACGCTTCTCCTATATATTGAATTATTCACTCGCCCATAAATTACAAACTGTTTCCAGAATCGCACAGCTCGCCCACGACGAATTGTTTAAATAATGAATTTTAAGTTTTAACTTTCACTGATAACAACTTTAACTTGTTTTCACACGTTTCAAACTTTTTTAACCCAGTTATATTATAGTAAATTCAACTAACCAACGCAGCTTACTTTCGTCACATAACCACAAACTAATAGCATGACTAAGAAAGGAAATCCCACGATACCCAAACCAGATTAAAACTGGATAAATTATTTCTTTGACACTTTGTGCACTGGATAAATTACTCTATTCACTTTGAAGTTTTACAAAAATCAAATAAACACAAAAAAGTCAAAAGACAAACCCAAATAAAAAGATTCTATTTTTGAAAAGGACAACCAAAATAAAAAGGAGAAAAACAAGTAACAAAAATGAAACAAAAGGTTGAACAAATGAATAGACTCTGCACAAAGAAACCACAAATGTATAGCCCACTCCTAGCCTCACCAATCAGAGGGACGTCCAGAGCATGCTCTATAGCCAGCCCAACCCCCCGCACTACAACCACGGTTTGTGATTCATACTCTCTTTTAACCGAGAAATGCTTTACCGTGAGCGTATCTTAAAAAATAACCAAACTAAATTAAAACGCTTTTGCGATAACAATTAATAACAAGTCATAACTAAAACTTAACTAACAAGAAGTAATTATATATGTAAACCATTAGTGCAGTATGTAAAGATTTCTTAGAGCCCAAAGAACGAGCAGCAAAGGAGATGAAAATCCAACTACATTTCAACTCTGGAATGGCAAATGTTTTCGATTTGCTGCCAAAAGTCACTACCCTCAAAGATTTTTAATTATGGACACAACATCGCAGCAAAGGAAAACCATTGAACCAGACCAATGACCATCTCGATGTTGACTACACGTACCGATCCTAGTCACTTGGCACATTACACGGAAAAGTCAAACTTCACCCTGCACGTAGTCTTGCTCTAAATTTAACGAAATCGATATATCATTGCATCGATCAGAAGTCTTGACACAATCACCCAATACCACCACAATCAACGAGACCCATCTTGAAACACGAACAAAACAATCTTTCTCCGTCAATCACAAACAACCATACTTCTCTTCTCTCCAAGAAGTCAATGCTCGCAACTTCTAAAAGAAACTACATCTTTACATGATATCCACGATATCCACCCGTCCTTCACTACATTAAACAATTAAAGTTTAAAAAACTCTCTAAAACCCGGATGGGTGGAACCAGTTCTAAACTAGTATTTATAAACCATTTATAATATTGATAAATTATCACTATAAAATACTACTAACTAACCAATGATATTCCATTTCTAAAATTGACACTTATTTGTAAGTGCTGAAACTACTTGTAGTTTAAGCACCAGAACAATTTGAAAAAAACTTTGGATACAGTTGTTCCCCTTCTGAAGAAACTCTAAGAACTAACTCACAAAAACCAGTATACACTAGATCTATTGAGCCTAGGAGATTTAAGAGTAAGATTAAGATCGGTATTACTTTAAGAAGTTGCACGAATCTATCCGGCCGAAAATAAGATAGCGTGACGAGCAGACGGTGTACCTCATCTGAAATTACTCTATGAGTATAACCAATATGTCATAACTCATCTGGTGCGGCCAAAAAACTTGAAAAACTTCGCCCACAAGACAAAGGCAGTACACGTTTACAAGAACTATCACTCATGAAAAATACCTATTTTGGCGCAATTCACTATGACATCCACTTAGACATGAAATTGGACTACACAATAAGCAGAACTTTTCAAGAAATGTCACTATCAGAACTAGAAACGCTTCATCACTTTTGTGATCTTTAGTGTTTGCGGCCAAACACTAAAGTCAACTAGCTTGTCAGTGTGTTCTTTGGCAAACACGCCTTGATATCCACGAAATGAAGAATGTTTGAATCATTTCTCTGATATGACTTATTGGTGCATCACTTTCTTCGCGCCAGTTTTCCGGTTCAAGTCTTTTTCAACGGAAATTTTTTGAAGTGAATACTTCGCTTGGGGTTGGCCTCACAGCTACCACTATTGAAGTAGATTTATTTGTTATAGTCAGTATTTTTTTTCTGTGTTTCTTGCATTATAAGTTTTGTCACATCGTATGATAAGCTGACGCTATCTGTCTCTAATACATTGCCGACAACTAACAAGTTACGACACAACTAACAAGGAATAACTATCTGAGCTCAAGTTTTTTTGAAAAAAATAGAAAAGCTACAATAATTTTGCGAGATGACAGGGAAATGGCATCACGGTTTCAAGTTTCGCACTCAAAACTGCATTTTTACAGTTAATGTTCCGACTTTCGAAGAAAACTGAATTTTTATGCTCGGTGTGGTTTTTTATTCAGTCAATTTTCATCGATCGGAATAATAATTTTGAACGAAAACATTTTATTCCTTATTGAAGATATTGTTTTCTGAGTTCAAATGTAAAAAGATAATTCACCTCCGATTTTTTTGTAAAGTTTTGGGGGTTTGAGAATTGCCAAAATTTCTATGTTCTGGACTAAATTATGCGCGTTTTAAAGAGTTTATTCATAATGCTGAGAGCGTATACCGCAATTTATTTTTGAGTGGCGAACTATCCCGCACAACAAAATCGTTCCAAATTGAATTGAGGTTAGCCGCTAATTGATCTTATTAATTTCAAACGACTCAAAGGTTAACACTTAGATATTGTCCAAAGCGTATAAGTTTTCATTTTTTCCACAAAAACCATTGGATATGAAATAGGTAACAGTCAGAACAACCAGGGCTTTGCCCTGATATACGAGCAGTCTCGTTAACTACAGAATTTGAATTCACTCATCGATAATTTCAGTCAAAAACTCATTCAAAAAATTTTCACTCAGAACTTCACTCAAAAACATAACAAACTGTAACAAGACTGCTCGTATCAGGGCGAAGCCTTGAATGTTCCAACTGCCTTTTAAGCTCTATGGAGCAATAATACCATGAACAATTAAGTGCAATCAAAAAAAACTAATTTTAAAAAAAGTGAAATTTTTTGTAAAAATCATCACCCCTCACGGCATATAAAGTAGAAAGTGGTATTTACCGCTCCTATTAACAAATCATTTATGGCAAATAAGATTCCTTGAACCAATTTGGAACGATTCCTATGATGGATTGAATCTCCGCTTACGCGTTAATAGAACTTTATCGCGCGTTATTTATCCCAAATTGGCCAAAATCGCAATATTTAAACCCCCATAACTTTATGAAAAAGAATCACAGGTGAAATATTTTTTCAAGTTTAAGCTCAGATTTTACAATGTCGGTTTCTGAAATCCCTTGAAAGTCGTCTCCTTAATTTCAAGTAACAACTTATACAAGAAAGCAAATCTATAACTGACTTACTAAACATGGTTAACCTATTTGTTAAGTTAATCTCAAAAAATCAGGTTTTCAGGGGTGTATCTAAAAATTTTTAGAAAGAAGGGATTTTCAACACTCATTCGAGCATCTGCCGATTGTTTTTGGTTCTCTAAATTGAATTTATGAGCTTCCTAATCAACTTTTTAAAAACGCTATTTCGCAAAGTTATTTTCTCAAAAAATCGGATTTCCTTTTTTTCAAGGTTACCTGATATTGGCGCAAAAAAATTCTTCGAATAGTTTTGAGGATCGGTTGCCCAAAAACAGATGTCATAAAATTGTACCAAAGTTATCACAATGTAGTACTTCACAGAAACCAATTTTGGTTATCAACCCTTATGCATACAAAGCAAATGCATTGAAAAGTTGAGGAAAATAAATAGGAGTGCGCGCAAAAAATTGTTCGTCCAATTTTCTGGTTTGCTGAATAATAATTTTATTGTTGGAGCAGAAAGTGCACGCACAATCAGGCCTTGAAGAAGATAAATTCTTGAAGAAAAAGTCATGAAACAGGAAGCAAACAGGAACACAAATTTTGCGTGAAAATTTTTCAGAATAGGTAAATACAGCTTAGGCAGGACTAGTTGTATCAAAGCAAACTCTGAATGCACTGACTGTTTCTCAGCTGTTCTCGAATAGTTTGGGTAAATACAGCTTAGGCAGGACTAGTTGTATCAAAGCAAACTCTGAAAGCACTGACTGTTTCTCAGCTGTTCTCGAAAACTTTGATTGAATAAAAATTTGAAGTGTGTTCTTTGCTTATTTTTCCACCTTCAACGGCAATATTAAAAAGTAAGTGTTATACTTTGGGTCGGATAAGGACTTAGTATAACCAATTAGCTTTCTGAATTCAATTTGGAGTGATTTTGAGCGTGAGATGATTCGCCGTGCATTTTATAATTTTTGTTACGCTCTCTACCATGGATATATTCTTAAAAGTGCGTTTAAATTAATCCAAAACTCTGGCAGAACTTACAATTTTCAACGTTTCCCCCATATTTTTACTGAAAATGTTTGCGAGTCATTTTTTGAGATTGGAATTGAGGAAACTGGTATTTTTACCTCAGCAAAAAAAAATAATTCGATTTAAAGTGCCCTTGATGAAAAACAATATCAATTGAAATTTCATAGCCTTTACTATATAAAAAAGTTTAGTAAGCTCTCCGGCACACTCCAAAGTTCGAACATAGCCTTGATATGTTTTTTTTTTCAAACAGTTAATATTCCGTTTCAAACAATATTTCGCCTCTCAATTGTTCGTCTCTTTTTTTTCTGGCTTAGATGTTGCGTCGAGGAATTATTTTTTAAGTTTCGCCTATCAATTGTTCGTCTATATTTTCTGGCTTAGATGTTGCGTCGAGGAATTATTTTTTAGAGTAACCAATTTTTATATAAATTTTTAAACTTTCTTTACTTAATTTGTACATTTTATAGTCCTAAATTAGTTTTTAGCTTCTCCCTCTTGAGTAACGACTAGGCCTGGAATTGCTCAAGCCCTAAGTTGAAGTTTGGCCTGACAGCCAGGACTTGTTTTTTTTATCAAACGTAATATTTTGAGTTTCAAAAAAATATTATCGACCTCTATTGAGTCAGATTAGATATTTTTTTGGCTTAGTTACCAAATCTCAATTTTTTATTTGTAAGCATTATTCATTGAAGATGCGAATGTCTAAAATTTGTTCTTGTTATTTGTTATTTTACTAATCTTGGCTTCGTTTGTTTTCTACATTTATTTTTTTCCGCTAAAAACTTTTACCGTCCTAACTAATTTTATTGGCTCTGTTTTCTTGGCTCAAATTTTTAATGGATACGTTTTACTGGCTTAGTGACCTATCTTTATCTTTTTAAGGAAAATAGTTTCATCGCCCTCTTTCAAAAACACAAAAAAGTCAAAAGTTACAAATTTATTGATCACGTTTTTTCTTGGCAACTTTTATATCTCAGTGAAACGATAGAAGATTAATAAAATCGTGTTTTTGAAACACTCTGTTTTTTCCGTCACTTTGAAAAAGAATACAGTACAAATAAAATTCTGACACTTTAGTTGTTAAATTTTTATTCATGTATTTTGAATTTTAATCCGAATAAACAAATTTTGGTCAAGTTTTTTGGAGTTGTTGATACAATTCACAATTCTGACACAATTCATGAATGACTGACACAATTCATGCAATTTTATTGTCTCATTGCTTGTACGGTTTGACAATTGAAGTGACCATTTCCTTGTTTTTAATTGATTACATCGAGAGGATACATCTGCCATTTTATTGTTTTCAATTGACTGTTTATTGTCTTCAAAAGTTTTTTTCACTAGGAGAATAAAGTATACGCCTTATACTATACTTTTTGTCTCATGGAATGATTTAGTTAACTGGAATTAGAACCAAATTTTTTTAGCACTACACAATGATAAAGTATTTGAGCTTTAGAGTTTCTGAGCTCTTGTGAAAATCGATAAAGCATTTCAAAAAAGTATTTTAACGGGTTTATGATTGGGTTGTGTTATGTAACAAATCCAGGTAGCAGTCAAAGAAAAAACTTCTTTGACACAACTTATCACATCCATTGTAGCTCAAAACTGTTCAGAGAGAGTTTTTGCCCGAATAAAACAATTTTGGGTCAAATTTTTTGGAGTTGTTCTGACACTTTTCAAACAGATAAACATAAGCATATTTTGAGTGTAAAAGAGAAGTTTATTTAAAAAAATCGTAAAAACATTCTAAAATAATCAATGAAATCAATCAATTTATAGCGTGAGAGCCAAAACAGATGACTAAAGTTTTTAAGCTTTTTGAACAATTGAAAACAACAATCACTTAAAACGCAGTGCAAACGAAAATGAAAACCATTCAATCGAGGTTTTAAAAGACTTTCTTAGCTTAGTTTGAAAACTCAACGAGTTCAAATTGTTTGAGAGCTCCAAATTTTCCAAATTATGGATATTTTGCTCTGTATTGCTGATGGCTTTAGATTTAAAACCACTAGCGGGTTTGTTTCAAAAAGGTTTCCTAAACTCAATCTTGATATTTCATGATATGCATGAAATCCATAAAACTAACAAAACTTTCATGAAAACAGCTGAAAAAACAAATCTAAACTATTACAAGGCTACAACCTTGGTTGTTTGCAAGATGAGAGCAAAAACCGATATAGGTAAGAAAAATATTATCAATACTAATGCGCTATTTTTTTTTTCAATTTTTTATTCAATTCAAAGAATCAACATATTACAAAATTCTATAATCTAAACCAACCACTACATTTTTTGCGAATCAAATTTTAAGAAGGAATCAAAAGGAGCTTTATAACTTGAAATACTTCGAAAACATCAAAAACCAAATCTTCGAAAGACTTAAATTGATTTTAATAGATTGAGCTATTTCGCAACAACTGAATTCTTTGGGGAAGCTTGATACTCGCCAGAGATTGCTAAGCTATTCAAATGACAAAACAATGAAAAATTTCAAAATCAGTTTTTTAGCCTTTTGTATCACATTTTGATATTCTTACGATGTTAATTTTGATAGCTCGATTCATTACAAAAAAAAACACTCTTTTGCTGCAAAAAAGTTTACAAAATACTTCTGAATTCTTTCTAGACTAGTTTCAAAGTTTCTTATACAGTTCTAAAACAAAGTTTGAACCTCCGAGAGTTTTAACTATCAAACCAATTATTTGATCAATGAAATTTTGAATTGATTCACGCTATTTAGAAAAGCTCAAACTAATTTTTATACCAGGGTGCAGTTTTAGGTGAGGCTTACAGAAAAAAAAAGTTTTGCATTAATACAAACTCCGCTTGACAGCTTGATTGGTTCTAGCGTCATTTGAAAGTTTTGAATGGTTTCTTTAGCATATTATGTTATCTAGTCAATTTTTTCAACAAAATTGTGAACAAACTTTTTTGCCAGCTTTTATATAGTAAAAAAAATCTTTGAATGACGAAAGACGAAAAGTAGTTTTTATTACAAAATCACTTGAAAAATTTGAATTTGCTTTATTATTTTAATACTTTAAATTGTTGTACAAACCACATCTTTTCAGAAAGCTATCCGTACAATTAAACACGAGTGTTATCTAACTTAACGTATATAGTTTTTTTCGCGTTTCTGTTGAGTCAAGCTACACCACTGTCACTGTTTTTTAAAAGCGATTATGAAAAGCTGATAATCTTTGCAGACAAACCTGCTGAAAAAATCAGGAGTATCAATGAGTTCAATTTGTTTCAAATTGCAGCAAACTCCTGTCGAACTATGCTAAAATTTTTAACTAAATTGTTGTACTCGCTTCGAATTAATTCGATAACCATCTTTCGATAGTGCGTTTTCGTTTCCTTATAAAATTTGTGAAAAACTAAGATAAACTTTTTTTATTTGACAAAGGTCCAGAAAAAGTTCAATCTGAAAAACGATACATTCTTGACAAATGATACAAGATACACCAGAACTTCAACTATTGCTCTTTTGGTTCATACAATGCAATTTAAAGATTTTTTGTATCGGAAAACCATTAAGGTTAAATATGGAAGTTTCGGTAAAATTGAGCTCTTTTACAAACGCTGAAGTCGCAGAACATGACTTACGCGTGATATTTTGAAACCATAATCAATAACATTTCAGTCATAAATTGACATAGATATACTCGGTCAAAAAGCCACGTTAATTTTATCTCAGTTTCTCATTTTGTAAAACAGCAAGAGAATAGACTCTTACGTCATGATACTCCTTAGATTTTTTGAAACAAAAATCCAAAAATGTTGATTATGTTTGTAGATCGACTTGTTTTGCAAAAAAACCAAAAAACTTCAATCCAATCTAATTAGACATTTGACTTTTTTAGAATCTAAACTGACAAATGGTTCATGTAACAGAAGAACAGGACTGAAAAATTTAGTCAGATCACTAGGTGATAATAAAATTTAAGGTAAAATTAATTTATTCCACGAGAAAAAGTAACAATTTATGAGCCCTAAAAAATGAAAATTTGGTCACATTTAGACGCGATCGGAGCAAATAATCGATTAGTAATTCAAAAGGTGAAAGTGTGATGTTATTGATGTTATACCTAGAAAAAAAAACTGAATCCAAAAATGAGACTTGATCTATATACCCTTGATCCAAATATGTTTCCTATCAAATCGAACCACGAAAACTCAAATTGCTTCTTGTCGCTAACTTGGCTTGCTTATAATTCAAACAGATCCCAGAAAATTAGTTTTTTTTTCGACAAATTTGCTGAATCATTTAAATACGTTCAAAGTTTGACTAAAACGCTAATTCTTTAAAGTGATTTCATTTTGATTTACTTGAATAAAGATCAAAAAGAATCAATTACCTAATAATCTCAATCTCGAAGATAAAAAAAAATTTTCCGAATCATTCAAAAAACCAAAACTCTTAATTTGGTACTGTTGCTACAAACGATTTCAATCTTTCAAACTATCTATTAAAACTGATGGTTTTGCTCTTCTAGTTGTCACTGTTATAGTAGCAGCAGAAAACTCAACCTTTGAATCGTACAGTCTATGATGAAGAAATGATAAAATTGGACTGGATATCTTTCCATACAGAGCAGACCCAAAAAAAAAGGTTTTGAAATTTCAATGAAATTTTAGTGCAATGTTATAAAGCTTGCGCACCTTTACATACAGTATTTAGTAGAATTGACCTACCAAATATACAAGTAGAAACAACTTCATTTAACAAAAAATGAATTGATACCCGGAAAAATTTTTCCGACATATAAATAACCGACATATAAAAGTTTTTCCGACATGAATTTTAGATTTATTACATGATTGAAATGCAAAAGAGAACGGAAAAATCACAAATTTAAAAAAAACCCAGGTCCTTGCAATATATCGGCGTGGGCACTTGAAGACCGGTTAAAAAGCGTATATGACCTAGTTACATTTCGCTTCAATGAGTAATTTTTTTTCATAAGAAGCTCATGTTACGTCGGTATACAAAAGACGAACCGGAGGCACCAGAAAACTATAGACCTAGTTCAATCACGGGGGCAATGACAAAAATTTTCTAAAACATTCTTTATAAACAAATGAACAATTACCTCCTGAAGAATAGTCGTAGAAGTAACCATATTTTTCAAACTCCGAGAATCATCTTCAATCTTTGATGTGCTATTATACAGAATTGAATCGTTTCGAAATCAATTGGCAACAAAATATTTGTTGCTGCCTCCCTTCTTGATCTTTTAGAAGCATTTGACTCCATCAACCATATTTAAAAAAAATAAACCTGAAAACAAAAGTTTGGCAAAAAAACTCGATTGATCTGGTTGAAAATTTTTATTACCGAGGCAATTTGGATTGATTTATTTTCAAAATTTTAAGCGAGGTACAATCCTTGGATCTTTCGTTTTTTCTTCTATACATAAATGATCTGACACAACTTTTATCAAATTATTGCAGAGTCGCTCAATACGCTGAATATACTTGTTGCTGATAAAGAAAACGCAGAAATAGCTCTTAACCAACAATTTGAACATAGTTGGGAAATTCTGTCCGGAAAATTAAAAAAAAATCACTAAAAATGAAAATTAAGAAAACGGTCAAAATATGTTGTAAACAATCAGTTTGTAATCGATCAAACTTTAAGTTTTCGACAAGAAACTGAAAGTACACAAGAATCATAATCGATCAAACATTTATTTTTAGCAGGAAATTAAATATACACAAGAAAAATGGCATGTTGTAGTAAAACATTCAATTCTATTAAGAAACCGTTTCCAATGAACATCAAGGTGCTGCTAAGGAATGCCTCTATCATGACCTTCAAACATTATCCGGCTGTTTGAGTCAATAGAATAACACAATTTCTTCTTTTCACTTGAAAAACAATCAAGTTGGTTGTTAAAACTAGCTGTAACCATCTGAGTTACAATTCTTCGTCGGATTTGAAAGAAAAATACAAAAAAGTGCCGATAAGGTTTTTCCTTGATTGGAAAGTGTCATGCCCTTTCTGAAAAATTCCATACAAAATTTTGTTGGCAGCCTTTTACTTTATTCAAATCAACAATTAAGTTAACCTTATTGAACAAAAAACTCATCTTCAAATAACAAAATAATACTAAATGTTTCAAATTTTATATGAGAGCTCCACTAATTTGGAACGACCCACAGGAACGTAATATACTAACGAGCGCTCTAATATATAAAACAACCAAACTCATACCTGTTATTTTTTTCATAAACTTTACCTTGCAGATGAAACAGTTGTAGCCTACGGAAAGATTATGCATTTTATTATTGTTTTCCAGTAAATTTTATTAGATTTTTTTTACTGTCGCTTTTGCAATTAACAACCACTTCCTTTTGAACATATGACAATTAATGATTAAAGTGTGTCTCTTTTTAACTGCCTCTGCCGGCATTATCTTGGAAGTTTTGTTTTAATTTAAATGGATTTGGATTCTTAACGTTACCAGTGGGAATATGTGAAACTTGGTGCTCATGATAATTAAAGACGACTTACAAAAAAAGAAAAGAAAAAGAAACTTTTTCACAAAACTTTGGATTATCTGGCTGTTCTGTGTTTGGATTCCAGTGGTTCAAAAAATTTAAACTATTTCTGCTGGTATAAGCATTCTAAGATTTGCTTAGTGTTCACTAATAATGAGAAATTGCTTAGTCAGATCTTTTTGGAAGTTTACCGCTGACATATTGAGAATAGGTCAACTTGACACACCTTCAAACTTGTCAGTTTTATTGAACACTGTAATGATGTGGAAAAACTGGTATACTTTCAAAAGACTCAGTATTTGTTGATTAGATATAAATTATATATGATACATATAATTTATATATGTATTTATATAAAGGAGATATATATGTGTTTCAACTTCGGTTTTCTCTCCGAATGCGACGAAAATGAATATTTGTGTTTGTTTGCGTTCCTCCTTTAGAGCCGTTTCGACTTTCCAACTAGCAACTCAATGGAATATTTATAACTCAAAAAAGCAGCAGGTGATTTCAGACGAAACAAAAAAATACCCGTGATTTTTTTTTAAGTTTTGGGGATATACATCGTTCTATAACTGCAATTTTTCCACAAATTCATCTGGCAAGCAAGACGCCAGCTTAACCGGCTCAAAAAGCATTATATATAGAATGAAGCAGAAGTATGATCTTTTCAAAACTTTATTACAAGCGAGTTGCTTCATTTTTCACTTTCTCGGTTTTTTTGAATCTGAAGTGAAAGTTTTTTGTAGAAACGATTTTTTTCTCAGAAAAGTATCAATTTATCATCCTAGGTTTTTATAATTTTCATTTTTGACAAATTTTATCAAAGAAATAACACAAAATACTGGCAAGTGCTGTAACTATCGTATTTTTTCATACAAATGCAGAATGCATCGCTCATGCCATCACCACAGTAGCCGCCAAAAGTCATCTAAAACATCAGTCGGTTGAAGGCAAAAATCGTATCTTTAGTTAGTTGTATTTCTTATTCAAGTTGTTTTGCTCAAAGGTTCCTTTGACAAATAAATTTTTCTCATAACAAAAGACGCAGTTTAATTCATTACTTACCGTCAAAAACGTTGAGAATACTAGGAACAGGACAAAAAAATTCGAATGAAGCATTTATATAGTAAAATTTTTCCTTAAAAAATGAGCGCGAGTTTTTATAAATTTTTGAAACCGACTGCGTTGAAATATCAAAATGGCACAAATGAGAAACGCGATATCAACTACCAGTAGTAAAAATCACATTGTGGCGGTGAAAAACTTAAACATGGCGGTGAAAAAAAATCTGGAAAACTTCGGGAAAAAAAACTTTGGGAAAAAAGAAAATCATTCAACTAAAAATATTGGATAAGGTGATCACTGTTTGTTTTCATCACTCATCACTTTCGAAAATTTTTTTTAAAAACAAATCTTTCACCTAAGCGATGTGACAAAATACGGAAAAAACGGAAAAGTTAAATTTGGATATTCATGGTCATCATTCCGTTTTTCAAAATGTGTTTCAGGATTTGAGTTTTTCAAGTAAGGATTTAAAAGTTTCTGGCTCTTTTTCACTTCCCCCTTCCAAATTCAATTTTGAAAAGCATATTTAACGTTGTCATAATGCAATAAAAATTGGCGTGGTGAACAAATCGGCAAGTGTGAACAGATTTGTTCTTCATACTTTAAAGCGTAACATCACGCATTTAGCCGTAATAACGCGTAAAACAAACATGAAACTATATATTTTGAAAGAGGGGAAGGAAACTTCAAAATAGTTGTAAATGAGTGAAGTGATCAGGGTGGATGTGGTGCCAGTCCTCCATGTAGTAAAATAGGCAAGCGATTTACGGAACTGCTGGCTATGTAGTTAGACATTCAAGGGAATCTCAATGTATTAAGGCAGGTTATAGGTTTTGCCATGTATTAACATCGAAGGTTTGAGATTGTAGGTTGGCAAGTTTTCTTAGACATGTTTTTCGGCGCTCGAGTTTACCAATACAGCAAGGTTTAGGATACACCGATGTATAAAGAGCTTAGTTAAGTGAAATTTTTTTGCGAGTGTTTTAGCCAACTGTGTCAAAAATATGCTAAAACCTAGCTGCAACTTCAAAGAAAAACGAGGTGTTTCAGAAAAAATGAATTAGAAAAAAAAACAGAAAAAGTCACTGCAGGTATGGGTTTTTTCGCACAATCCTTTTTAATTTTTTTTACTTTGCTTATTTACCCCAACAAATGGTTAGTGGTTTCGAATACACAAATTGTCGTTTTCGATTTTATAGCTTCGTTAAAAATTCGACTTTTTTAGACACTGGTTTATACCCAAAACCTTCAAGTGTTCTTTCTTAGACTCCGCTGCAACTAAATTTGAATTTGTCAGTTTAATTATCAGAGCATCAGTAGGAAACAATATTCAAGTACAGTAAAAAGTACATTCAAGTACATTCAAGTACAGTAAATAGTCTTTGAGAAGTCATGGTATCTGTTTGCTGTGTTTTTTAAGAAATCATAACAATTTATGAGAAAAAGCCTGGAAAAAAAAACATTTCTTTGCATTAGAAAAAAGACATTTCTGCAGCCACTTTGGCGAATTTGTGTCTAATGAGGTTTTTTCTCAAGTAAAATGAGGAAGTTAAAAACCATAGCCCTTTCTTAAGGAGTTCTCTTCACCCTTCAGAATGGGTTAATGCAATAATTATTTTTCTTAATTGCTTCTGCAAGGATTCAACAACCATGCTTTTAATTTGTAACTACATGTATTTATGGCCTGTTTCTACTTACATGAGAAGGTGAGAAAGGAGCAAGAGAGCAGTGTTCTTCTGCAAGAAGAAAAAGAAAACCTCCACAGAGACAACGCCAGAATGCAGACTGAGATCGTACCCATGGCAGTCGAAAAGCAGAAAGAGCTGACAGCCGAAAAAGACAAATTCAATAGCTCAATAAGTCTGAAGAATGAGGAGATAAAACAGCTAAAGATTTTCTCGATCAACCGGATCAAAAAACTGGAATTGGTCATTTACTCTCCAATGAGGTGGGTTCAACTAAATTGGGTGAAAATCATTGGTGAAATTATAAAAGGTACATACATCATAGTATGACAAAAAAAACAATTATTGATTTCAAACAGTGTTGACATTATGGTTTCCAACAATGTTCAAATGTCAATGAACGAACTGAATACACTTACTGAACTCGTGTTGTTTGGAGAAAGAAAAAAGAGGACTTGAAAAAAATATATTCAAGTTCCTTTCTGCTAATGATAGATACAAAAGGTCCTGGACCATTTTCAGTTACTACAATACATATGAGAAAAATGTAGCTCAACTCCAACAACCCGAGATTGGCATAATGGAAAAAATAAGACCCTACACTAGCTATTTCCCTGTGTTCAATCGTTGATGTCATCAGTTCTTCTTCGTATAAAACTTTTTTCAAATCTTCAATTGCTTAAGCAGTTTCTCATTTCTTGCTTTGTGTTTCTTTTCATTGCCAAGATATTAGGTTACTCTGTGTCTAGGTCTGTACAGATTTTGATAAGCATACAAACTGTCAATCAAGCTGCATCCAGAGTGCGGATTCTCGTCTCATTCTTCTCGAGTATCAAGAACGGATTGAACAAAGTTGTTGAAGAATTTTACAGCTGTGCACAAAACAAATCAATAAAGTTTGTAAAATCAAGCACAAATCCCAGGTAGAAGTAAAGGAGGGTGATGATCGTGCCAGCTTCTAATTTAAATCTACAAATCACCGTTCAATGTGAATTTTTGAATAAATCACTCTCTTAATCAAAGTTCTTATATGTTATTATCAATATTTTTTAAACACGCGTCAATATTTTTGAACATATTAGAAGGATTTGAATGTTAGGAGTACTTCTCGTTGGAAACTCTCAAATCGAATTTCACATAGCCACAAAAAGGGATCCATTTTTTACTTGATCAAGAAAGGAATCAATAGATAGAAGTTTTTTGTAGGAAAGTCTGTCTTGGCATGGTATTTGATTTTTTAACTTGTTTTAGATTGCATCAACCTTGACAATCCGATTTTTCCTGAAAATTACAGCCCTTTTTTATTACTCTTTTCTCATTACATCCATAGATCTTTGTTATTTCCTTTTCATTATTTTGATCCTAAAAAGATGAACAGGCTTCTTGATAGGAGCAGAAGTGATGGTAGCATTCCTCAGCTTCAAATACTGATTTACATTGATCGCAGTAGCCATCAACTTGGAATTCTACAATGTTTTTTTTTCTTTTGTTGCGGTCGAATAATAACTTTCACTTTCACACTTTGGTTTTGACATAAAGAAATAAATGTGTTCTCAAAATGTCTTGTTCTGAATTTTCGAGCCTTGAGTCGTTCAGTTTCATTGCCACTACCTTATTTTTTTGTAAAATTTGATTGACATCTCTTGGCACTTTGAGATAGAATATATCCGGCTTCCATCAATTCCAACTATAGTCTTGAAAATGTTCAAGTTACGAAAATAAATTTGATCGACAATTGTTTTTCGCGTAAAATTTTTGATGGTCCACCAGTCATATCTTCTCTACTTTTCTCAAAGAAGTCCTCGCTTCTCGAAAGCTTGCATCTCGTTTTCAACAATCAGATTTTTTTGTTATGACAAAACTCTTTTACTTTTGCCTAGCTTCAAGAGCGGGAAGAGAATTTATACTATAGTAAGATGTCTTTGCAAGTATTGTTTTTCGTTTATTTCTAGGTGTTTTTTTTAAGAGAGTAGTTTTTGAATCCTGTTGTTGCCATCAATTCTTGAAAGCGTTTTCCAGAAGGTTTTGGTTTCTCAGTGTACTGAAAAAGGCTTTAAAATACAATTCTGTAAATTAAGCTTGTTTGGACTGGCAAGCCATTTGTATGGTAAAATCTTTTTTTTTTCATTTGTCTTATACACTTTCAGAAACGAATCCAAGCTTGTTGCTCCTCCCAGACATCATATTAGGAACCCAATTTTGAATGTAAAGAAATCATTGATATCGTATCTCCAGCTAATGAAAACAAAAACCAGTAAGGTATTTAGTTAGCGCTCTAAGTGTAGTTTCATTTCGACAGCCGAGTTTTTTAAATCACAAGAATTGTGTAGATATGTCTAGATATGTCATTCTCCTCATCATGTCGTTTGTCTTGATACCCGAAGACTTCTCTTATTTTGGTTGAAATTGTTTTGATGAGTTTGTCAAAGATCTTTTTGAATAAATCGTTGATAGTGTTTTAATTGATTGTTCGCTTCTAATGTTTCAAGCTTGTTTTATGCAGCCAGGAGTTCTGAGCTAAAATTAGCAGTTATTACGAGTTCTGGATGTTTTCTGGATCCTCCTGCAAACTTGAAGATAATGGAACAGAAATAACACATACGTTCAAATATCCAAGTTCATGTTGCGATAGTTTCAGTTCTCACGTTGGAAAGCAAATGTTTCGAAAACAAAAAAGCCACGTTGCTAAACATTTTCTGCTCTTCAGTGTAAGGAATGCTGAATCCATCGAGTTTCTCGGATTTAGTTTTCCGTAGCGGGTACGCCTTTTTCGGATAATTATGTCGCACTCGATCCCTACAAACGAGACGAAGCTTGTTGGAATATTCTGATCCGTTGAAGAAACAGTCTCAGCTCGGACATCAACAACACTTACGGAGAGTATCAATATCAACTGCTTGAATGAAATCATATTCAAGCTTTAGCAATTTGACAGTATTATGCTTTTTTTTGTTCCCAGTTTTTCCTGTTACCACATTCTTAATCCTGAATGTAAAAACTGTATACGTTCAACTATTTCCTCGGCTCGACTTAAGCTATCATTCCATTGGCTCGACTTAAGCTATCATCGATTTTTTTTGGATCAAAACTTGATTTTGTTATAAAACTTGCAAATAGTTGAGCTGTATGATTATCGAGGTTTTTCAAGCCGTGCAAATAAATTGTTAGCGCACAGAAAATCACAGATGATCTTTGTCTGATTAAATGTTTTTGCTCAAAAAAAATGTTACAGAGAGATTTTTCTGAAAAAACTAGCGTGACACAGAGTCTGCACATCATATCGGGATGTTTTTTTGGTAAAGAAGCTGAAATAATAATGTTCATTATTAGCTTGAAACTCCACCTTGTGTTCCGAAGTTCTTACTTGCCTTGCTGCAATATATCAAACTTCTCTGTTTTTCATTGAATCGTTACCATTCAGCTCTCGTAGACTGCACTTAATTTTTTTTTAATTTTTTGTTTTCGTGATTAATTTCTGGGACCCGAAGAATAAATCCCAGTACAACATTATTTTTGCGGCAGAATTGAAGTTGTTGACGGCTTTTTTGCTATTTTTACTTTTTAAAATTAAGATTTAAATTTATTTTTATATACTTAAAAGCCTTAAGTGACGCGTTTTTCATCTCATCATCCCCAGAGAGTGTTTAAAGCCATTCAAATCCTCCTTCCGCTTTTCCCAATCATCACCTTCCTTCTCAGTTTTGTTATATCCGTTGTTTCAACCAGTGTTCGATTCTCCGATCTTATTGAAAAAAATCGTAGCTCGGAAAATAACAAAGGATAAACATTTTGTTGACTGCTTCCATTTCAATCACATATGCTTCTTGGTGACATAACAGTAGTTTTTTGCAGACTTTATGTAGAGTAATTACAATTAAGACAAGAAAGAACTGCTTTGGCACTTTTTTTGGTGTCGTGCTATTTCAGCGTAACTGCACTCTTTGCCACAATCCCCGTCTTTTAATTTATCATTCTTGATCATTGCCGGCACCTGAAAAAAAGAAAGATTTCGCAAGTACAAAAAATTAGAAAATGGTTACTGGTACACATCAAAGAAAATATGAAAAGCAACAGAAGTACTCCTTAATTTCTCTTTATATTGAAGAGTGGAGAAAGTTTTTTCAATTATTTTTTCAAATTGTTACACAATGTTTAGAGTTTTTATTCTTAGCGTGAAAGGAAAATTGAAACTTAATTAGTTTTTGTTGCTTTTTTTTACAGAAAACAAATTAATCAGAATTGACCAATTTTGAAGTTGATTCAATTTTTAATTAGAAAAAATATATATTCTTCGTTTGAATACGTCTAATAAAAACGCTGCAGTTTCACTTGGACTAAACTTGTAACTTTATTTTCTTGAAAAAACAGACGTTACTGAAATAAACAGTGACTGTTACTTTTCTATAGTTGTTTCTACTTTATATTGTACAAAATAGAGATTTCTGGTTAAGTAAATGTCGTTTTAGGGACATGACATTTACTCAACCAAAAAAATTACTTTTGATTCAAGTTTTTCTTATCAATATTTCAAGCTTAAGTTTGATTATACCTGACGAAAACAATGTTTTTACGTTTTTTAGAAAATCAAGAATATCAATATGCAGTATGATAATAAACCAAAGGTTCTTTTATCCCCAACTTGAAACCACAATCTGTCAAAATCCACCCCCAAAAAACTTGATTTTCTTTCGTTTTCCTAAATATTTTAAATTGTTTTTTGTTAAGTTCGGAATAAAAAATTCAAATTTCCCGTCCAAATCTATATCAAAGTAAAAAAAACTTGAGTATTTTCTCCTAAATCAGCAATTTCTCAATGTTTAAGTCATAAAAACTCAGTTGACTGAAACAAAAAAAAAACTGCAGAGATGCTACTCTTACTAATGCTCAATACTTGTTACTCATATTGGCGTTTTTGTCAATTTAAGAGCAAACAACATATCGTAAATTATTTTTGTGGTTGATTTTGTGCATTTTTTAAAACTTTATTTGGGAGATTAATTTTAAAACTTATTTAGATCGTTAAAAAAATTATTCTCTGATTTGATACGACAAACTAAAAAAATAAATAAGAGTTTTGTGTAATTGTAACACAAAAGTGAAAAAATTCCAAAAACAGAGTTTTAATTTTGATTCGATATGAAGTTTTATAGAAATTTCCTTCAAAGGAAGCCGATTTCTGTTTCGACATGACTACACTAAGATGAAGAGTTATCTGAGCCAAGGACTCCAGTTTCATTTTCCTGTTCTGTGATTTCTAGCCTTGACTCTTTCAGTTTCAGTGTCATTATCTAATATTGTGTAAGGTCTGATTGGGATCTCCTGGCACATTGAGATAGGGTATGTTTGGCTTCCATCAATTCCAACTATAGTCTTGAAAATATTCAAGTTACGAAAAAAAGTTTGTTTGACAGTTGCTTTTCGCGTGGTTTTTCCGATGATCAGCCAGTCATGTCTTCTCTAATTTTCTCAGATAAGTCTTTTTTTTTATAGAGAACGGGTAAAACCTACGAATTGCTGGATGGGAAAAATTGCATCCCGTTTTTAGGAAGAAGATTTTGTTTTTGACGAAACTCTATCAATTTTGCCAAGCTTCGTTAGTGGGGACAGAAAGTATACTATTGTTAGTTGTCTTTGTAAAAACTAATATTCGTTTATTTCTAAATACTTTTTTAAAAAGAGTATTTTTTTGAATTCTGTTGTTGGAATCGGTGGAATTCGTTGCTTTGTCAACTATTTTTGTTGATCGAGTCTAACTATATCAGCAAACAAATTTTGATAATCGTTAAAAGCGTTTTCCACAGGGTTTCGGTATCTCAGTGTACATAAAAAGGCTTTAAATTACAGTTTAAATTACAGAAACAAAAAGACACGTTGCTAAACAGTTTCTGCTCTGCAGTGTAAGGAATGCTAAATCCAAGGAGTTTCTCGAAATTAGTTTCCCGTAAGGGTAAGCCTTTTTCTGATATTTATGTCGCACTCGATCCTTAGAATTGAGAGGACGCTTGTTGGATACTTCTGAAAAAAATTGTAACTCGGAAAATAACAGAGCATAAACATTTTCCTGATTGCTTCCATTTCGATAAAAACATGCTTCTTGGTGACGTGATAGTCATCTTTTGCAGACTTTAGGTAGAGTAATTACAATTAAGACATGAAAGAACTGATTTGGCACTTTTCTTGATGTCGTGCTATTTCAGCTTAACTGTACTCTGCCACAATCCCCGTTTTTCAATTTAATATTCTTGATATTTGCCGGCATGTGAAGAAAAAACTCAGAAGAAATCTGTTTTCCTGTTTTTCGCTGCTTAGATAAGGAATCATTAAGAATTTTGTTCCGACTGCTGAGTTTACTACCGAAATTTCAATACTCATTTTTATAACCAAAAAAATCAGTAGTCGGCTTTATGTTTTACCAAGAAGAAAAAACCAACGCTTTGAGTTCAAATTTGGGCGGACTTTCCTCAGCCAGGATAGTTTTTGTAGTTTTTGTAAATCAAATTGTAGATCAAATTAGAGAAAAGTATGAAATGCAAGATAAATTGTTTCATCCAAAATTTGTCACCATTTAATTTTCAAACTCAGTGACTGAAATGAAAACTATTTTGCTTTATGTATTCTCCCTTTGATTTGCATGAATCATTTCACAGATTTCCGAAGAAAAAATTGAGGTAAGTAAATCATTTTGAGTTGAATAGAAAATTTACAGCTTGCCTTACGTTCATCTTAATGATTTAAGAATAGCGATGAGAAACGAATAAAATTTTTCTTCTGAATCATAATCTGAAAACTGACATGAAAAACGCATACAAAAAGCTCTTTATAAAAAAGAATGAATTATAAGATTTTTATTGTTTTTCTCATATTTTTTTTCATGTTATTGATTTAAATAGTATAACGAAGACTGTAAAAAAAACCATACAAAAAAACCTAAAAATTATTAGATTGTCTCTTCAAATTTTTCTTAAATTTTAATGCTCTTGATCTAGAATTTTGAAAAAAGGAATAGCAGTTTCACTAGTACGAAGATTCGCTCCATTTAGCTCAGCGTGTTTCTCACTCAATTGTTGTTGTGTATCAAAAGTGCTTTTTTAATCGTTACTAAAATCAATATCACTAAAAAAGATTCAACAAATTTTTATGTCGACTCTGGAATGATTTATGTTTTTCACTGCTTAGATAAGGAATCATTAACAATTTTTTTCCAACCGCTAATTTTACTACCGAAATCTCAATACTCATTTTTCAACCAAAGAAATCAGTAATAGACTTTTTGTTTTACCAAAAAGAAAGAACCAACGCCTTGAGTTCAATTTTGGGCGGACTTTCCTTAGCCAGGATACAATTTTTGAGCTTTTGATAGCTTGTTAAGGTTTCGACAACCTGTTAAAGTTTCAGATATAATTTTTGGCAAAAGAGATAATTTCTTCTAAGCTTTTGCATGAAACACATCTACTAAAATTAGTTGATTTTTGTTTGAATTTAACTTGAAAATGTTTTTTTTTCTTGATGAAGTAGATGATGACTCTTAAAATTTTATGGTTGTTTGGATGATTATATTGCACAAAATATAGATATTTGCAAGGTGAAACTTTTCCTAGAGACTTTTTTAATTCAAAAATTTTACTTTTGATTCAAGTATTTTGTATCAATGTTTTAAGATTAGGTTGAAATAAACATGACAAAAACCTCTTTTATTTATTCTAGAATTTTGAATTTAATCAAATTATCGTATCATATTATACCAAAAAAATCTTTTTATTTTAAGTTTGGTAGAAAAAAAAACTAGAGGTTTGCCTGAAAATGTTTATCAAAACCGTTTTATTTTAAAAAAATTTTCGAGCGCAACTTTATGTACCAATTGACAAGTTGGTATATATGCTCCATTTAATTCAGTTTAACAGGATATTGAGACAATTTAGATCGCGAACAACGCTATCTGAATAATTGATTAAAAAAATTTGTGCAAAATGTTGTGCAAAAAAATCGAACGGTCATGATATGATTACAAAGGGTCACAAAAGATATTTTAAAAATTTCCTTGACTGAATGTCCTTTGTTACAAAATAGTAGTTGCACAAGACTCAAGTCAATTTTACCGAGAGCAAAATTTATTGGAAGTTTTCTGGCCGAGGGCGGTAGTAGCTTTGATGTTTTGATATCAAAGCTTTTTTCGCAGATAATTTGCATCTTTTTGCTAGTTTTTTAGATTCAAGACTTCTATGGAGATATAACTTGAGTTTTATCAAATTGAAACTCTTTGTCGCACGCAAAAGTTTGTGGGGTTTTTTGACTCAGTCATTGACAGTATTTAGAAAGACTTGAATTTTGGTTCTTAATTGAAGCTTGCTTTTGGCAGCCAAGAGTTATCAGGACTTCTGAATCATTTTCAGACAAGAAAAATGAAACCTATTGCAAACTTGAAGATATTGAAACGGAAATAGGAACCTATTTTCCAATACAAATAATTTTTTCGGTGGTTTTTAATTCTTGGAAAATAAATTGACTCAAAAGGAAAAAATACCACGTTTTGAACAGTTTCTGCTCCTCTGTGGGAATATTGAATCCGTGGAGTTTCTCGAATATAGATTCCCTTAACGGTTACGAAATTTTGGATAGATATGTCGAACTCGACACTTAAAACTAAGAAGAAATCTAGTGAAGTTTTCTGATCTGTTGGAGAAACATTCTCAGCTCGGATATCTGAAACATTTGAAGACAATATCAATATCATCTGCACTTTTTTTGTTAAATCTAAGCAATTTAGCAGTTTTTTTAATATTTGCGATAAATTGTCGAGTTAAATCTCCTGCGTATTCTTTTTCCTGAATATCAAAATTGTATATGAATATATTGCGCTGATTTGTTTTTGAGTTGAGGTAAAATTGCAACTCTTCAAATTTTTTATAGTGAGAGAACTAAAAAACCAACAGCAAGGGAAGCAAAACAACAGTGAGATCAAATGAGAAATTGCTGTCTGCTCGACAAATTTTTGATTGATACTTTTCTTAAGAAAGTTTTTGGTTATATTTATTTGATGAATTGTATTTCAACTCTTTTTCTAAAGTTGATTTCTAATTAAAAATAAATTGGAAAATAGTTTAAAAAATTTAAAAATATTTTTTACAAAAAATGGGTGTTTGAAAAGAGTTTGAATTAATTTCCGAAAAGTGTTGAAAAATTAAGAACTTTCTTTACTATGATTTTGACCCAAAAATATGCCATAATTCCCTCAAAACTGATTCCTGCTCTGAACTTTCTACGTCACAAACTCGTTCTTGGAAAGCAGATTGAAAGCAAAAACACATTATAAGATATTTGCTTCTATAGCTTCTAAGTTTCTTAGAAAAATTTTAGGTTTTTACTCTACTGGAAAAATCGCCATACGAGTATCAACCATTCCGAAATTGAAAAGCAAGTGTTTTATTTATTATCTAGTTGATGAGATTGGTAGAACTTCTGGGCAATTTAAAAAAAAAATTTTATCGATTTGTTTTTAAAAGTTAATGAAGCTACTCAAACCTCAACCAAGGTTGTAGAAAAAGACTTTTTCTGCGAAGGTTTTTAAATAAATTGAAAGCGTCGCAAAAAACATTTTCTGGAATAATATCATAAAAAAACTTTTATATGAGTAAATTAATTGATGATCATTTTTCGGCCAACAAAAAAAAACTTTTTCATTCTAAAAGCTCTGGATCTGGAAAAATTCATATCAGCTTAATTAAAAGTAACTAATAATTTATTCGATCGATTTCTGCAAACATCAATTCTCTGAAAGATCATACACAAAAAATAAATGTGTGGCTTTTTTGGCCGAAAAAAATCAAAATTGTGAGAGTCAAACTGGTCTCATTCTTCAAAAACCAACAAAAAGCGATTTGAAATTATTTTAAAATTCCCCCAAATAAAGTCTGAACTTTTAACAATTTTATTTAAAAAAATGATTGCCAAAAAATTGATTGCCATATTTTCATAATTATTGAAAACCAATTATGAAACAGTAAAGTTAAGATACTTTTCATTCAAAAGCTGAAAAAAAATTTTAATGAATTTTTTTTCTAAAATTACTTAATAATTATTCAAAACCTTTTTTTTAACAAATTTTTCTGAACATCTGCTCATCACACAAATTTTGTACTTAGATATTATGTTTATAAATTTTTCAGCCTAATGTTTACACCGAAGACTTTAGTCAAGGTGTTATGGTATCCTGTAACGGGTTTTTTTTTTAATGTTGTCTGTTGTCAAGTGTCGACAAATAACGTCCACAGTTATCAATTATCATGTGGGCTGGACTATATCGCGCTGTGTCACGTGATTGCGTATGTTTGTTTCTTTATTTGTTCATCTTTATTTATTTAATTATCTGTTCTTCTATTTATTTAATTATGTTTAGTTTGCTTATATTTATTTATAATTTATGTATGTACATATTTATTTTTGTTTATTTTTATCACGTGTTTTGTTTATTTATTTAATTATTCTTTCTTTCATTTAGTTTTGCTTTTATTATTTCTGCGTGTGTATTTATTTAATTTATTTATTTTCATTTATTTATATTATGGGTCTGTTTGTTTCGTTATTTGTTCATATATATTTTTTCATGTCTATTTAATTATTTGTACATTTCACTTTTGCTTTTATTTATTTATTTATTTATTTATTTATGTATTTATTTATGTATTTATTTATTTATTTATTTATGTATTGATTTATTTTTTTATTGCTTATTTATTTATCAGGTGTGTTTTGTTTATTTGTTGATATTTATTTCTATATTTATTTAATTATTCTTTCTTTCATTTAGTTTTGTTTTATTATTTATGTATGTGTATTTATTTCATTTATTTATTTTCATTTATTCATATTATGGGTCTGTTTGTTTGGTTATTTGTTCATATATATTTTTTCATGTCTATTTAATTATTTGTACATTTCACTTTTGCTTTTATTTATTTATATATTTATTTATTTATGTATTCATTTATGTATTTATTTATTTATTTATATATTGATTTATTTTTTTTTTTGCTTTTTTATTTATCAGGTGTGTTTTGTTTATTTGTTGATATTTATTTCTATATTTATTTAATTATTCTTTCTTTCATTTAGTTTTGCTTTTATTATTTATGTATGTGTATTTATTTAATTCATTTACTTTCATTTATTTATTTTATGGGTCTGTTTGTTTGGTTATTTGTTCATGAGATATATATTTTTTCATGTTAATTTAACTATTTGTACATTTCAGTTTTGCGTTTATTTATTTATTTATTTACAATTTGCTTCACAATTTCTCAATATAATAAGACTAATAGCTTTTTTTCATTTTAGCTCTTTCTTGTAAGTATATGTGTAAGTACGATTTTTAGTTATTCCGGAGACCCATATGAGTCTACATGCCAATTTATACGATTGGCCGATTGAAACGACAGGAGGCGTTTTGCTACACATACAAACACAATCTTTTGTAGTTTATTATTGCTATAGAAATTGATCTACAATGCGTAAGTACGACATTTAGTTCTACGATTGTTATTTCAGGTCCCTTGTCAATATTTCAGGCTCTTTGTCAATATAGCAAAATTTTGGTGTATATATGTGTTAGTAAGATTTTTAGTTCTACAACGTTTATTCAGGCTCTTTGTCGATATAGCAAAATATTGGTGTATACATGTGTTAGTACGATTTTAGCTCTAGAATTGTTATTTCAGGCTCTTCGTCAATAAAGCAATATTTTAGCGTATACATGTGTTAGTACCATTTTTAGTTCTCAAACTGTTATTTTATGATCTATGTCAATATATCAAAATTTTAGTGTATACATGTGTTATTACGATTTTTAGTTCTCGAACTGTTATTTCATGATCTTTGTCAATATATCAAAATTTTATTGTATACATGTGTTAGTACCATTTTTAGTTCTCAAACTGTTATTCCATGATCTTTGTCAATATAGCAAAATTTTGGTGTATACATGTGTTAGTACGATTTTTAGCTCTAGAACTGTTATTCCATGATCTTTGTCAATATAGCAAAAATTTGACGTATACATGTGTTAGTACGATTTTTAGCTCTCGAACTGTTATTTCATGATCTTTGCCAATATAGTAAAATTTTGGTGTATACATGTGTTAGTACGATTTTTAGTTCTAGAAGTGTTATTTTATGATCTTCGTTGATATATCAAAAATTTAACCTATACATGTGTTAGTACGATTTTTAGTTCTAGAACTGTTATTTCAGGCTCTTTCTCGATATAGCAAAATTTTGGTGTATAAATGTATTAGTACGATTTTTTGTTCTAGAACTGTTATTCTTCAATTATTAGTTGTTCAAGTTGTTTGGTTTTTGCTTCAGTTTCTATGCCTTCGGTGTATTGCGCGTAGCGCCTATGTTTTGACATTTGAAACGCTCTCAATCTACGAAAATCGATAATAATAATTTGATTTGAAGTCACTTTAAAATGCCCTCGAATGTTGTCTGAATTCAAGTGTTGTCTGAATCTTGTCGAATGATGTCAAAAAATTTCTAACAGGTCGATTAGACAGAAAATATGTACAAAAAATTTCTAAAACGTATTTTGTTCTTTGTAACTTGATTGATAAAAATTTTTCCTAATACTGCATAAATGAAATTTTGTTTTGAATAGATGTCAATGCGGGTAACGTTTTATATGCAGCTGATTGAAATATAATATGCTTAATTGAGGCATAATCCTTAAGGGACATTTGCAGCGTCTGCTCTCGTTACTGTGCGTTTCACGAGAACTTAAGTTAGTTTTAATGTCACTCTGAATTTAGTTAAAAGTTTAGACCCATTTTTGACTGAATTTTCGATGAACTAGAAACCTATTTATAAGGTCAAATCTATAATAGGTCAAATCAAAACATTTTTTGAGGAAAAAGTATGGTGTTTCTCAGCAGGTTTGAAAAAAAAGTATCTGTTATTTTTGGCATGTGTTTTTGAGTGTTTTCTTCAGAGAAGTCAATTTGATTCTATTAAGTTTGCTTCTTTTTCGAAAAAAAATAGCTTCGTTCTCCAATTTTGTGCAAAATCAAATTGTAGAGCAAATTAGAGAAAATGTGGCATGCAAGTTGAATTGTTTTGTCCTGAATTTTGTTACCAAACAATTTCAAACTCAGTGACTGAAATGAAAACAATATTTTCTCTGTAATCTCTGTTTTTTTGCATAAATCGTTTTGCAGACTTCTGTAGAAAAAATTTACTGTTTGCCTTACGTTCATCTTAATGGTTCAAGGATAGCGCTGAGAAACGAATAGAAGGTTTTTTCTGAATCATAATCTGAAAACTGACATCAAAAACGCATACAAAAAACTCTATATATGGAAAGAATGAATTAAAAATCTGTATTATTTTCCTCATTTTTTAATGTGATTAATTTAATCAACATAAACAAAATTGTAAAAAAAAACATACAAAATTTTTATCCAAAAAATCTTTAGGTTGTCTTCTTATATTTCTCTTAATTTTTGATGCCCTTGATCAAGAATTTTGAAAAATGAACAGCAGTTCCACCAGTACGAAGATTCGCTCTTTTTAGCTCAGCGTATTTCCCACTCGATTAATATTGTGTGCGAAAAGTGCTTTTTTAATCGTTACTAAAAATCAATATCACCTGAAAAAAGATTCAACAAAAATTTTTGCTTTTATTATTTCTGCGTGTGTATTTATTTAATTTATTTATTTTCATTTATTTATATTATGGGTCTGTTTGTTTGGTTATTTGTTCATATATATTTTTTCATGTCTATTTAATTATTTGTACATTTCACTTTTGCTTTTATTTATTTATTTATTTATTTATTTATGTATTTATTTATGTATTTATTTATTTATTTATTTATGTATTGATTTATTTTTTTATTGCTTATTTATTTATCAGGTGTGTTTTGTTTATTTGTTGATATTTATTTCTATATTTATTTAATTATTCTTTCTTTCATTTAGTTTTGCTTTTATTATTTATGTATGTGTATTTATTTCATTTATTTATTTTCATTTATTCATATTATGGGTCTGTTTGTTTGGTTATTTGTTCATATATATTTTTTCATGTCTATTTAATTATTTGTACATTTCACTTTTTCTTTTATTTATTTATATATTTATTTATTTATGTATTCATTTATGTATTTATTTATTTATTTATATATTGATTTATTTTTTTATTGCTTATTTATTTATCAGGTGTGTTTTGTTTATTTGTTGATATTTATTTCTATATTTATTTAATTATTCTTTCTTTCATTTAGTTTTGCTTTTATTATTTATGTATGTGTATTTATTTAATTCATTTACTTTCATTTATTTATATTATGGGTCTGTTTGTTTGGTTATTTGTTCATGAGATATATATATTTTTTCATGTTAATTTAATTATTTGTACATTTCAGTTTTGCGTTTATTTATTTATTTATTTACAATTTGCTTCACAATTTCTCAATATAATAAGACTAATAGCTTTTTTTCATTTTAGCTCTTTCTTGTAAGTATATGTGTAAGTACGATTTTTAGTTATTCCGGAGACCCATATGAGTCTACATGCCAATTTATACGATTGGCCGATTGAAACGACAGGAGGCGTTTTGCTACACATACAAACACAATCTTTTGTAGTTTATTATTGCTATAGAAATTGATCTACAATGCGTAAGTACGACATTTAGTTCTACGATTGTTATTTCAGGTCCTTTGTCAATATTTCAGGCTCTTTGTCAATATAGCAAAATTTTGGTGTATATATGTGTTAGTAAGATTTTTAGTTCTACAACGTTTATTCAGGCTCTTTGTCGATATAGCAAAATATTGGTGTATACATGTGTTAGTACGATTTTAGCTCTAGAATTGTTATTTCAGGCTCTTCGTCAATATAGCAATATTTTAGCGTATACATATGTTAGTACCATTTTTAGTTCTCGAACTGTTATTTTATGATCTATGTCAATATATCAAAATTTTAGTGTATACATGTGGATTTACGATTTTTAGTTCTCGAACTGTTATTTCATGATCTTTGTCAATATATCAAAATTTTATTGTATACATGTGTTAGTACCATTTTTAGTTCTCGAACTGTTATTCCATGATCTTTGTCAATATAGCAAAATTTTGGTGTATACATGTGTTAGTACGATTTTTAGCTCTAGAACTGTTATTCCATGATCTTTGTCAATATAGCAAAAATTTGACGTATACATGTGTTAGTACGATTTTTAGCTCTCGAACTGTTATTTCATGATCTTTGCCAATATAGCAAAATTTTGGTGTATACATGTGTTCGTACGATTTTTAGCTCACGAACTGTTATTTCAGGCCCTTTGTCAATATAGTAAAATTTTGGTGTATACATGTGTTAGTACGATTTTTAGTTCTAGAAGTTTTATTTTATGATCTTCGTTGATATATCAAAAATTTAACCTATACATGTGTTAGTACGATTTTTAGTTCTAGAACTGTTATTTCAGGCTCTTTCTCAATATAGCAAAATTTTGGTGTATAAATGTATTAGTACGATTTTTTGTTCTAGAACTGTTATTCTTCAATTATTAGTTGTTCAAGTTGTTTGGTTTTTGCTTCAGTTTCTATGCCTTCGGTGTATTGCGCGTAGCGCCTATGTTTTGACATTTGAAACGCTCTCAATCTACGAAAATCGATAATAATAATTTGATTTGAAGTCACTTTAAAATGCCCTCGAATGTTGTCTGAATTCAAGTGTTGTCTGAATCTTGTCGAATGATGTCAAAAAATTTCTAACAGGTCGATTAGACAGAAAATATGTACAAAAAATTTCTAAAACGTATTTTGTTCTTTGTAACTTGAATGATAAAAATTTTTCCTAATACTGCATAAATGAAATTTTGTTTTGAATAGATGTCAATGCGGGTAACGTTTTATATGCAGCTGATTGAAATATAATATGCTTAATTGAGGCATAATCCTTAAGGGACATTTGCAGCGTCTGCTCTCGTTACTGTGCGTTTCACGAGAACTTAAGTTAGTTTTAATGTCACTCTGAATTTAGTTAAAAGTTTAGACCCATTTTTGACTGAATTTTCGATGAACTAGAAACCTATTTATAAGGTCAAATCTATAATAGGTCAAATCAAAACATTTTTTGAGGAAAAAGTATGGTGTTTCTCAGCAGGTTTGAAAAAAAAGTATCTGTTATTTTTGGCATGTGTTTTTGAGTGTTTTCTTCAGAGAAGTCAATTTGATTCTATTAAGTTTGCTTCTTTTTCGAAAAAAAATAGCTTCGTTCTCCAATTTTGTGCAAAATCAAATTGTAGAGCAAATTAGAGAAAATGTGGCATGCAAGTTGAATTGTTTTGTCCTGAATTTTGTTACCAAACAATTTCAAACTCAGTGACTGAAATGAAAACAATATTTTCTCTGTAATCTCTGTTTTTTTGCATAAATCGTTTTGCAGACTTCTGTAGAAAAAATTTACTGTTTGCCTTACGTTCATCTTAATGGTTCAAGGATAGCGCTGAGAAACGAATAGAAGGTTTTTTCTGAATCATAATCTGAAAACTGACATCAAAAACGCATACAAAAAACTCTATATATGGAAAGAATGAATTAAAAATCTGTATTATTTTCCTCATTTTTTAATGTGATTAATTTAATCAACATAAACAAAATTGTAAAAAAAAAACATACAAAATTTTTATCCAAAAAATCTTTAGGTTGTCTTCTTATATTTCTCTTAATTTTTGATGCCCTTGATCAAGAATTTTGAAAAATGAACAGCAGTTCCACCAGTACGAAGATTCGCTCTTTTTAGCTCAGCGTATTTCCCACTCGATTAATATTGTGTGCGAAAAGTGCTTTTTTAATCGTTACTAAAAATCAATATCACCTGAAAAAAGATTCAACAAAAATTTTTGTCGAAACTGGAACGATTTTTGTTTTCACTGCTTAGATAGGGAATCATTAAAATTTTGTTTCGACAGCTTGTTAAGGTTCTCACAACCTGTTAAGGTTTCAGATATTTCTTTTGACAAAAGAGATAATTTCCCCTGAGCAAAAAACCGAACTGGATTTTTTTTTGTATATAGTTGTAATCGTGTGAAACACAAACTTTTCCAAGGAACTTGTTTTAAACGTTTCCCTGACTGAATGTCGTTTGTTACAATAAAGTAGTTGCACAAGATTCAAATCAAAAATTTCCGAGAGCAAAAAATATAGGAAGTTTTGTAGTTGTTCTGATGTTTTGATATCAAAGCTTTGTTTTGCAGATATTTTGCACTTTTTTGCTAGTTTTCTGGATTCAAGACTTCTATCGAGATATAACTTGAATTTTATCTGATGGAAACTCTTTGTCGCATGCAAAGTTTTGTGAGATTTTTTTACTCAGTCATTGACAGTATTTAAGATGACTTGAATTTTGGTTCTTAGTTGAAGCTTGCTTTAGGCAGCCAAGAGTTCTAACCGAAAAAAAAACAATTATCAGGACTTCTGAATCTTTTTCAGACAAAAAAAATTAAATCTATTGCAAACTTGAAGATATTGAATCGGAAATAGGGACATATTTTCCAATCCAAATAATTGTTTTGTTGGTTTTTTGTTCTTGGAAATTAAATTGACTCAAAAGCAAAAAATACCACGTTTTGAACAGTTTCTGCTCCTCTGTGGAAATATTGTGTCCGTGGAGTTTCTCGAATATAGATACCCTTAACGGTTACGAAACTTTGGATAGATATGTCGAACTCGACAATTAAAACTAAGAAGAAATCTAGTGAAGTTTTCTGATTTGTTGGAGAAACATTCTCAGCTCGGATATCGGAAACATTTGAAGACAATATCAATATCAACTGCAAAAATGTTATTTTTGTTAAACCTAATCAATTAGGCAGTTTTATTAATATTTCCGATAAATTATTTAGCTAGTTCTCCTGTGTATTCTTGTTCCTGAATATCAAAATCGTATAAGAATATATTGCGCTGATTTAGTTTTTGATTAGAGGTAAAATGGCAACTCATCTGTGATGCAACAAACTTTTTTAATGAAGTTGGTCTGTTGTCTCAGCGCTAACGTCCAGACTTCATTTGCTCAAGACATTTTATTTGTTCGTTTATTAAAACAAATGTGCAAAGACTCTTTGCCTTTTTTCTGACATTTTTTTTCTCATGGCTGGTTACATGAATTCTGGTAAAAAGAACCAACTGAAAATCTAAACGAAACTGTTTTTATCATAACCACGAATAATCGCATTAAGTTTTATTAATTTTTAACTTAGTTTCATTATATCTCATTAATTTTTTTTACAAATTTTTAAAACAACAAAAGGTTGCTCATCAAAACATCTATCTTAATTTCATTAAATTTCATTAATTTTTTCACAATTTTTGAAAAGAACTTTTAAAGTTTTTATAGGTCTTCTCACAACACACAAAAAGAAAATTATCCAAGCTGTAATTAGCTGAAGTTAACTTCAATCTTGTAACGGGCTCTTTTATTCTTAAAGAAGTCTGATCCGGAATAATTTGCTACCTAAGTTAGGTGTTTCTGAAAAATATATGATTTGCTTGTTTTGCTTGGATCTTTTTATTCGAAAGCTCGAATTAGTAAAATGTTTCAATTTGAAATCAAGTGTGACAATATGCTTATTAAATATTGGCCCTATATTCAAAAAAACTGACCACAAATTGGCGTGCTTTGTGCGAACATTGGACATAAGAAGGGCATGCATGACTGATGACCTTTTAAAAAAATACCGAGACTTATAAACTACCAAATTGTCAACTTTGGTGGATCATTTTCCCAGTTCATGAATTTGCTGCATATAAGTCTATCAGAAAATTATGCGAATAATTAATAATTTAAAAAATTTCAGCAATGTGTTGTAGAAATATTGATATCTAACGACTAAAAAAGGATCATTGTTTTGGTTTCTGCTAATGACTTTATGGTTTCCGCAAAATTTCGTGGGTGGAAATTCCTACCCTTCATCAAAATGAAACTTATCTAGTGGCAACTAATTATTTTAAGCGAGTAGCCATGTATCCATTTTTCAGCTTATAATTGCCTCTCAAGGTATAATAAATCAAATAAAAATCATTCGAATTGACCTGTAGCATGATTTGTTATAGTTCAATTGGGCTGCAATACTTGTGATTTGTAGTCTAGCCTAAATCAAGTTCGTTTTTAGCGTAAGCATAAAAGCTTAACTTTTCCCATTGCCGATCTAGTAACAATTTCACAATTTCATCATAATTAATGCTTAGCTTAAAATTTTCATTTGGCTCAAATTGTCCCAATTCTACAAAGGAAAAACTGCTGAATAATCAAACTGCATATTTAAAAAGTTCAACTTCTTAAAATAGGTTGCAGGTTAAGTAAAGCTCGAGGAACCAATACCTTTCAAAATGCACAAAAAGTTTCGTCAAAAATGCCAATTTTAGCTTCGAAACTTGATTCCACACACCGGGCACAAATACTGCATTCTATTTTGAAAATTGGTGCAAAACTTCAGATGAAATCATCATCTTTTGTTAAGATATAGAAAGCTGAGTTAATGGCTTTGACTTTTTAAAATTTTAATCGATTTTTTTCTATATCTTATAATTCAGGTATAAGCCGCAGGTATAAGTTCATACATTTTTCTGAGACGATAATTTTTGTAAGATTTTTGTTAAAACTCAAAGAAAATATCAATTTCAATAATTCAAAAATTAAGAAAAATTCATCGTTACAGCAGTAGGCGCGCGTGTGTTTGAGCTAGTTTGCTTTTTGTTCTGGTGTAAATCTTCCTCCAACCGAAATATACATACAATTTCCTTATAATTTCCTTACATTTTGAAATGAATAGCTTGTTTCATTTCATTTTACAAACCTTCGGAGCCAGATTATTGATATTCCTAAGCTAGGTGCTTCCAGGAATTTTTGCGCAAAATCTTGTTAAATGAGATAGGGACCAGTTTTAAGTTTATGTAAATGCCATCAATTGTTTTCTTTCTGTCTAGAGACCTGCTCCTTTGACCTTGTGATCTCTAACGTTTGTTCTGATCTGAAATAAAACAGTGCAGTAAGTTTTCGATTTGATGCCTAACAGTTGAACTAAAAATACAACTCATTTACAATCTTTTGATATTCCAAACATACGACTTCAACATGGCGCAGCCAGCAGAGAAAAAAGGAGGAGGGAAAAATCCATTAAACATTGTAGCATTTTGGGAAGTACGCACACCGGAACCTCCAGTCTATTGGGAAGAGTGGATAATTAAGTTTCACTGGGGGATGATAGCAAAGTACGATATTGATCCCGATGATTTCTATTTTGCGAGTACTCTAAATGCGGCGGCTATCGGGGCGTTGCCTGAAGAAGTAAATGGGAAAAACCGTCTCGATTCAGAAAAGAAGTTAAAGTCTAATCTATATCTATGTATCGGAGACGAGGCGCAACGGATATTCAAAGCACGGAAACCGACGGTTAACATGAAAACTGAACGGTACCCACGGGTTTTAGATGAGATGCAAAACGTGTTCCAAAGAGAGAGGAATGTAACACATGAACGGGGTCTTTTCTACGGAAGAAAACAGCGTGAGAATGAAACGTTTGAAAAGTTCCATGCGGAACTAAGCGCCCTAGCAGGTAGATGTGATTTTGCAAATGCGGCCGAAAATGTTCGTGACATTTTCATTATGAATATGCGGGAGTCGGATTGCCAACGAGAATTATCACGATCAACTAAATTACCTGAAGAAGTCTACAGGATCGCATTGTCATACGAACGCGGGGAGCGCGCATACAAATCATATACGGGGAGACCAGCTTCAACAGCTCCGGCTATTTCAATAAAACAAGAACCGGTGAGTAACATAAGGAGGGGACAAGGATTTTTTCGAAGTCGCGGACGTGGGGGACATGGAGGATACACCCAAGGACCAAGTAGTAGTGGAGGAAGCTGAAATAATCGTAGGTGTTACAATTGCGACGCACCAAATTTTACCCTGGATCATATTGCGAGCTGTCCTGCAAGAGGAGCAACATGTAACTCATGCCGAAAATTGGGTCACTTTGAACGAACATGTCGAGGAGTTAGAAGAGGTACTATCCATTGGAGGGGACGAGGACGAGTCGGACTGGTTAGTGAGGAAAATGAGCATCACCAAAGTACACAAAACGTAACTGACTTGAACGAAGATCCAGTGTCGTGGGTCAATCAGCAGGGGTGCGGGGAAAACGAATCCATGACGTCGGGATCGGACGATTACATGGTAATGTCAATACACAGGAAGAGGAATGAATCCGAACTAAAGCTCCCTGGGGCCCGCGTGCAGGTTGAAGTAGCAGGGAAGAAAATGTGGTTGTGGATCGATAGTGGATCCCCAGTGACCATTTTTAGCATTAACGACCTAAAAGCAACGTTAGGTAAGGCGAATATTCAACTAAAACCTTCAAAAGACGAATTCCTGGATTATAACATTAATCGAATAAACATACTGGGGAAGGTAACAGTGATGATGTCATTAAACGGCTGGGCAGCACCAGCACAAGTGTCGGTTATATCCGGGAATCATCAGTCCATCCTGGGGCGGGATCTTATGGGCACCCTGGGCCTCGAGTTAGTCCAACGGAAGAAAGTGATGGAAATCACAGGGGAAGGAATCAGCGAAGAGGAGGAGAAATATGACGAATTGCAAACATACTTCTGTAAGTTGTACCCAAATTTGTTTACTAGGATAGGGCAAATCCGGAATGCAAAAGTAAGAGCTGAATTTTTTGACAATTTGAGGCCCATACAACAAAAAGGACGCAGGGTGCCGATTAGTCTACAAGATAAGGTGGATAAAGAAATTCATCGGCTAATAAATGAAGGGCATATCGTAAAATTACAAGAATGCTCAGATAAGTATTTCGTCTCTCCCATCGTAATCACAGTAAAAAAAGATGGAAGTATAAAAATAGCACTGGAATCAAGAGAGTTAAACAAGCAGGTGCATAAAAATAAGTACCAAATGCCAGATATTGACGAATTAATAGACGGAGTAAGCCAGATTATTGCGGAGAAAAAAGCGGGGAATGTATATTTTACAAAGTTGGATTTCACATATGCGTACGGACAAGTCGCTTTAGAACAAAAAACGAGCGAACAATGCAATTTCTCATTTGTTGGTGGGAAATCCACAGGAACTTATCATTTTAAAAACGGATTTTACGGGTTGACGTCAATGCCGGCGGAATTCCAAAAAGTAATTGACAATTTGCTTAAAGAGTTCCCTCAAGCTAACGCGTTCATTGATGACATCTTAATTTCTTCGAAAGGAACTAAGATCGAACACATCGCGTTGGTCGAGAAGATATTGAAAAAGCTGGATATTTCTAATGTTGCTTTAAAGTTACAAAAATGCGAATTTGCGAAAACAGAGTGCGAATGGCTCGGATTTCGAATTGGGGAAAGTGGTATTACACCCTTAGTAAGAAAAACACAAGCAATTGAAGACCTGAAAACCCCTAAATCGCGAAAGCAGTTGAAATCACTGATGGGTTCGCTACACAGTTTACACAAGTTTTTACCCAAACTCGCAGAACTAAGTGCACCGCTAAGGCCCTTACTAAGTCAAAACAACGATTTTGTTTGGACTAACCTTTGCGAAAATGCATTCCAACATTTAAAATCGCTAGTGAAAAATATTGTCGAGTTACGACATTTCGACATTCACCGGGAGACTAGAATTATTTGTGACGCTAGTCACGATGGTTTGGGGGCCGTGTTAGAACAGTATGGGGCATCAGGGTGGCATCCCATTTCGTTTGCATCGCGTTATCTTAACCCCGCTGAAAAAAAATTTTCCACGAACGAATTAGAATTACTTGCGGTAGTGTGGGCTACGGAACATTTTCGAAATTACATATATGGCCGTTATTTCACAGTTATTTCGGACCATAAGGCCCTGCTAACGTTAATAAATTCATCTCCGAAAGGAAATAAAACGTTTTTCAGCCGACTAACGCGTTGGTACGATCGGTTAGTGCCGTACGATTTTAAAGTTGAACACAGACAGGGGTCTAAAATGGGAATGGCAGATTATTTGTCCCGGTTTCCATCTGCAGCGGCACCCGAGACCAGTCGTTACGATGAAAGCTTTATAGTAGCGAAAATAAAAATGATAAATGAAGCTCTAAATCCTAAGGCTCAAATGAAGCCTAGGGGTCGAAATAAGAAATATCTACAGCCATTACCGGCGGTAGAGGGCGATCAGTCATGCCTTGACATAACGACACTTGTAGCATCCAATGAGAATACAAGAACAATTGAATATGCAAATACTCACAGTGAGATTAAACGCTCACTAGAGGGCGTGTTTGCATGCAACCGACGGTTGACCAATCAGATTCAAGAGATTTGCATACCGGCGGAAATATGCAAATATCAAAGAAGAAAATTCAGACATCGTTCTCGCTACGCAATTTCAAGTCGAAAAATACAAGATATGAATAACATGAATAGTAAAAACTCAATAAATTCACATGAAAAACACGATCAAATTACCTCTGCTATTGTAAATACATCAACAAATTCTGGAGACGTTAACCTTAACCTTGTACTTAATCGTTTAAATCAACCCCCCAGTCTCAGTTCTGTCAGTTCGGACTCGGATTTTGAGTTAATACCGCCCGAAATTATTGATAGAAAACAAGTAAATTCGAAGAAATCCAACACTATTATCTCATTCCATCATCAGTTCCCAGGGTTATCCTACCCATTAGTACATAGCGATAAATGGGTGTACTCCATAATACCGTCGGACAGTAAAGTTGTCAGAAAATTGGAACATCCGGAAATTTTGAGTCTAAAGTTAGTCGAGGCTAATCTGGAGAAGGACCCCATCATGAAGACCATACGTGACGCGATCAGAGACAGAAACCCAAGAGCCCGAGAAATTATCACTAAACTAGGACCATATTACGCCCAACACTATAATGACTTCGCAGTACGGGAAAACTGTTTGTGGATGGACGGCCCGTTGGCTATACCTAAGGACATGTCTTCAGCAGTCCTCAACCGCCTACACTTTCAGCACCATGGACGAGATAAGATGTTCGCGGCCGCAAAGGATGTGTGGATCCCTTTGATGCACCGAAATATTGCCGCAACGGCAAAGTACTGCAAAAGCTGCGTAGAAGCAGGTAAAAATCTCAAACCGGATATACCGAAACGTGATATTGGGGTAACTTATGTACCTAAAGAACCAAACGATTTGGTCCAATTAGATTTCTGGGGCCCAGTCAATTATGTAAGGGGTAGAAAGAAATATGTACTCGTAGCAGTAGATACTTTTTCGCACTGGCCGTCAGCATATATATGCTCAAGTAACAAATCTAAAAATGTCTTAAAGTTCCTAAGGAAGTACATAAATACTCATGGACACCCAAGGAAGTTGCATATGGATCAGGCAACGGGGTTTTTCTCGAATGACATTCAAAGTTTCTGTAACTATGAAGGCATTGAACTAATCAAATCTCCAGTTAAGGATCATCGCGCAACGGGAATGGTCGAAAGAACAATTGGATCGATAAAAAATTACGTGCTCACTTATCTCCAGGAAAATAAAAATTACAAATTTGGGGAAATGATATCTCGAGCACTCAGCGCTTTACGTTTTGTGCCACATTCTAAGACTAATCTAACACCCTTTGAAGCATATCATGGAAGAGAAGCAAATACGGCGTTTCGAAATTTAACAAAAACACCATCATTGAAAAATCTAAATTGGAATAATGTTGTTAATCAGAAGCTATCTTGTTTAGACAAGGCAAGTAATCTCCCTGAGGTGGAGCTGACCCTGGATTGGGAAAAGAGAAGCGACCTAGTATACGCACCTGAGCAACGAAAAACCCCAAGGATTTTGGATGATGATGAGATAACTGACAGGGATCCCAAGGCCACTGAGATGGCAGATAAAGTTTCAAAGCAACCAGGAGGGCTAAAACGGCCCAAGGCTAGCTCAACAACAGTCTACCAAAAAAACGGGGAAAACAGACCCCAAGGATCCAAGGAGGTATAAACGTTTACCATTGAAAATCGATAAATTAACTGATCATACTGTGAAAATGGAAAAAGGGGCGTTATTAAGACGAAGTGGTGTTTCTTTTAGAACAGCGGCTGAGGAAAGCCAAATCAAGGATTTGTACGACGCGTGCACCCCGGGTCCCAGCAAGTACCGCAAAAACACACCGGGTCCAAGTGAAATCGGAAAGAGCACCCCGGGTCCAAGTGAGCCCGCAAAAAGCATCCCGGGTCCAAGTGTACCCACGAAATTCAAACGAAAAGCGGAAAAGGAAAAATTCGCAATGAGACAGGCGAAAAAGGCAGCAAAACCGAGGATTGTAGAATATAGCGAGGACGAGAGTGAGGAGAATGACATGAGCGATTGGACAGTCGAGGAGGACGAGGCGGAAAAGACTGCGGCGAGTAAGGACGTAATTGAACCGTCGGATACAGTGGTCACGCGAACGCCAAAGACCGTCGAAGGAAGTCGGAAGAAAAACGCAGAGGGGACAAGAAAATCAACGCGGCAGCGACGTGGTGTTGATAAGATGGGGGGTGTCATGATCCATCGCATACAAAACAAGTAACATAACGCAGATCGAAAAGAAAAAACCTAAATGAGAGGTTTGGCAAGTTTGCCTGAAAACTCAAGTTAAACTGTTTGCCGAAAACTCAAATAAAACTGACAATGATCTGTAACATGAATTTGCAAGGATAAAAATACAAGTTGATAAATTTTATACAAGTTAAAATTTATTTGTGGTTGCCCGAATGAGATAGGGACCAGTTTTAAGTTTATGTAAATGCCATCAATTGTTTTCTTTCTGTCTAGAGACCTGCTCCTTTGACCTTGTGATCTCTAACGTCTGTTCTGATCTGAAATAAAACAGTGCAGTAAGATTTCGATTTGATGCCTAACAGTTGAACTAAAAATACAACTTATTTACAATCTTTTGATATTCCAAACATACGACTTCAACATAAAATAGCAAACAGTGGTCGCAGCTGATCTTTTTTTTATATGTTTTGGTTAGGGGCTGATCTAGGATTTTCTCGAGGGCGGGAGGGGGGTGGGGTTAATTGAAAAAAAAATCAAAATTCTCTCGACCTTTTTTGGCTCGACCAAACTGATTTTCACCAAAAAATTGCGTTTTTCCGCACCCCCCCCCCTAATTTTGCTGCTGATATTGGTTGAAAATTGTTACTTTGGACGGTTTGAATTTAAAGTCAGCTTGGATTCAAAATAAATCATTTATCAAAAAATTGAACGGGATTCAGTAACTCAAAACTGTTATGTGACGTTGTAAACCCATTCATGAGTTTTTGATACCTAAATGTTTAAAACCCAATGTAAAATCATTTGAATTGAGAAACTAAAAACTGGGCACTCTCATTAAAGCTCTCAATTTACCATCCCACTAATTGTTTCGCTTTTCACTGATAGTTTGTTCATGTTTATACTTGGGGTAGTTTTGCTTCCAGCGAACTTCAATTTTATAATTAACCGTGCTCTAGCATCTAAAATCTGTCGCCCTGAAAGGAACATAAGCCAAGCCATCTCATTTCAATAGAAAAAGAAGTATTCTAAGCAAACTGCAGGCTAATTGGTCGGCCCAATAAATTACCTGCGTGTTTTATCCCAGGTCGAGTCATCTTGAAAATCCTGCCACAATCTTCAAGAAACTTGGAGTTTTATCAAAATAGACAAATAACTTTTTCGATTGTTTGGTATGTAATAACCCGCATCCAAAATTAGGTGTAAGTAATCGATTGTAACGGATTATTACGATGATTTTTTGACAATTACAAATGATTATAATTACCAAAATTAGGTGTTTAAAGGATTTATAATTGATTATAATCGTGATATATTCCATCGCTTATAATCGATTATAATTGAATATAGTTCTTACAAAAAACCCTTAAAAACATTTATAAGCAATTATAATCGATTATAATCTCCTATTCTGCCAAAATTCTGTCAATTCAAAATAACATTCGAATTATATCTTATGGGTTATTAATTTTGGGTCAAAAAGAAAATATCTAGAAAAGAGATCTCTTGAAAACTTTGGTTCATCTGAACACAATGTTTTACCACTGAGCAAAAGTTTCATAGAGATCCTTTTAAAATAGTGGAAAGGTTCCCGCGGTAGATGAAAAATGAAACTTCCGAATCAATCATGAAACTAAATCAATTTGATGATGTTTTGTTGGTTAAAAAAGCTTAAGATCTGCATCAAAAAACAACTCTAATGGGGAAGAAATGAAAAAAAACTAATATTTTTGAATTGATTGGAAAACTTTAAAAGTATTTTTCTCATTTTTCATAGAAACCAATGTCCACAAAAAGCATAAAATATAAACTATTTAGATGCAACTTCGAAGACAAAAATGGACAAACAAAAGGGATTATAATCAATTATAATCGATTATAATGGATTGTTGTCCAAAACTAATGAAATAGAAATATGAATAAAAATAATGGATTATAATCAATTATAATCGATTATAATGGTATCGAAAAAATGACGAATAAATAATCGATTATAATGCATTAACATTACTTATAATTTGAATTAAAAAAGAGAGATTATAACCGATTAATAATTGATTAAAATCGATTTTTTCTCAATTTTAGTAAGACTGGTACAAAAATCGTAATATAATCGATTATTAACGCTTGAAACGGGATGCGGGAAGGCTTTAAACAAAAACTACTTCCTCAGGAGATTATCCGATGGCTTTGCAGCTCACCAAGTGAGTTTGAAATTGACTAAAATCTTGAAAATTTTAGAGAGTTCAAAAAATGTAGCATGAAAAGATTTGAAACAAATTTTTACAAATTATGAAAATAGAAATGTTTTAGCGTATCAGAGGTACGAGCAAAATCATCTAATTCAAAATCTAGAAGAATGAATCAAGAACACGAAATTCTGACTCTTATCAACCATTTTGCTTCATTAATTTTCTATAGTCTTTTTCAGATATCAAGATTTATATTATATTTTAGGAATTCAGTTACATCTGATTTAAGTTTTTGTGAAATCAAAAATTTTTAACAAGAGAAACAGCGTAAAATTGGCGAAAAAAGTATTGATTTTTTTGCTTTTTCAAACTTAAAGTAATTCCATTTTTGTGTATATTGACTTGACGCGCGTACTGTTGGAACACAAGTTTAGAAAAACTTGTCTCTAAAAACCACATCAGCGACCACAATTTCTTATGCTCAGGTCTTTAAAAATTCTGTTTGTTCAGGTCTTTAAAACTCAAATTATGGTAGCAACTTTTCGTTTTGTAGCTAAAAAAATTTGATTCATCTTTAAAACTTGTTTTTAAGCGCTCGCAAACCCTGGCTTAAAGTTTTTAGCATTTTTTGTTATTTATCTTCAAAATTTTATGTAACTTTTGAAGCGATCTTCGCCGGTCTTGAAAATTCATGACAGGATCTTGCAAGTTTTTCAAAAAAAAGTTCTTCGAAATTTTTCACAGCTTCACCAAGATTTGAAAAGGATTGCAAAAGATGCTGGTTCTGGGATGCATGTAGCTAAATCTGATCTGCCAATGTTCGCGCTACAAAATCAAGCATTTCAAGTAACATTTCAAGCAGATTAAAAACGACAGGTTTTTCTGTACAAAATGTGCGTTTCAAAAACTTCAAAAAATATTTTGATTCACATTTCTGGCTGTTCGTATTTAACTCAAATTCTATTTTAAGGGGCCAGAAATCAAAGTATTCATTTCAAATTCACTATGAATATTGGAATATTGATTTGACTTGTTCAAAACGTGGTAAATCAATAACTTTGATTTTTGGAAAGCAAATAAACCTAAATTATTTGTGCTAGTGAATCTTTTGGTTCATTTAACGCAGAGTTAAAATATCTCCAATTTGGAAGGAAAGTCAGTCCAATAGTTCCCCGCACTGACAAAAATGGTTTCGGATCGATTTAAATTGAATTTGAATCAGTTTTAAATCGATCCAAACCAAATATCATTGTACATTTTACGAACTTGAATGGATTTAAATCGATCTTTTTGAAAATTTTAAATCAATTTAAGTGTCTAAAAAATCGATTTAAATAGATTTGGATGGATTTTCCGACATAGTAAAATCGATTTTTTTGCTAACAAGGCAAAAAAACATGCTATTTAGAAAACTAACTGAAATAGTTTATTTTTGATTTTTAAATAAAAACACGCGTGCCAGATGTTTTAGAATTCCAGAAGTAAATAAAAAATGTTAATATAAACCAGATTTAGAGCTCATAAATATGCAATGAAGTCATAGAAAAACAACATTGTAAAACGGATCTTGGGCAAAAATCTGTGTAACGAATGAAGAAATTAGTCAATATAAATCAGATTTTGAGCTCAAACATATGCAATAAAATTTTTAAAAAACTGTCAATAAAAATCAGATATTGGGCGAAAATCAATGTATTAAATAGAGAAAAAATTCGCTAAAAACTAATAGTTTTTTTGTCTAAATATGGTGGGGGAAGACCTAAGGCATGCATTTTGTTGTTTTTTTTTTAATTCTGAAAACAACGAAAATGCATGTCATAGGTCTTCCCCCACAATATATAGACAATGCTTCTCAGACAAAACACCACTAAGAGGGTGGTGTTTTTTATTATTATGAGACAATGCTTTTGGCACCGAATCCTTTTTCAGGAATTTTGATAAAACGAGAAAGCTGAAAAATAGACAAAGCAAAAAGATAACAAGTACCGAGGTGAAATGCGCTTAATACCACCGTGACTTCAAAGGCTAAGGAAGCATCCAATACGCACCCAGGAAAAAATTTATGAGGGGGGGGGTGAATGGGGGGGGTGGTTGATCTTGTTTTTCAAGCAACTCAGTCAAATTTGGTATCTGTAAGGACTCGTAACAAAACTTTTCATTTTTTTTCGGTCATTCGAAAATTTGAAGAAAAAAAAAGAAGTTAAAAAAATCAATTTAGATCGATTTCATTTCAGGTCAGATTTAAGATCGATTTGAATCGATTGAAAATCGACTGGAATCGATCTTTTTAGCGTTGAATTTAAATTGATTTGAATAGATTTAAAATCGATCCAAATCGATCTGAATTTTTTTTTGATTAACTTATTTTTTTTACAACTTAAATCGACTTCAATTTAATCTGCATACTTTTTTCATACCAAAATCGATCTAAATCCATTTTTGTCAAAGCGAGTCCTCCCTTTCACGGGAGAAGGGGGGGTTGTGGTTCAAAGTACATTGCTCGCATCTGCTTAGCTTTTTAAATACTTCTGCAGAAGGTGGTGGTGGAGATCCTTTTTTGGGTGTAGCATGCAGTGTGTAGTGTATGTGTGTGGGGCGGGTTGCTGATTGTAGTTCATGGCTACACCGAGGTAGGTTTCGTTTCAGAAGAGAGATTCGAGACAACTTTGAGCTCTCAGACTGAAATTTTTTGTCGGAAAATAGTACCGAGTTTCTAATGGTTATTAGTGTTTAGAATTTATTTGGACAAAAAGGCCCCCCCCCTCCCACTCCTTCCCGGCCTAATCAATCCGCGCCCATTGAATCAATGTCGCTTGCTGCCAGAAAAACAGACATTCTCGACAGAAACATTTCCAACTCATGGTCAAGAACTTTGCTCAAGTGCCAGAATTTACAAAAAAGTTTGTATATATAAGCTGTTTTAACAAACATAAATCATCATTAAGCGAATTAAAAAATTTATTTAAAATTAAATTGAACTGATCATCTGAACTATCAAACCCTTCCTCATACTATTGCATATAAAATACCCGGGTTGACATCCCTGGACTAAAACGCTTGGCATACAGTTCCATAGATTGAATCTGCGGTAAAAATGCAAGTGATGTTATTATTATTGCAACAACTTTTGCGATAATTTCCTCGTGCAATAAACTTTTTGATTTATGAAGCATGATAATTGCATTTTTGTCAACCCGGTAGGTTTCAATTTTTAAAATCACTTGGAAATGAGTTTGTAAAAACGATTAGTTCACGCTTTCTTCTCTATTATGTTATGATACGCCCTGTTAGGTAGTTGCCGCCGTACTACGCCCGTTAAGCCCTTTCTTGCCGAAAATGGTGTTGTTTTTCCTCACTGAAGTCAAGACTGCGTTATGCTTCCTGCGAGGTTTCCTACATTTCAAGATATCAATAAACGTATTTCTAAATGTCTCATTCGCAACTCCATAACAAATTGGGTTCAAGGTCGAGTTCAGATAACACAACCAGTAGAAAAAGGTCCAGACGAAAGGTGTCACATTCAGCCCGAATGCCTGAAGAATAACTAGAACGTTATAAGGAGTCCAAGTGAGAATAAAAGCAGCCGCTATCAGACTGAGCACTCGGGCAGCCTTTCGATCCCCGCTCGGCCCACCTCGTCGTCCGCACATGCCAGATATCGCATAAGCTCCAGATTTGTTGATTCTGAGAAAAAAAATTGTTAAAATTTTTTTGATATCCTCTGGCTGATAAATTACATGTTTTTTTATTTGAATGACTAGTTGAAAGTTTGACGATTTTTCGATGTTTATAACAAGCCTAATTTTGTACAGAGGTCAATCAATTTTTGTGTTAGCTTGTTTGGGAATTCTGAAAGAATTCTTTTGTTATCTGAAACGCAATTTTAGAGTCCTATTTAGAGATACTCATTTATAAAGATGTAAATGGAAACATTAAAATATATTTATAAATCAAGACCGAAAAAAATTGATCTAAGATTCGTTCGATGGAGGAATAAAATTTGAGTTGAAACTCCTCAGAGGTTATTTTGGGTCTTAAAATTGCTTTTTTTATCATCAACGTTAATTATTCTAAGGGGCGTGAACGAGTTATTATAAAATTGAAAAAAAACCTTGTTCCATAATTAGAGAGAGAACTGCACGGAAAACGAATTCAATGATTGAAGTGAACTAATTCACGCCCGCAGAAAAACTAAACGAAGATGGAAAAAGAAATTTCCAGATCTAAAAATAACCAGTGAGCAGCGTGGCCTTTTTTCCTTATATGACCGCATCTATGTATCTAACCAACCATACTACCCTCTATATTAAAAAAAACTTAGAAAAAAGTCATCATTTGTCTAATAATTCTTTTTTTGAGGCGAATTAACATAGTCACTTAAGTCTGCGGGATTTTAAAGTCCGTTTTTTTAAAATAAAATACTTGTGGGAATTTAACAGTAAAGTGCCACAAATTCTAACTGAAATATTAGTTCTTCGCAAAATGAAGTTCCGCAGGAGAGAAAATTCCAGGCGAACAACCAAGACTAGATAACTCTTTTAATATTTCGTTTTTTGTATTGTTATACTAATTTAAGGGACAAAATTAAAAGACAATTTTTTTTCTGTTTCAAACACCCTAACTTCAAAGGAAAATTCGGAGTGCATTTATTTATAATTTCAACGAAATTTGTACTTTGATAGTTAGAAAATCTTGGCAGCAACTCATTAATTGGTTTTTACACTAGCCGGCAAAATTAACGCAAAATTGGTAAAAGTCTTAGCTAAGTTTTTACATAGAGCAAGAGCTACCCTCTATGAAACTATTTAAGTCTGGTATCAGAGACTTACCAATGAAATTCGGGTCTGACAATGCCAGATTTCTTCATCTGCCCAGGTTTTGCATGGAAGTGAAAACTTTCTCGAATAAGCGGAGCAAAAAAATGTTCATGCGACATGAAACATTCTCAGCGAGAAAATTGAAATAATCAAAGTGGAAACTTTACAAGTCTCGACTTTTTTTGCTTTTTCACTCGAAGTGAAAAATTTAGCGCAGATTAAAAAATCTGGCACTTTTAGACCCGGATAATTCGAATAGCATAAAAAGTTTAAAAAACCAATTTTACTTAAGTTTTCACACTGGTTGTTTCAATTTTCTCACTGAAATTGTTTCACGTAGCATGGAAAAAATTTTTTTGTTATGCTTATTCAACAAAGACTTCATTTCGATGCAAAAATTAGTGCAGATGTGTAAAATCTGGCATTTCCAGGCCCGGATTATAGTAGTAAGTTAAGTATGAAAAGAAATTATATTTATATATATAATAAATTTTCTTCATAATAATAATAAATATATACTAATATATATATATATGAATATGTAAATTCAATTTGGTCTACATAACCTAGGTTTTCGAAACTTAAATTTGCATTTTTTTTTACCACTAGTGCGCAGTGTTCGAATTAGTTTTTCCACAACAAGTTGAAGTTTTGCTTACAACCATCGCGTTTTTATTAAATAAATGCTTCTTCAGAATTCGAATTTATTTTAAATATTTATTTCAATTTTTGTTCAAACCTCACATGAGAAATTCATTTCTTTTTAAGTTTCAAATAGGAAAGATACACCTATTAGAGCCCTTTATAATTGCAATTTCACACTATCTTGATTGCAGTCTCGTTGCTTCCACAAAATGAGCTCCTGGGTTGACCTCCATACACCGAAAATGCTTATCATACAATTCCATACATCAAGTGTGTGGGAAAATGTTTGTCATACAATTTTCATACAATTTCTAAAAATGGTTGAAAACTGGTATAAACTCATTTCTGTGGCCGTTTGATTCTAATAAAACAATCTGGTGATAAAAAACTGGTTTTCGTTTTTTGAAAAAAATGCTTATCATACAATTCCCATATATGGAAATTGTATGACTGGCATTTTTTTGGTGGCGACACAAAAACATTTTCAAGTAATTTTGAAAATTTAGCCCAAAAATTTTTTGTTTTTTTTTTTCAACCGCAAATCGATTTTCGCACGCAAACAAACATTTTTCGAAAAAAAAATTTTGCATGCAAAATTTAATATTTTGTGTGCATAACGTAGTCCTGGATACGATAAAATTGGCTTTTATTTTCTTTTCACTTGATTTTTTAATCAAAAACGCTGAAAAGTCCTCTTTCTTTTGTATGGGGTGTTAATGTACGCCTTGATCATTGTCTGATAATTTGGAAATTCAAAAATTCAATATAATCATCATTTAAAAATTTTGCCGGAAAAAAAAAGTTTGTTACTTTTTTTATATAAATTGTGAAAGACAGCCATAATCAGGTCGTTTTCTATGCATTGTAAATGCAAGACCGTCCAACCTTTGGTGTTTTGAGTCACCAAGGTCTTTGTCACTTGTATTCGGTTGCAACTACAACCGAAAATTTTTCAGAAACTAAATTTAGAAAGAAAAAATCAAAATTTTTGGTTTATGGGAAAACACCTATCATACAATTTTCATATATGGAAAAATGCTTATCATAGAGTTTTCATACAATTTTCTGTACGTATGGAATTGTATGAAATTGTATGACAAGAAGTTTCTCATATATGGAAATTGTATGATAAGAAGTTTTGGTCAACCCGGGCTACCTGATCCCTGATCGGGAGTTGTAACTGTATCCCTATCTAGAAATATACTTCCACATATTTGTTCTTTTCATATGATCTCAGCTGACCTTATACACATTGGGCTGATTTCTCTAGCTTACTTCCGTCAGGAGTGTATCATTTTGACCTCAGATTTTAGCATTATGCTGGGCTCATACTCCTTTGAAATTTTTGAATTTAGCTTTTTTTCATAATTGTCACCCTCATCAACTAGCAAAGCAAACATTAAGCACCAAGTGAGTTGACTTGTGATAGCATTTTTTATGATTGCAAATCCAATATCTTATTTTGAAAAAAGTATGCTTTTAGAACGTGACACAAAGTCCGCTTTAAGAAAATTACGATCATATAAAAGCACCAAAAAAAGATCTCTAATTAAGGGAGCATCTTGACAATATTGAATAACCAGGAGATTGAACGATATTGCTAGTAAAGATAGTGAAAATTGCTCTCAGTCAGGATCGGGAATTGCAATTGACAAACATAGCCAAGTGACAGTTGGAAAAGAGCAATGAAAACAAGGAAACTTTAAAAAAAACTGACTTGTTTTTTCAAAAAACTTCAACTTTTGAAATTCGAAGAAAAAAACAGATGGCATTCAAGTTCTTTGAATTCGCAGACTAATTTCTGATGGACACTTTTTTGTTAAAATTAACTCAATTTGAGAAAACTGGATCAATACGTAAAATTTTTATTTCGCTTGAAATCTGATATTTAATTTCCATTTTCGAAATCAGAAGTCGATCACGTTTTTCGCGACTTTTACACTTTTGCTGTTCGATAGTGGAGTTTTCCTTCCTTTTAACAATCGAAATTTACTGAATTTGAAAAGAAACCACAAGTCAAACCGCGAAAAATCAAAATTGAGCGTGAACAAAGCTTAAGACTTTTTCCAGATAAAAAATCGGCAAGACTTATATAAAAGTACTCACTACGTTCATTACTTCTAATAAATGAGACCGCAACTTTCTATACTAGGTTTCCTATACTTATTTTTGCTAGTTAAACTAGGTTCCGTTGAGCCTGGTCTTCTAACTATTTTTTAAGAACTCCGTATTTTGTTTATAATTTTGAACTTTAACGTACTTGGATTTTTATTCCATCCAGTTGGTAGTTACCAACTTGGATGAAAAGTTAAGAAGACCTTCTCTTTTCCTTTTGATTGGAAAACAATACAAGACTGCTCATATCAAGGCAAATTTTCGAAGGTTTCGACAGCCAAATTAAGTCTATGAGAATTGTTTGTCAAAAATTTATTTAAAAAATGCAAGTAATACAAGACAATTCGTATCAGGGCAAATTTTTGAAAATTCTGACAGCCAAATAAAGTCTCTAAAAATTTTTTGGTCAAAAAATGATTTAAAAAATTGAAAAACTAGCACATTTATATATACATATATATTTTATACTTCTTTTCATTTCACCACCCACTCTATCTTAAGAACAACGTGATCAATTGTGAATCTAGTAGCGCATTAAAAAGAGCAAATTGCTTGCCCCAATTCAAATTGGAACGATTTATTTGATTGCTTACGCTTTCATAGCCTGAAGCATATTGCGCGATAATTATCCCAAGTTGGCGAAACTAGCAATTTTCAAAAGTCAGACAACAATGCGTAAAAAAGCGTTGGTATGTAGAATGCGCTTGCTCGGCTGCGCTTACTTCCGGCACGGGAGGAATACTGCGCGTGAATCACAGTTCCACTCTTAATATACTGTTACGAATTGTCACTTATTACGAATTGTCGCTTGTTGCGAATTATCCCCTGTTACGAACGTTAGCCTCACAATTTTCAAACCCCTTATAGTTTTGCAAATTATTATCACAAGTGGAATAATTTTTTTTTGAGAAAAGTTAGAACAAAGCCAATCGAAGATTGGAAAAGAGTAATGAACGCAAGTAAAATAAAAAAACTTTGTTGAAAAAATCTCAACTTTCGAGTTTGAAAGAAAAAATAGATGCTTTCAAGCTGTTTGATTTCCTAATACGACTTATGATTGGCGCTTTTTTGATAGCATTAACCCAAATTGAGAAAATTGGATCAACAGGTAAAGTTTTATTCCGCTGGAAATCTAAAAATTAAACTCCAGTTTTGAAACTAGAAATCGTTCTCAAAAAGTGCATATATATCTAAGTGCATTCATCAACATGTATGAATGCACATCTGTAGTTATTAGAAACTTTTATGCACATCTCAAAACTTGTTCTTGAAAAAAAAGTTCAGCAAGACCTATATAAGAGTCTTCACTACGCTCATTACTCTTAACCAGAAGTTCAATAGTTTTCAGTTGATATGAAAATTTTTTGTGAAAAATGACTATTTCATTGGACTGGAGAGAAAACCATCCGAGCACAACATTTTGTCACTTTCTTCGAAAGTCAGGTCAAACATAGATGATAATTGAAGAGAAGTTAGAGCGCAGACTAGACATTGAAATTGTGGTAAGTTTCCTCTCCAAATATGTGAAGCTAAAATTGTCCGCTCACTAAGTTGCGGGTTAAACTCTCAGTTTTAATGGGCTGTCATCTCTTACTCAGAGCCATGCTGACTTCATCCGATCTAAACCACTTTGTTTAACGAAGATAAATTGCGCGATAGTCACAATTTTACTGTTTTACCGTAATCCGTCAGAAACTTTCTTTTTCTCGAGCCAATTTTTAATATTTATTGCTACTAAAAAATGTTCGGACTTTTTTCACATTTGAGGTAAGAACTTTTTTGGATACAAGAACAGCTACCCAAGTTTTCTGTGTGAACGAATATTTGATATTATCTGTTAGGTTAAGTCCTAAATATTATATCTTGTACACTAACTGCAGCGGTCGTTGTTTGTTGTGAGACTTTTTGTTGCTTCCGTTTCTGCCGCTGCCGTTTTTGTCCCTATTGTGGTTGTGGCGGTCGTCGCGGTGGTGATTACTTCTGCCGTCAAGAGTGGCAATCGGGGTGCTGTTTGATTCGCTGACGACCACCGAGTCACTTAACTTCACACACGAATGGGGCGCCGAAGACTGGTTGTCGTCAGTGTTTCTCCTAACACTGCAAAAAACATGCTTCATAAAAAAGTGCAAGAATTTTAAACGCGATTAACCAATAGGAGCCATGAGTCACTTTTTTAAACAATTTTTGCATTTATGAAATTGAATTTTCAGATGACCTTGAAATAACATATCCTCTGTCCAGAAAACAGAAATCAATAGCAAAAGTAACCGTACAGTAGAAACTGAAATTAAAATTGATTTGAAATTTGACTTGAATTGAGTTAGTGCTGGCAGAAAACGTGTTGGTATTGAAAGCAACTTGAAATTTCACCAGAATATAGCGTTGTTTTTGCAAATTTTAGGGCCCTATTTAATATAGAAACCAAGATAGCCGGTTGCTGTAGAAGTAGCGCAGAACGTTTCATTCACATTTTCCAAAAAAATAATGACAGGAAAGTTGATAAAAAAAACGACTCACGGGTGAAAAGATGTTAATATGATATATTCCACGAACCATTTTGATGATTATTTGTGATTTCTCCTTTTCAATCACAAGAAATCTCAAATAAAGTACATACAGAAAATTACCAAGTTTTTCAAAAGGTGACAAAATGTTTTTAGTTGAAATTCCATTCAAAAATTATTCGCTTTGGAAAACCCCACTTTGCAAAAAGCTAGTCTTCAAAGTAAAAAATTTCTGATTTTGGCTCATCAATGCGAATACTTTTTAAGCCTTTTTCCGATCTTACTCTAGCCCCTAGGGGTGAGCAGGAGCTGAGGTGAAGGGTATGCTTTTTTCAGGCCGAATTTGTTTACCTTAAAGAAATTTCGTAGTGGTTCAAATGTGGTTTGATATTAAAGCTCTTTGAGCTGCTATTCAGATTTTTTTAAAACTTAAAAACAGCTTTCTCAGTTTCAAGAAGAACCTGTCGTTTAAATGAACACTGTAAACCTCTCGTTTAAATGAACACTGTGAAAACTTAAGCAAAGATTTTCAAGTTTTTTTTTTGATTTTTTTAAGTTTTCTTAATACGTTCTAATTTTTTTAATCAATGTGATCGGAACGTTTTGTGCTACTTGCCAATCAACTACATATCTTGCTTGGTTCCAAGAAAAATAATTCTCATACTGAGCTTCGTTGCAGCATTTTAATCAGCAGCTCATACCGCTGAATTCGCGGAACTTCTGATTAATTAGTCAAATTATAGTAAGCGGCATGGTTCGCTGCAATCTAATCAATAACTTATTCCGTTGAATTCCCGGAGCATCAGATTAGGTAGTCCAATTAAATTATTCAGAGCCTCAAAACGTCTAGCTATCTAAATTGAATATGGTACCAAATTGGCCAACCAAATCACACAATAACATTTTTTTTTGCGGTTTTGAATAGCTTTTGTTTGACGAGCAGTTTTTGTCTCAACTCTGTGTATACAATTCAAAAAGGCCGCTTGCAGCACAAAAAAAGACTGCATGTGTCAAAAAAACTTACAGAGCTTTAAATTTTGAAATTGCGATTTTTTTGTTTGATTCACAGCCCCCAAGCCAATATCGTATTCAAATTTGAGTTTTGATGCGGACTATTAGGAATAGACAGCTTCCTTCAATGCAATTTGAAAAACTTTTTAGACCTAAATACTTCGGGGCGCTGAAAAACAGTGCCTGCTTAGGCGTTGTGCAATTTGACAAGCTCTAAAAAACGTGCATAATTTATTAAATATCTGAATACGATGTCAAGAAATCGATATCTACGAACTGGTTTTAAAATTTTTGTTTCGAAGTCATTCTTCTTCTGTAAAAATTGATGTCATTAAACTAAACATGACTGCTCGAATCAGGGCGAAGCCCTGAATGTTCAGACTGCCTTTTAAGGTCTATAGAGCAGTAATAACTCCAGAAGATTAAATGTAAAAACAAACATTTTTTTATTTGAGATTTTTGTAAAAATCATCACCTAACATGCCATATACAGTACAAACTGATCAATTTCGCGCCTAAAAACAAAAAATGACGGCAAATAAGCTTCCTTCAACCAACTTGGAACGATTTCTAAGACGGATTAAATCTCCGCTTACGCGTTAATAGCGCTAAATATATCGCGCGTTAATTGTTCAAAAATGGCCGAAATGGCCATTTTTAAACCCCCATAACTTTACGGAACTTGATCACATGTGAAATGTTTTTTCAAATTTAAGCTCAAGACTACAATACATTTTGAATGATATAAAAAATTCCGTTAAAAAGGGCTAGTTAAAAAGTCGAAATTTGTCTAAAGAAAAAGAAACCACCCCGAGCGCAAATATTCCGTTACTTTCGTTACGAACGCCGGAACAATAATATATACCGCTGAAAATAAAATTTATATAAACAACAGTATAAATTTTTGGTAATCTGTTTATGGAAGATAGAAAAACTATGAACAATAAAAACAAGTTCAAATTCTGCTGCGCAATATTTTTTGGTTTGTGACTGCAGTTTTGCATGCAAAGTTTTCTAGAAATAAAATATCTACTCTTTCGAGTTTAATAATCTGACTGTATGGAACTTTGTATTCGGGTGTGTTTTAGGTTTTTATTTTGCTTTTTTCACACAAAATCAAGTACCACAATTAATTATTGGAATGGTTTGAGTGATATTTCATAATAAAGCCCTTCTATTCGTGATTTCAACTTCTTTAAACAATTTGAAAAAAATTCTCGATTTTAAGAAAACCCGGATAGAAGAAAAGCCGGTTTGAATCTGCTTATAGTAAGCTTATAGTATTAGTCTTTTTAACCAAATTACGCTGTGAAAAATATGTTTTAATTCAATAAAAATACTAATTAATAATTTTTAGCGGATTTTTGGAAAAAAAAATATGTGAAAAATGTTGATTTCTTCTTATTTTTCTTAACTGTTTTTATTTTTTTTCTATGAGAAAGCTTGTTGTTCAATTGACCTAATTTACCATAACTATCGAAATTTCAGACTTTTTTCAAACTCATCCCAACATGAATCACAAATGACGCACATTTTGAAAAAAAAAGTTTTTTGTTCATGGCAGGAGCACTTTGTGCTACTTGCACAGCAGTCGGCTTCTTTGTTTATTTTTTGCGTTTATTGAAGTTCTTTGCAAATCAATTACTTAAAGTTTAATGAGATACAGACCATTTTTGGTAAGAAGGAGTTAAGAAGAAAACTAAATGTTCCCTCACCCTCAAGCAGTGAGCTCGGTTCCAATTTAGACCAGAATAAATTGCCTTTGGGCAATAAGAGTTTGACCGTTTTGAATTTTAATAATTTAGGCTTTTTGAGCTAATCAATCATAAATAGGAAAAAAGCAACGAATGTAAGTAGTTTACCTCAAATCTAGTAGTTTACCTCAAAACTGCAAGCTAACAATCTTAATTAACACCGTAGGCAACTATTTTGGATCTGTTTATTAAAATAGAAATAATGGTTGAATCGTTGAAAGCTGCTTATACGTTAGATTTTATGCTTTGAGCTTGGAATGAAACATTTACTAGAATGATACTTTTTCTACCTTTCTTGTTAAAATCTACTAAAACTTAAGCTTTTATTTTTTTTTAAAGATGATTATTAATATTTTTAGTAACACGCATCCAGTTTCAAGCGTTAATAATCGATTATATCACGATTTTAGTACCAGTTTCACTAAAATTGAGAAACAATCGATTTTAATCAATTAATAATCGATTATAATCACTCTTTTTAAAATCAAATTACAATCAATTATAACCAATGATAATCGATTATAATCGATTATTTATTCGTCTATTTTTCGATACAATTATAATCGATTATAATTGATTATAATCCATTATTTTTATTCATATTTCTATTTCATTAGTTTTGGACAACAATCCATTATAATCGATTATAATTGATTATAATCCCTTTTGTTTGTCCATTTTTGTCTTCGAAGTTGCATCTAAATAGTTTATATTTTATGCTTTTTGTGGACATTGGTTTCTATGAAAAATGAGAAAAATACTTTTAAAGTTTTCCAATTAATTCAAAAATATTAGTTTTTTTTCATTTCTTCCCTATTAGGGTTGTTTTGTGATGCATATTTTAAGCTTTTTTAAACACCAAAACATCAGCAAATTGATTTAGTCTCATGATTGATTCGGAAAATTTATTTTTCATATACCGCGAGAACCTTTCCACTCATATAAAAGGATCTCTATGAAACTTTTGTTTCGTGGTAAAACTTTGTGTTCAGATGAACCAAAGTGTTCAAGAGATCTCTCTTTCAGAGATTTTCTTATTGACACAAAATTAATAACCCATAAGATATAATTCGAATATAGAAACATTTCGGCAAAATAAGATGTTATAATCGATTATAAGCGATTATAATTGATTTTAGGGGTTTTTAATAAGAACTATAATCAATTATAATCGATTATAAGAGATTATAATTTCTTGGAAAATATCACGATTATAATCAATTATAAATCACTTAAGGACCTAATTTTGGTAATTATAATCGATTATAATTGTCAAAAAATCATCATAATAATCCGTTATAATCGATTATTTACGCCTAAACTTGGATGCGGGAAGAACAAACCTGGATAAATTAGGAGTCAGCAAGACTTTTCCGTAGGCTGTTCCGTTTTCGAGCTCAATCGTTAGGGTCCCCTCGGCCATCGTCGTGCTAATCGTCAAATTTCTCCGAGGCAAGTCGGTCGGTGATTGATTTTCACTTTTAGTTCTTCTCCCGTGGATATCCATATCTGAGGTCCCCAATCGGTTTCTCGAATTTGTCGTCTCCTCGTTTCGGGTTGACTTCACTGTCGATTTGTGAAACAAACCTTGTTGACCTTCGTTCATGAACTTTCGTGCCCTGGTATATGTAATCCACCAAATCTGCACGTAGAGAAACACCATGATGATAACAGGGAGATAAAACGCCCAAACAGACGTCGCAAAAGCGGCCACGAAGTCGTCCAAAAACCGAATGAAGCAAGTCCTCGGGCCGCTTCCGATTCCTTCCGTTCTCAAATGGTGTTTAGAGGGGTTGAAAATTGGCCAGAGAACAATTGAGGGCGCCCAGGTGACAAAGGGGACAAGCCAGACGACAGCGATTGCGACTAGGACTCGCCTGGCGGTGCGTTCCGGTCGGTACCGCAGAGGTCGCGAGATGCTGAGATAGCGGTCGAGTGAGATTAGTAGAAGATGAAGGGCGGACGCACCACTTACAGTGTAATCTACACAGAGGTAGAAAGTGCAGAAGTTCTCGTGGAATATCCACGTCTCGTCCTAAACAGAAAAACAAACTGCATAACAGTAGTTCTCAATATAATGCAAAAAAAAGATATCTAAAACTGTTTTTAGACAAACTTTTAAAAGCCAGGCACTTTTTTGAGCTGTAACAGTTCTAATAAAAAGCATTTGTGATGCAGATGTTTTTTAGAAAACTTGTCGAAATGGTAAATATCAGACCCTTGAAATTTTTGATAAAAAACTGGCAATTTAGGCTCTGTACTTAAAAATTGCCTTTTAAGGTTTATGGAAAAACAAAAACTGCCTTTTAAGGTTTATGGAAAAACAAAACAGGTATCATGAAAAAAAGTGTAATAAAAAATGAAAATTTTTTTTTTTTTAATTTAAGATTTGCTGTAAATATTCTCCCCCCACACACCACTTAAAGTACAAAGTGATAAATTTCGCTCCTAGTAACAAATGAACTATGGCAAATAAGCTTCCTTCAACCAATTTGAAACGATTTCTAAGACGGATTAAATCCGCTCAGGCATTAACAGCGCGAAATATATCGCGCGTTAATTGTCCCAAATTGGCCGAAATGGCAATCTTTAAACCCCATAACTTTACGAAAAACAAATCACAGGTAAAATAAAGTTTCAAATTATATTTTTTGAAACAATATTTTTTGAATGATATAAAAAATTCTGTCAAAAGTGGCTGGTTTAAAAGTCGAAATTTGTCTGAAGAAAAAAAAACACCCCGAGCACAAATATTCTGTTACTTTCGTTACAAAAGTCGGAACCACAAAATGTTTAAATTTGAAAGCTGAATAGACATACAAAATTGAGTGCAATAGAAAAACAATATGCCAGACTTCCGAAGAAAGTGATGAAGATTTGTTCTCGTTCAAGGGTTCTTCTTCAGACAATTCCAAATACTTTGAAAAAAAAAAAAAAATTCTGGCAACTTTTTTAGATCCTCCTGAAAACTATCAAAATTTTGAGCTGGAATTTTAAATTAATATTTGACCTTTGATTATTTCAAGCAAAGGCGATTTGTAAATTATCCATTTCAGGCTAAAAACCCGCAAGCAGCTTTTCAATCTTGCCCAAAATTGATTCCAATGTGAATTGAGGCAAGCTTGTTGATCTTACTGATACAATACTAGATGCCCAATTGTTTGTACTATGCATAGCGCGTGGGAGACGATTTTTAAAAAGTGTTGAAAAAAGATTATAAAAACGTCACATAAATTAAAAAATATTATTTTTTTCCGAAGTTTTCATCAATGTTTCAATCTCTAAAACATTTTTATAGACTTTAAAAGGGGCAATCAAAAGGTTCAGGACTTCTTTCCCTTGCAAGAAGCCTCGCTTAGTTTTCAGCTCAAATGTTCGATCTTTCAGATTTGACGAAAACTGTTTTTATTAGAGCCTAAGTTTTTCAGACCGGGAAAAATTATTTGACCTTATTCCTTAAAATGTAAAACAAGAAAAAACTTCACAATCACCAGCTTCAATTTCATGTTTCATATGCAAGAAGGCAGTAAAAAATTGCCAAACACAATCTTTATTTTTTCTGACGTTATTTTTCCAATTTTTTTTCAATCAACTCGATAAAACAATTTTTTT